>NC_034597.1:84609072-84644229 GCF_900095145.1 Mus pahari | reverse complement strand
GCCTGTAGCTCTTTAAGGACTTCTTCCTGTTTAGCAGTGGTCTCCTGTAATNCCTTGAGGGATTTTTGTGCTTCCTCTTTAAAGGCTTCTACTTGTTTAGCATTGCTCTCCTGTATTTCTTTGAGTGAGTTATTAATGTCCTTCAAATCTTCTACCACCCTCATGAGATATGATTTTAAATCCACATCTTGCTTTTTGGGTGTGTTGGGGTATCCAGGACTCGTTGTGGTGGGCGTACTAGGTTCTGATGGTGCCCTGTGTTCTTGATTTCTGTTAGTAAGATTCTTATGTTTGCCTTTTGACATCTGGAAATCTCTGGTGTTAACGTTCAAGCTGTCTTTGGCTGGAGTTAGTTCCTCCTGTGATTCTGTGAGCCTCTGTCAGCACTTCTGGGGATCCAACTCTCCACTGTTTCCCAGTGGTCAGAGCACTCTCTGCAGGCAAGCTCCCCTCTCCTAAGGCAGGTGTCCAGGAGTCTGGAGCTCTGATCCTCCTTATGAGTCCTGGGGTCAGAGCCCTCCCTGTAGGCTGACTCTCCTCCAGTGATCCCGATGACCTGCAATGTGGAGGGTCCTCCAGAGTGCTCTGCTGCCTCTGCAGTGATCCTGAAGTCCTGCAGTGTGGAGCTTCCTCAGGATTGCTCAGCTACCTCTGCTGAGGTTCAGAAGAGAGATGGCAGGGGTGGCCCTGACAGGACAGGAACCCAGCCTCTGGGCAGGCAGTGTTCCTTTGTCCCTGTTCCTGCTGGCACAAGCCCCTCCTGGATTCTCTGGAGTTGATTGTGCTCCACTCACCTGTGATCCCGAGGTCCTGAGATGTGCAGATTCCTCTCGAGCACTCAGCAGCCTCCACTGGGGGTATGAAGAGATATGGCGGGGTCGGTAATAATTTTTAAAGTAGACTAAACCAGAATTTCCCTACGTAATTTAAGAAGAATGATTTGTTAATTCTAGTCATATTTTTTGGTGGTTTATTATATTCCTATTTTCTTGGGATATTTTAGGAAATCAAGTGAAAGAAAGCTTTGCAATCATGGATCATAAAGTCTACTAGACACAATAGGGGTTAATTAAAATTAGGGATTGTCATCAGACAGTTATTATGCTAGGACTTCATAGGAGATTTAAGAATGTAACATCAGCTCAATATAGTACTTGGGTGCTCACAAGTCATTAAGAAACAATATTTTTCATAGCTAGTTGACTTCTCAATATCAAATCTGAATGGAACTGTAGGGTTTAAGTAAAAATTGTATCCATTTTAATTTGTATATGGATGAACTAGATTAAGCAGGACAGAAAAGACTAGAGTTGCGTTTATAACCAGGAGACTAACTCAGTGCACATACAAAGATCAGCACAGTAAATTGAATCTGTGCATGAGGACCAGAGAAAGTAAGACCACAGACTAAAAGAGAAGTTGTACTGAAAAGAGATTCATGAGAAAGGTTATGAGCAACCAAAGTGACAATTTGGGAATTGGAAAAATTTAGGTTATTAGTTACTATTTTAATGGAATAAATAGTTCTTCATATAGAAATGGAGATTAAAATGAATAAAAACTTAAAAAGTTTGAAGAGCATACTGAAATATTTTGGAGAAATTAGCAATAGAAGAAATTTAATGGTAGATACTTGATATTAACAGGGAGTATAATATTGAGTACATAAACATGATTTAACATATGTATATATGAAGTGAACTGTCTCCTTCTCCCCTTTGAAACATGTAGTGAATGTCTATGTTATTCAGTTTGTCTTTTTAATATTTATGTTGAACAGCTAGGAGAGGAGTAATTAGTGTATGAATCTTGACTTTTGTAAGACACCTCCTGTACTAATAATAGAAAGTTGAAAGTTATTTGACTCCTGAATTCGAGTGAGAACAAGAAGGCAGAAAATTTGCTACCTTTGGAGAGAACACAACACACACACACACACACACACACACACACACACACACACACACACACAGAAATTGTCCCATTTGATATAAGGCTTCCTATTTCATTTGGAGGTACACCTTAAGGAGATTTCTCAGAATGTAAAACAACAATCTTTCATTCCAGTAGATTCCGTTGGGCATATTATTATGTTATTTTTTATAATGCCAGGTTATAACACCCTACAGAAAAGGCCAAAAGATACAGTCAACAATACCCATTATCCTTTGTTGCTGATGCAACAAATGAGAGTACTTTTAGCAGAGGCTTCTGTCCAGAGCTTCTGAGGGCTGATGAGAGCAGTCTGAGGGGAAGCCACAGCTGCTGGTTGCTATGGAAAGAGTGATAGCTTGGGCATTGTCTTTACGAAGCAACATTAGTCACAACTGAAATGTGGAGAGTCTCATGCCAACGAGACTTATCCTTAAAGTCAGGAGTCTTTAAAATAAGGAGATGCTATTGTTCTGACATCTCTATAGTTCTACAAATATGTCATAAATTACTCCAGAAGAGAGCACACATTTCCTGCCATCCCTTCTGCTACATAAACTTATTATTGCCATCATTATCATCATTCTTCCTGTGGTATTTTCCCAAATAATTCAGAAGAAAAAAATCACACCTATTCTAAAACAAAAACAAAAACAAACACTTAATGTTTTATTTATTTAACTGATAAGAATGTCCAAGATATTGATGTTTAAGTTGCACGTTATCCACACAATCCAAGAAATTACGCTTTTATCCACTGTTATATACTGAACGATAAGGACTGTATATGTTTACATGCTTGAAAACAATATAATTTAAAAGATCGGATTAAATTGTGTTTAAAAAATATACTAAAATATAAACTATTTTATTTTTCCCTCTGGAGTGCTTCTTTATAAATAAAGAAATAAATGATATCAGAATAGTCTTCTCAATGAAAATTATAGAATTGATATAAATTACCTGTGCCACTAGCTATTAGAAAGTGTCTAAGAATTAGCAAAATCAGCCAAAATTAATCAAATCTGACTTGCAATTTACTCAATATTGTGAGATTAATGATTCATGAAAGTTAATACTGATAGAGGTAACGGTTTATGCTTATAAAATACATAGTGTATTCCTAGTATTTCAGGAAGCATTTGATCTGTTTACCAGTCCCAAGCCCTTCCTTTGATTATAAACTGTCACCTAAAATAGCATATCTGCCAGGCTGCTTAATCTACAATTGAATATCCTTTTCCTAGCTCCAGAATTTTAGTGTTTAATAATCAGCTCCTGGTATATGACTAAATGAAGATAAAGTGAATGAAGCAGTTCCTGGAGGGCCAAGGTGGAGCAGGGTTTCACATGTACTACAGTTCTGTTTTATTTTAAACACTAAACTCTTAAACAAAAAACACATCCCAAACTGGGTAATTCCTAAGCTCATAGGAAATACACAATACACCACGGGGAAAAACATTTTGAGGTATAATTGACTAACTTAAGGCTGTTCCTGTATTGACCCACCTGCCCACACAGGCAGACACACACACCCACAAACACACACCCACACTTTGAAAACCATGTACTGATGTCCCCCCTGCTTACCTCTTGGCCTACAGTATCCTTTCAGGCACCAATTTTAAGTGGTGGAATTGTGACTTGTCATGGTACTAGAGGAAAACACCTGAGAAGATGTGACTTCAGAGAAAAGTTATTTGAGCTCCTGGTGTGAGCGATCACTTCATCATAGCACATGGTATGCACGTGCTTCTCATGGCAGTACCTAATGTAACCAGAACTCTCCATACTGGAAAGATGCTTGGGAGGACAGGAAGTGAAGCCTCGTTTGATTATATACCTCAAGGCCCACCCACCAGAGACCTACCTATGTAGAAAGCTTGCCTCAGCAAATGTCCACATTGCCCCCCCCAAGCCACCAGCTTAATATCAAATGTGCATATCTACGAACTTGTAGGTGACAGTTTATATAAAACGATGCCACATGTTTTCATGTCACTAAGTTTTTATGTACATATCACCCTCCTGACAGAGTTCTCACCTGTCCTCACAGTTTAATGGTTCCTGTGCATTTCCCACCTGCTATGACCTTACTCTTTCACCCATGAACCAATTTTATTTCTATGTTTTGAAAACATACAAAACTAAGCATTAAATGTACACCATGGGCTCTTCAAACATCCAAGTTCCATGCAAACAAGGTTGTTTCAATTTTGTTCAATTCCTCATACATGGTATAGACTAGTTCTTAGCGTGTCTGGTGAATTTATTAAATTAATAAAAGACACTTGCGTACATGGCATTACATTGAATATTGAAAACACATATGGCAACATCATTGAAAGTATGAAAAAATACCCCATATAATTCTAAATATGAGAAGAATTTTAAAGGCATGCTCAGTTGAGAGTATTATGTTGATTGCTTCTTTGTGTTATCACTGTCAGATAGAGTACTTAATTGTTATTCATTGTTATTCATCTTACCATTTGATTTTTGGCAATTCTCCTAATTTATTAATTACAAAAGTAAACTTCGTTAGCAACTTTAACTAATAAATGCCACATTGAAAGCTTACTCATTATTAAAGAACATATTATAGCACTGCACTACACACATGCATTTCCATCAACTATATTCATTTTCTATCATTCAAGCAATATTATGCCAAGATTGCTGACTTTCAGGCTATTCAACACAAGCACGTTCCTTTCTTTTCTTTTTTTCTTTTCCTTTCTTTCTTTCTTTTTTTTTCCAGAGGACAGAAAGCTTGCATCAAGTCACAACTGCATTTTACCTGTCACAGGCTAGGAGCACACCACAGACCCAAACTGATGGTGCTGTGCATCTGTGAGCCCAGCACTTCATGGCTCGAAGCCACTAGGCTCTTTTCTGCATGACCAACTGACTAATTGCAGTACTTGGCCTTTTCTATTCTCTCCAATTAATGCAATGCACAATTGCACATAGCAACAGAGTCACCCATACAGAACAGAATCTGGGCCAGAATTAGGCTCTAAATCCCAGAAGCACCTGTTACAAATATAAAGTGTCCAGATGGCGTAGTCTTCGCGGGAAACTGTCAAACACTGACTTATCTGTCTTTCTTACTTTTGGTTTAAGGTCAAATCCATGATCTGTTAGAAGCAGGGAGCCAAAAACAAATCAGGAAAAGAAATACCTAGGATTACTCTAGAAACTTCACAATTTGTTTATCTAAGTCTTCCAAGCCCAGAGGAGCTCATTGTTATCATTTTCTAAGCATTCGAATGGGATTAGCCTGTGATTACATGGCAGGCTGCAGTATAATTAGATAGATTTATTTAAACACAGCTGTAAATCATAAAAAATCATGGACTATTTTGTGATTGCAAATTCTCTGGTTTGTGTATTCAAACTTTAGTCTTCAATCAAGTTCATTGTTTTGATTTGTTTGAGATTCTAGAAAATGAAAAATAATACCTTACGTTAGGTCAGCTTTATATTATTTTCATTTATTCCAATCACGTATCAAAGAAATAATGTTAAATTAAGATGTTTAAAGTGAACCTTAATATGTAATATAATATAATACAGTATATATAATCTACATTCTTCTTTCGTCTTTAAGTGACATAATATTTAAATATACTTCTGTCTCCTGCATTACCCTTCGTCATAACTATTTAAATCTGTTATCCATCTTCATAATTTGTGTCTTATAAAAGAAGTTAATGAATGTTTACTCTTCATATTATGAATCCTGAAAGCACCTATTTCTTTAAAAATAAATAATTCTCAAATATTTCAACAAATAAGAAAAATGATAATTATTTCACATTTTCAGCTCACATCACAGCTCTAGTAATATATGTATATAAACATATGCAGGCATGGAGTTTATATGGACAACCACTATTAATGATGATGCATGTTTTAAAAAGCAAGTGTATATGCATTTTATTCAATTCTGTAGAATGTATCAAATTACATATTTGTGACGTTGCTATATCTGATGAACTTGCTCTCTCTCTATTTTTTTCTTTTTTCATTTTGGTTTTTCTTTGGATTTTCAGGATAGGGTTTCTCTGTATCATCCTGGCTGTCCTGGAACTCACTCTGTAGACCAGGCTGGCCTCGAACTCAGAAATCTGCCTGCCTCTGCCTCCCAAGTGCTGGGATAAAGGTGTGTGCCACCACTGTCTAGCTGAACTTGCTCTAAAGTATCAAAATTATGGGCACTCATTTAGGCAATTTTTCATGCTACTTGTGATAAATCGAAAGGAGAAAAAAAAAAACAAAAAACCAATCTGGTCTCTCAAAGAAATACTTATGATGAGTTACAGCCAAAACCCATTCCACATGGCTGGCAATTGTTTTAATCCCCAAATTTCTACTGAAAGTATAAAAGATAAGCAGTTTGTTAATGGAGATGTGAAGTTGTAAAAAGGCATTTCAGGGCTCCTTAAGAAGAAAAGCCATTGATGAGACAAGGTTCATATAAATTTATGTACCAAAGATCTGCAACAGACTTAAAGTTAACCAGTTTTACAGGGTAGGATGGTGCCTTGATGCTTAATTCATGCTTAAAGTGATCTCATTTTGTTTTGTTTTTTGTTTTTTCTAAAAAGCTACCAGTCTCTTGGGATATAATGATATTCCATTAGGAGAAATGAAACATCATACAGATCATTATAATTTGTAGATTTTTGTTTGAATTTCGTATGCCTTTTCCTACTTGATAAAAGTAATTTTACCTCCCCCCCAAAAAATCTTTTTTTATTGCAATTTAAGATTTCTTTGAATTGACATGTTCCACAAAGACTTAACTTTCTTCCCCTAGTTACCATCTCCTAATATCTCCATAGACACCAAAGGCAACAACCAAGTAATTAATAAATGAGCATTAGAATTCCATAGAAAAATATACTCCAAGTAAATAAAACCATCACCAATATACATACACTTATTTTCCATTCTAGAAGAGAAAAAGAGAGCCAAAATGTAACACCTGTATATTCACTGACTATACTAATGACTTTTATTTTGTTGGCTTATACTTCAAATAGGTTAGTATATAGTCAATGACAAACCTATTTTCATAAACTAGACCAAAACCTGCTTAAAATTAAATTTAAGTTTAATCTTTATTTATTATTATATTTTGCATAAAGTAGATATGTTGGGAAGTTTATGGGAATCTTTCAATACAAAATACTTTTCAGATGTCTCAAAGATTAATAGCCATGTAAGGTTGCTTTGCTACAAAACATTGTGTTGATAAGAATATATGGACAAAGTGGAATGCAATGTGTAACAAAGGCTTCATTATAATACCAGAAATAACAATTACAAGACTGTCCGCAGTAAGCTATGAAAATTCATTATATAACGCACACCAATTCATCGCTTATGTCAATACACCTCTAACTGGAAAGAAAACATGAATGCTTATATCCCTTCATGGGACAACTAAGTGAAAACAAAACAATGTATACTTGCCATTTATTTCTTTTGAAGATTGCTGAGGTGCTGGTTCTATGTCACTGACTTGGAAAGCCAATGGAGACCACTTTCATCAAATAAGCTCTGGAGGATGGGCTGGATGGTTCATGAGCTAATGTATAATTCAGTAGAATCCAGCAGCACCAGAGAGTACATACCAGTGTAGAAAGAAAGAAGCAAGATCTCGCACAGCTGGAAGAAGGTGTTTATTTCTTTGTAAACTGATTGATGGAGAGGTCAATTTTCTTCTATTTTTCTCACCTTTCTGTGTGCCTGATGCTTCTTGACAGGCTTGACTCAGACCTGGTTCTTTTCCTAATAAACACCTCTAAACCTGGTCCTTAGGGAGGTGGATTTGCAGCATGCTTTTTGATTTTCACATAAGAGGTACCTGGGAACCCTCTGGTGTAAATCTCATCAAGTTGATTTAACAATGTGGGGAAAACGTTCTTCTTCAGACAGCCAAAATAAATAAATATGCGATATTTGTCATTACTTTAAAAAAATAATTGATTTTATGTAGGATCATGTCAATTTTATTGTCCTTGTCAAAGCTCTCAGAAAAATACATTAAAATATAATCCTTGAAATTTTTATAGAAACGTTAACATTAGAATAAGAGAAGATTTTGTAGTCAATAAAATAATGGATCTTTCTCAGAGGAAAAACTCCTACAGAAAAGGTTGAGAAACTTTATGCCATTAAAACACTGATATTGCAAAGATGACTGTAGTAGACAATTCATTGAGTGCTTCAAAATAGCCAAAATAGAGGAATTTGATTGTCCCAAATAAACTTAATATCTGTGATACCTAGACTTATGACCTCAAACGTTATATATTTACCTATGAATTTGAATATCATAATTTAGTCCTAGAATATGTCGAATTACTATTTGTCAATTATAGTAAGACAGAATCTAAGTCAAGTTCCTTCTTTCGGAAGAACTCTATCTTAGTCAAATTCTAGTCAGCATGTGACAGTAATTCAAGAATTATTCTACACCACAAAATTTAAATTCTGATAGCATTGCAAAAGTCAAGATCATATCTCATTCATGACCTATGTTCAACGTGAATGTGTATGTATTCTTTTTCTTAGAATGCTCATTCTTCTTTCCTCATAACTATATATGTTCCCAAGTCTTGTTTCCCCCAATCTATTTGCAGCAGCTACCCCCTGGGGAAGATACTCTACAGTCCCCTGAAAAGCCCCTTGACTACTCACCATAGACATACCTACAATGATGTCTTAATTCCACAGTCATCAGCTTAATCAAAAACATTACACACATTTCAAAACATAAAATTCCCAACCTTTAAAACCATTTTTTTTTGAAAATCTTAGTCGCCTTTACAATGTAAATGACAATTCTGCACAGTCCCAAATGCCCAAATAAAGAATGTTATGATTCTGTTGGTCTTCCTGTGGAGTTCCTATCCCCTTCAAGGCTTGCAATCATTCTTCCTATTCTTCTATAAGCTCCATCCAGTGTTTGGCTGTGGTGTATCTGTCTGAGTTAGCTGTTGGGTGGAGCTACTTAGAGTAAAGACATGCTAGGCTCCTCTCTGTAAGCATAACAGACTAACTTTAATAGTATTAGAGATCATTACTTGAACATGGGATCAGTCTCAAGTTGGTCTGGTTACTGCTTGGTCATTCCCTCAGTCTCTGCTCCCTCTGCTGTGCCTACACTTCTTTTTCTTTTCTTTTTCTTTGACCTTTCTTTCTTTCTCTTTCTTTCTTTCTTTCTTTCTTTCTTTCTTTCTTTCTTTCTTTCTTTCTTTCTTTCTTTCCTTTTTCTTTTTCTTTTTCTTTTTCTTTTTTCTTTTTTTTGCTTTGCTTATTTCATTTTCATTGGTTATTTTATTTATTTACTTTTCAAATGTTATTACCCTTCTAGGCTTCCCCTCTGGAAACACCCTCTCCCTTCCCCTCCCCAACCCACCTACCCACTCCTACTCCACCACCCTAGCATTCCCCTACTTGGGATATCAAGTCTCCACAGGACCGAGAGCCTCCCATCCCAGTGCCAAATAAGGCAATCCTAAGCAACTGAAGCCATGAGTCCCTCCATGGGTACTCTTTGGTTGGTGGTTTAGTTCCTGGGATCTCTGGGGGTTCTGGTTGGTTAACATTTTTGTTCCTATGGGTTTGCAAACCCCCTCAGCTCCTTCAGAACTTTCCCTAGTGGCTCCATTAGGGTCCCTGTGCTTAGTCAAATGGTTGACTTTGAGAATCCACATTTATATTGGTCAGCCTCTCAGGGGACAGCCATGCCAGGCTCCTGTCAGCAAGTGCTTCTTGGCATCAGCCTACATTTCTTGTAGACAGGATAGATTTGAGGTCTAAAGTTGGTATCTCTATCACTCACTCCACTGTTATTACCGTTACAGGAGGTAACCTCTTCAAATTCCATGTCTCCAATGTTGTGACTCACAGCTAAGGTCACACCCATTGACTCTTGGGCACCTCTCTTATTCCAGCTCTCAGTCTTATCCTGGAGATCCCCCCCCCCCACACACACACCCTTCTGGTTATAAATGTCCACTCATTTTCATGACCATCTAGGAACCTCTCCTATGCTTCCCTACACCTGATCCTGAATCAACCATTCCCCTCCCCATAAACCCTCCCTTCCACGGGGTGACTGGAAGGGAGGCAGGCAGGGAGTAGCATGTAAAGTGAATAAGTAAAAAATAAAATTGAATTTAAGTAGTGGGAGTGGGTGGGTAGGGGAACAGAGGTGGGGGGAGGGGTATGGGAAACTTTCGGGATAGCATTTGAAATGTAAATAAAGAAAATAATAATAATAATAATAAATAAATAAATAAATAAATAAATAAAAATAAAAGCAAAAGGCAAAACAAAAAAAATTGAATTTAAATAAGAATGTTTTGAATATTTAATTTTATCTATTGTTTATGGTTATGGAGACTTCTCCTAACCCTTGTAGAGCCTGTGTTTTTTGCTAATTTACATACATTAACAAAACCAATCACTAGAATACCTGTTACATTTAGTTTAAGTAGATAGTCTCCTCCTTGGTTTCTTTGACAGGTTTGCTAGCTGGGTTAGTAACTTGCTCCCTAAGATGTTTTGTATCTATATAGATACCTCTTTTATTTCCATCTCCTTGAATTACTGCCAAAGTCTTCACAGAGCTATGTACTTACATCTTCTACATGCATAGAACCAGAGTCATCTAAGACAACTCTACCCAGCTTCTTTGTAAAATGGAAGCTGATTTTTGTTTTCCTTTTTCTTTTTCTGTTGCTTTGCCCCCTTGTCTTTCATTAGGTTGATCCAAACGCTCTTCATCTGTGATCTCTGGGCTTGTCTCTGAGGTCACTATCCACAAATGAAATGAAGTGATCATGTTTCCACTCTACCTAGCTTCTGTGAGCACTGTGACGTACGCACAATGGAATATGGCAATTGTTCATAGCTTAGTACTCCTGGACTGGAGAAGTGGGGCTCTTATCACAGAGATTGATTATTTCCTGTAGTGTGTCTGTATTCCTACTCATTGTAACAATTGGTTTTCAGAAAGTTAACACATTCTGATTAGTTGAGGTTTACTTAACACTTTTCTAATCACATCAATTAAGATCACAGGAGCATTTTCTTTAAAGACTTGGTGTTAGCAACAAACATACCTGAGAATCATATCAATTATCACTATCGTTTTACTGGTGAATCTCATTAACATCTGTTCTTCAGTGATTACAGAATGAATAATATTAATGACAACTTTGTGCACAGTATTTTAAAAATACCTTTGGGTTAGACATTAGCCATTGTTCCACAAGCTACTTGTCTGAAGCTCTTTCTCTGTTCCATCCATTTATCTGAAAATTTTGTAATTTTTCTTTTTTACTTAATAGAAGTCATTGCATATGTCTACCAAATTTTTCATTATCTATTCATTAATTGAAGTGCATTTAGGTTGTTTCCATTTTCCAAATCTTCAGAGTAGAATGTCAATGAATACAGCTGAAACAAGTTTTTGTAAGCAGCGATGTTAAGTCTTTTGTACACATGCCAAATAGTGGCATATCTTGTTCATATGGTACATATTTCTATAGTTTTGAGAATTTTCTACTCTAATTTCTAGGGTGGCTGGACCAGTTTGAAATATTAATAAGATAGGTAAGTAGATAGATAGATAGATAGATAGACAGATAGATGACATAACTCTCTTCTTTAATTAAAATAACAAAAATCACAATTAACTTAATTTTTAAAATCACAAAGATTTCATTCATTTCATCTTTAATATATTTGCATATATGATTATCTCTTGTAGTTATTGTTGATCAATCATAAAATCACTGGGAATCTTACTTCTTTCAGTTACCTCCAGAAACCATAATGGAGTCATATAATATAAGAGCTCATTCTGGTTTATTATTATTGTTATCATTACCATTCTTATTATTTTGAGTGCTGTGCACTGAGTAGCTTCCACTTCAGCACAATTATGCCAACACAGTTGTTCTCTTTTGCTACAGACCCAAAGCCAGGTGATCCTGGACATAAATCTGTAAGATGAGAAACCTAAAAATATTTTTTCTTCTTTTAATTGTCTTTATTAAGTTTTTCTTTTGGTCCCAGTCACAGACTCTTATTTGACTGTATAGTTTGTCTGTTGTTATTCCCCTCAGTTTTGGTGGTTTGAAAGTAATTTCATGGGAAATCAATTTTTTATATTTAAATATTTGTGCTCTACATAAAATTATTATTCATATACTTAATTCTGAACAATGGGTTTTTTTTAGAAAATCATTCTCTGAGAAAAGGGGCAACTATTATTACTGTTGTATATGAAACAACAGTTTTGAAGTGTCTTAAGAGGAAAGAATTTGAAGCCCTTCCCTTTGCAATGACTGCAATATTCCTTAATGCATTTATTTGATATAAATATTCTACTATTTTTATAATATGTGTATGCATGTATGTGTTACACAGGTAGGCCAAAATGGCTCTCCTGGAGCTAGAGTTAGAGGAAGCTATGAGTGGCCTCATGTGGGTACTGGAAACTGAACTTGGGTTCTCTTCAAGAGCGGTGTGTTCTCTTAAAGTTGGAGTTATCACTCTATCCCCAAGAGTCTTTTCACATTTAAAGAAAAATCCATTGAGTACAATTTAATAGGTGACACAATGGCAAACACATTTATATACTTACATTTTCTGTTCAACCTAATTCCTTAGATTTTCAGAATCTTCTTAGAAACAAATTGAAGGGGGAAATGGATGATATATTCCATACTTGAAAATCAACAACTTAGAAATTGCAAGACAGTTATTTAATTCCCATGTCAAATGAGTTATTACCATTATATCACAAAAGGTCATTCACACGTTTTTAAACTTTTGTTAACTATTATGTGTAGATGGTTTAAGAGTATTTACCATTTAGTACGTGGCTATACATGATATGAAGTTATCAGATTCATCAGATTTTTATGGTCTATGATCACGTTGATTGATGACATGCAAGACCATCTATTAAGCTATTTTATTTTTCATATCTTACAGTGACCCCATTACTGGTAACATCCCCAAAATAATTTATATCCACTTTAGAGAAAAACAAACATCATGACAATTGTTTTTACAATAATTCCAGAGTATATTATCATATAAATTTTGGAATACTTCCTTGAACAACACAATAAGGCATAATTAAATCTGAAAAAAATTAGGTATGCAAAACTGATAAAATATAATTTGAAGAATAAGCAATTTAACTTATGATATAGACTTAAAAGCAATTAAATTGTGTTATTTAAATTCTTAATATTTATGGATTTTGCTTATACTTGATCTCATAGTAATTTTATTATGCACTTATTTGCCCTTCTCCAAATGATTGGATAAACCTTTCATAAGACCATACTCTAGTAATTAATGATTTTTAAATTTCATTTTCTGTATACAGATAATTTACTTTCATATATGATTGTGCATTATTTGCATGTTTGGTGCTTATAAGTACAGAAGGTGGGCATTGGATGCCCTGGCATTGGTGTTACATGTGGTTCTGATCCACCATGTGAGTGTAGGGACTTAAGCCTGGAATTTATGAGAGAGTGACCAGTGTTTTTGTGTATTGAAATGTATTTCCATTCCCCAACAAAGTATTCTTTACTAACTTTATTTTTCCTATTCTAGCTGAAGGGACATAATTGTGGAGCTTTTAAAAGTAAAGAAAAAATAAAAATGAGAGCATCCAATACTAAGTGCAAGCATTACAGAGTAAACTTACTAGGTTTTATTGGTGTTTAAATGCTTATTCACATTTATATGTGTATATGTAACAATAATAACTCACAAAGAAATGTCCCGACGATTCAGAACACTGAGCAAAGAGGGTGGTATTCATGGTATGTAAAATTTGGAATAAGGAAAGCTATGAGATTAAGAGTTATATTTTAAATGAATAAACAAATTATGCCAAAGCTGATATATTCCTTTACTTTAGGTAATATAAGATAGAACACTCAAGGAACAAGATATAACCTGTAACAATTATGATAGATTTTCTTAAAATGTATACTTCAATTTTATCTTATTTTAGTTGAGATTGTTAGCTGCAAAAATATACCTATTATATACATTATACATGGCTAAATAATGTAATGATAAAAGTAAAGAATATTTGATTGAGTTCTATCAGAATCACACACAGCTGGATTTTTAAAATATTTTAGAAAATTCTTTGGGAAGAATATAATTAAAATACATGAATATATTAAAGTGGGAGATATTGTTGAAAAATTGTAATATCTCTCATATTTACATTGTATTTATATCTATACAAAATTTGTCTTATAAGATTAAATTTTTTATCATATGTCAAAAATGCTTTATTAATTGTAGGAAGTCCTTATTATCATGATAAAAATTGAGAACAGCTAATGATATTTAATATTATTATAGGAGTATAGCTAAAATGTATTAGGAAATAAATGTTTTAATATATATAAATTGATGTCTAATCTGTATGTCCATCTATATCAATATATCTATATCTATATCTATATATATATATATACATATATATTTATATATATTATATATAACCTTTTTGTGACAGTTTCTAATTTATTATTGGATAAAAAGAAATGACAATCTCTGTTTAATTATGTATTTCAGTAAATTCAAAAAGGATACAGTAATTCAACTTGGTAATGAATATACAATCTAAATGTATTGTGCTACATAATAGCAGAACATATGTAAGATTTTCAAGCATGATTTGCAGATGAAATTGGCAAGAAAAACTTGATATAGTTAAAGTGCTCTCTTTTATGTTTTTCTTTGAAACGAAATTCATTCCCTCACTTCACAGATGTGATTTTCTTCCCTCATTTTCTTCATAGTATTGAGTTTTGAATTCCTTTCAATGTGTATAGTCAGATGATTATAATGGTATAAGATATTTCATATTATAATATGAAACTTGGAGAGTAGCTGAATGTCTGTGCACTCAGAGCAGGTGGCTTCTATTGTTAGACTCTCAATTAAGATTATTTATAGTTTTGTGCAAAGAAAAAAATCACATTTCTGTAATATAGCATGCAAGGTTGGATTATAATTTTAATACAGCATTTTTATGTTTTTTAAAAACCTTAAAGATATTTCTGGTCATACTTATATGGTTCAAAGCTCATTCTCATAAAAGAATTTGCTTAGTTCCAATCTTGAAATAGCTATTAAACATGAATTTCATTGTCTATGGTGTATATGGATTTCTGTCTAAAGCATCTACTTTAAAAATTAAAATTATTATCAGAAATGTCAGGAATGTCACATGTGTGCTGAACTAGTATGGTGTAGCTACATATTGAGTACATGTTTTTAGAAACTAACTAGTACATGCTACAAAATTAATACCTGAGAATAGTGAATGTATATGACCAAGTTGGTTTTAATGTACCATTAAACTGTCTAATTTTTTCAAAATTAATTACTGATCATAAAATATTAAAATACTACAGAAAAACAAAATATAAAGAAAGCATTTACAATATTACCAATTCAAACTTTTTATAAAGCAATATATTTGTGTAATTTTGAAGACATAATAAAGAGAATTAAATTCATTATTTAGTTTCATGGAGTTCTAATTATCTGTTGTTATCCATATTTCCTCAGTTAGCAAGGTCTTCTTCAGAAGGCCATTTTTTGAGCAACATCAATAAGCATTCTCTTGTTTCTTCTTCTAGAAGTTTCAGAGTTCCAGATTTAATATTTAGATCTTTGATACACCTGGAATTGAGGACAGAGTAAAACAAAGCAATCTATATTCCTTTTGTGATAGTTAGATTTTCCATTTTCAACCTCCAGTTGGTAAAATTTGTATATTTTTTTTTCCATTGTGAATTTGAGGCAACTTTTACAAAAGGCTGGTGACTGTAGGTGCATTGACATTTCTGGGTCCTCAAGTTTATACGACAAACAGCAAAAAAAAAAAAAAAAGTGTTTCTAGACCTTTTTTAGATTCGTTGTCTCATGGAATCAGGCTTGAATGAGCTATACCTACAGTGCTAATGAATGTAATTTATGACAGAGGAGAAGTAAGTTATAGGATGTTATCTTAGACCTGACACTATTACAGGAAATGATCATAGCCCATTAAACTCAGCATTTGAACAGGTAGATTAATTCGTATTATTCTTATAGAAATAGAAAAACACTTGGGAGGCAAAACTTATGTAAGACTTTCATCATTTTAACCATGCCATGCCATGATTGGAAACTATATAAAGTGTTAAATCTATAAATATCATATGCATGTATATCAGGCAAGAGGTTTGACCTGGAGATTTAATTTTGTATTGCAGCTAACGCTTGATATTTCTGTATTCAAGTAAACTTATTGTGTCTGTCTTATTAAACATATGCCATGCTAAGGATAAGAAATTTAGGATATGAGATGATTATACTTATTTCTCTATAGTATAAGAAACAGTTTGCTAAACATTTTCCCTTCCCTGTTCATATTATTGATAAAACCAAGATGACAATATGGTGTCTTGGTTGACTAAAGATCTGTCATACAGCTGATAATGTTCCTATGATAATGTTGTTCTCTGAGTTTCAATTCCAATCTTCAGTAACTGAGGACACAGACATCCATACTAAAACAAAGGTATGCTGTATTCAATTCACACTGAACTCGCAGGTAACAGTAAAATTTCCATTTCTAGCAGACTGTCATTCCTTACCCCACTCATAAAATTGTTCATGTTCTGTCAGAATTGTTCTTGACAGCATTAAACATTACCGAATAATCCAAGTCAGAAATTAAGAAGATCTGAGCATCTTTTACAAAGTTAGTGCTTTTACTCAGTGAACCATGATGTGTCGCAATCGCCTAACTTGCCAGCAAGAAAGATGCGCCACAACAGGATCCTTCTGCAGACGTTTTTAAACGGGTTTTATTGCTGTAGCGAAAAGACCCCGAGCCTGAAAACTGGTGCTGCTTAAATAGGCCTAAGAGGAATGTGTCACTCTATTATTGGTGCTCACTATATACCCTCATTTGCATGCTCCGGGCTTGAGCTGTGACTCATCATCTGTGCTGTTTGAGCATGTGAACAACAGTTGTCAGTTAGTTGTCAGTAAGTTGGCCGACACCCTTCGGGCTCAGGTGCCATCTTATAATGGTGAATGTGGCTTCCCACATCTCCTCCTTTTTTGTTTTATTGAAAAAAGGCCTATTCCATCCCATCGATCCAACCCCGTATTTCCTCAATCCATGGAGATCAAGATGGAAAGTACAAGACCAGTCCCAAAACACCCTAGTGAGTGCAATGAGCAGAACTCAGCCCTGTGCAAGGGCTGTTCGAGGGTGTTGATTGTCACTCATCCCAGTGCAATAGGCAGCAAGGCCTGTGGGGTGCAAGAGCTAACAACTCAACAGGTCGTACTAATCTTTAGGTAGTGACAACCAGACTTCTGAAGAGGCACCACTATCAAGGGCCAAAGAGCTTGAGTGATAATGACTTTGTCACATCTTTGTTGGGTTTTAAGTTTGCACAGCAACCAAAGTAACAATACTCCACAGCATATTATTGCACCAAATAGAGAAACTCCCACCCACTCCTTAAAGTAAGAAAATGCAGAAGTAAGTCAAGAGGTAAAATCTCCAAGGGTGATGGGTTCAACATGTGTCCCATTAAGGGTTAGGATCTGCATCTGTAGCTTCTGTTGCAACTCCTCTAGCTCCATGGACCATTGTCCCTTCAGGTAATTGGAGATGTTTTGGCTGCTAAAACGAGAATCATTAACATATTTTATAGAGGTAATACACAAATTGGGTGTGGAAGAGACACAGCTCAGTTGAACCATATCGGTCAAAGTATCTACTTGATGTTGTAGCAGATCAACTCTTTGATTGACCAGTAATATACCTGAGGCTAGCTGTGCATCAACTCTCTGTAGAGTGGATAATGCCTCAGAGGTAGTCTCATCAATCTCATTGATGGTATTGGCTGTATTGACCTGATTTGCCATGGCTATTCTAGCCATAACTGCGGTGGCAGCAGATACTGCAATTGCTGTAATAATAGCTGCCATAATTCCAAAATCTCTCTTATGCCTATACAATGTTGCTATAGGGAACTCATCAGGGTTAGCTGCTACTGGCACAGGGACCAATATGGGGATTTTTACTACAGTGGCCAAGGACAAGGTCCCATTCCAACATTCAGATAAAACACAAGAATGTTGCATACTATTACAAAGAACTGAGGAACCCGTTGGAAAGTTCCAAAGGATCCTGCCAATTAGCAATTGTACCATTTCTAATCCAAATACATGGCAAAGATGAATCTCCCATAGTAAAACATAAAGTGTCATGTAAGGAAAAATTAGTAGAGCTATACGGTTGGGGAGCTTCCCCATTGGGAATCATGCATGGCACGTTTTGTTGGCACACAGTTGAAAAGAATGCAGGCAACACTGTTGAATTGAAATATACAGGCATAGGTACTGGCCATGTTTTTATTATGGCCCATAAGGGGATACCGGTACTGAATTTAATCCATATCCACATCAGCAGCACTCCCTTCCAGTTCACAGCCCTCTGGGTCTTCATGATCTTCTTTTAGAATTCTCACCAATCTCGTTGGTACCCAGATTGGATTGTCTTCTCTCTGTGGAAAAACACAAACAGCTCCCCTGGATCTTATTAACACAGTATCCGGGCACATTTTTCAATCTAACTCTTTCAGTAGGCGGCTTAGGCCTCCGTGGAACGACCATTTTCATCCAAATTCAAAAAATTGAGGGTAAATAAGGTGAGGGACAGAGCCATCTTTGGGGTCATAGCAGTGTTAGACAGTCTCTCAATTTGTGACTGTGTATATGAAGCATTTACACTGTAAGTTCTTACTGACTCTGCCAGCTCTTTAACCTGCTTATGCTCTGAAGGTTGGTAATATCTAACACTGTTGGCATCCTCAAACACAGGAAACATCTGCCGTAACTTCCTGAGTGTTTCTCAGGACAGAATGAGTATCTACACTCATTTCTACCTTTCTCCTGATAGGGTGGTGGTGAGGCACTTGAGCTACCCCTTAGTGGGCCATAATGATCTGACTCATAGGCTGCCGCAGCCTATTCACTCTCCAAGACACCTGACTCCTTGGAACTTGTCAGTTTGAGAAGTTCTAGTTCTGCCAGTGGGTAGAGCAACTTATGGCTTTCTGCACCCTTTTGCGGCACTTTTTGTTCTCCTTTTCTTTCCTGCTTTTCCTTTTTTCTTTTCTTGTCTCTGTTTCCTGCATGCTCCTGTTACCTTACTGCGCTCTGTTTCTGACATGCTCTCCTGTAGATCCTGTAGTACTCTTTGTCCTTCCTTAACCAGCATTTCACACTGTTTATCCTGTATGTGAGCTTTAACTAACTTCCACAGGGGTCGCGTGCCTGCTTTTAGTATTATAGCGACCATAAACAACACAGGAAGTGCGAGAGCAACCCACAGAAAATCTTCCCCAAACGGAGGCATACTTCTCAGAGCTTACCTTTCTTATTCCCACGTCATGCAGTTCTGAATCCTCCCTGTCCTCCAGGGGGTTCTCACATGTGCCTCAGATGTTCAGGTTCCCGGGTTTTCAGCACCACTTGTCATGATCCCCTAACTTGCCAGCAAGAAAGATGCGCCACAACAGGATCCTTCTGCAGACGTTTTTAAACGGGTTTTATTGCTGAAGTGAAAAGACCCCGAGCCTGAAAACTGGTGCTGCTTAAATAGGCCTAAGAGGAATGTGTCACTCTATGATTGGTGCTCACTATATAACCTCATTTGCATGCTCTGGGCTTGAGCTGTGACTCATCATCTGTGCTGTTTGAGCATGTGCACAACAGTTCTCAGTTGGCCGATGCCCTTCAGTGCCATCTTATAATGGTGAATGTGGCTTCGCACAATGATGTGCTTTGTGTTCCTTGCTTTTCTCAGGAAACCATGGAAACTTCAGGGATCGGCTGAGCATGAGAATGGAACTTATGGGCAAAGGAAAATCAATTTGAGGGATTTAGAGATTTATTTTTGAAGGCAGTAGTTGGTAAAAGGATACAGGTTGAGGAGTTTCCAACTGCTGTGCAACCTCTGGGGAAAATGTTTTCTGCTCTGGTAACAGATTTTCTTGCCTGTCTGCCATTTTGACTTAGGGCAAGTCTGTTTTTACAATTCATTACAAGCTTTTTTTTTTTTTTTTTTCAGTTTCTTTTTTTTTCCCATTCTTTTACAATCCCAAATAGATTTTACTCTTCATTACTGTGTGCTGATTAGATGAATTCACCCTGGACTTTGAATCAGTTACCAGGATTGCACTCAAAGTGAAGGCTCAACTACCAGTGATTCAGTGAAGGACACCGAGTGAGTGTTTAGTAAAAGTGAAAGCGATGACAGCAGTGAGTGAAGAGTGACGGAAGTAAAGACATAGGAAAACATAGAGGAGTTTGAAAAGTTAAGTAAACTTGGCAAAAGCAAAAGACATAGAAAATGGAAAAGAAAAAGCTAGGCAAGAAACAAGGAAAATGGGACTAGGAAAGAGTCACTTGCTTTATTTTACACATACTTATTTTAAGGAGAGCTACAGTAAGCCAGAAGCAATTACTCAAGTTTTTGGGTTTTGTAGAGCAAGTATGTCATTGGTTCTGTGAAGATGGGACCATAAATTTAGAAACCTAGATAAAGGTAGGACAAACATTGCTTGATCATTATGATAACCATGGGCCTGAGAAAAATCTACATGGAAACTTTTAACTTTAATGAAGAACAGACTAAACCATAGACATGGTGAAGAAAAACTCCAAGAAATATTAGAACTTCTAGCAATGATAATTGATAAGCCAAAATTAAATAAAGATAGTATTCCCAAGGCTATTGCGCCTCTTCTTTATGAGGGTACCAAAAAAGTTTTAACAAGGTTGAAAGAGGAGACACTTGATCATGTGAAAGAAGACTTAGAGGAAGAAGCTGCAAAATATAATGGAGATTGGCCTTTACAGTCCTTTGCAGTAACTTGTGGACTATTACTTCGTAATGACCAGAGCTTATTTTAAAAATTAATGGGAAAACTTTTTTTCTGGTCTTTTAGATGCTAGTGCTGACTTATCTGTCAGTGCTGCTGAACAATGGCCTGGTACCTGACCCAAGCAAGCCTCTATAACTTAACTACAAGGAATAGGGCAGAGTCAAAGCCCTGAACAAAGCAGTGACCTCATAAATTGGGAGGATTTAGAGGGACATAAGGAGCCATTTAAGCCATATATTGTGGCAGAACTACAATTCTAGGGAAGGGATACAGTAGAGATCACTGACCAATCTTTCCACCATGCTGATAAGATTGCTTAGATCAGTGCTTCACCTGTATGGATGGACCAGTGGCCTGTTAATGCAGAAAAAAAAAATCCATGCTGCACAACAGCTAGTGCAGAAGCAACTTGACAGTGGTCATTTGTAACCCTCCAATTCTCCTTGCAACTCTCCTATATATGTGATTAAAAAGATATCTGGGAAGTAGAAAATACTGCAAGAGCAAAGATAGGTCAATGAAACTAGGGAATTAATGTGGGCTTTACAATCTGGATTAACTATACCTTCTGCTATTCCCTCTAATACTTATAGAATCATATTAGATTTAAAGGACTGCTTTTTTACCCTTCCCTTTCATCCCCAAGACTCTAAGCAATTTACCTTTATTGTTCTATCTACCAACAGAGAGAGAGAGAGAGAGAGAGAGAGAGAGAGAGAGAGAGAGAGAGAGATGATACCAGTGGAAAGCTTTACCACAGGCATGACTAATAGTCTCACTTTATGCCAAAATTTGTAGCCCAAGCGGTTGCCATTGTTATATCCACATGTTAGTTTGTTACATGGACTATGGATTGTTAGCTGACAAAAATGAAGATCCTTTGCTCCAAGCCTATGCCAAATTACAACAGACATTAAAGAAAGAAAGGGTTGGCTATTGATTGAAAGAAAATTCAGCATGAGTGTCACTCCTAACCCCCTTCCATAAGTATTTAGGACATCAATTATATCTAAAAACTATTTTACCTCAAAAAACACAGCTGAGAAGTGATAAAACATTAAATGATTTTGAGAAACTATTAAGAGATTTAAATTGGCTTAGAAAATTCTTAAAGAAGAAATTAAAGCCATTATTTGACATCGTAAAGGGAGATTCTGGTCCTTTATTTCCATGATCTATAACAGAGGAAGGATATCAAGCAATATCTATAATTGAAAATGCCTATGCCAAGCCAAGGGGAGCTTGTATTTTACCCAGATCACATAAGCCTACTATAGCGTTGTGGCAGAATGGACCCTTAGTCTGGGTACATCTACCAGTTTCTCCTGCTAAAGTAATCACTCCTTGCTATGAAGTGGTTGCCATGTTTGTGCAACTATACAGGCAAAATGTCTCACAAATATTTTGTAAAGAATTCTGAGAAAATTCTTTTATCTTTTACTAAATTGCAAATTAATTAGCTATCAAAATATGGATGTTTGGCTCATTATATTTGCCAAATTTTCAGGGAAATTGATAATTATCCTTGCCATAAATTATTACAAGTCTTCATGAGTTTGTATTTATACTTTGAGCACTATTCCTATAAAGCCTGCTTTAGTCTTTACTGGTGTATCCTCTAATGGAAGAGCTGCCTGTATTAAAAAAATATAACTTTGCAATTTGAACCTGCATCTGCTCAAGTCATTGAATTAAAAGCTGTTGAAGTTGTGTTCAAACTTTTGGAACAGTTTTCTTTTAATTTATATATAGACAGCTAATACATTGTTTGTATATTCTTTGTCAGAATAGGTTCATATTCAGGATACACATATGCATCTGCTTTAACAGGAGAAGCTACTAAACATGTTACAATTTATTACTTAAAATGCTTTGCTATTTTAGGCATCCCTTAAATAAATTAAAAAAAACAACTCACAATGGCAATGGATATTATTATATCCAGCAAATAAAGCCTTTTAAACCTTTCCACAAAATAGGAATTCCCTTTAATCCACAAGAGCAAGGAATTGTGGAACAATATCATGGAGTACTAAAAGAACAATTGCTAAATATTAAAAACGAGGAAGTATACCCCCTATACCACATAACTATTTTCATTGTGCTCTATTTATTTGAAATTTTATTACATTGAATGCATCAGGTAAATTAGCTTCTGAGCATTTCTGGAACCCTAAAAGCCAACATAAGCTTGCTTATGTTATAATGGAAAGATCCATGAACAGGATTATGACATAGGACCAACCCCGTATTGATATGGGGACAAGGCCACATACATGTTTTAATCAGGATGCTGAAGGAGCACAATGGCTGACAGAGTAATTGGTGAGACATGCTGATGCTGGGACAAAAAAAATGATGCTGACTGTAATCTTGCTGATTGCCTTGATGATGATGATAGGGAAGCTGTATTAGGCATAGGTTTTTAACCCACTTTTGCCATATCCTTCTTCAAGGCCAGAAGTACATGTGACCTCTAATAATACTAAGGTGTTAGGATTTCTTTTGCAGCTGCCTTGTATGATGTATTGTTTGCTGTGGATAAAAAAGAACAAGTTCTAGGGTTAAGGTAAATGCAACATCTTGTGTTACTCCACCAAATCTTTTACTAATTGGGAATGTTACCTTTGTTGTTGGCTCTGGTAATGAGATCAGTATTTCTTGTTTTAACTGAATTTTGTCCAATTGTTTTTCTCTGCGCTGGATGATGGTCAATCTGTATTGGTAATATATCAACCAGCTTTTTAAATGATTTCTGTAATTTTATCTGTAATCAGACATTCTGAAAAAGGATTACAAATATTGGAAGAGTGAGAAAACTCTCTGTCAAGGAGCAAATTTATGGTTGGGCTCATCGTTGTCTGTGTTGTTGCTTTCATAACTCTTAAAGCCAATGCTACTACTTCTTCAGTAGGTGTAGCACAAGAGGGACAAACAGAAGATTTTGTTATCTATCTTCTAGAAAATGTAACCAATGGCTTGGGCATACAAGATGGTTTAGGTAGAGAGTTAGAACAAAAAAGTCGACACATTGTATGAAATAGTGCAGATGATAGGAGTTGAGATACAAGTAATCAAAGTCAGAAGCTACATAAAATGTCATGCTGGATATCTGTGGATTTGTGTGACTCCAAAAATGTATAATGAGAGTCAGCATAATTGGACCAGAGTAAATGGGTATTTAGCATAATACTAATATTTATTTGGGTTTGTTAACCCTACATAAGGAAGTTGTAAACTTAAATGCAAAGCCTTTGTCTTTTGATGTTGCTGACATTGCAGATGATATTCTGAAAACAATTACAGGCCATTTTTTCCTTCATGGTCCTCATTTACATCTCTCTTATTGGGCATAGCAGGACTTGGCTTCCTTATCTTTTTTAGTGGTATGACTATCACCTGGTTTTTGAGATGAATCTATAGAGCTTTTATAGATGTCAAAGCAGATTTACATAAATTCAAGCTCCAATGTTTTCCCTAGGAGAATTTGGTAGACAATGATGGGTAAGATCAACCTGAAAACATTCTCAACCTAAGACAGGCCACGAATACAAGATTATTCATGTGTCAAAGTTGATTAAGAGCTGTTTTCTGATGGCAACCTAAGACTGGCACAATTCTCTGCTTCATGACTGATAAGGTATTGTATGCTTAAAGATAAAAATGACTGGTAAGATTCTCTCAAAGGTGGATCAACCTAAGATAGGGCATGAATGTTTGGATTCATGTACCAATGGTGGGTAATATCCACATTTCTTGAGGTGATGGCTAAGTCAGCCAAGTCTTTCTGTGCCAATAGTTGAGACAGCTTTGGCTTGTACAGATAAAAAAGAGGGACATGTGGGGAACACATCTGGAGTTAACTTTAGGTGACTTCTTGCTTGTGATTAAGAATGAGTCTGCAGACATCTGCCTTTGTTTTTGGTTAAGATATGCACTATATATCCTGAGTTCCTCTGCTTACACATATGTCCTTGAGAGACTAAGACTGAAGGAAATGCCCTTAGCCAAACATTGATACAGTGTGGCAGACTCCAGCATTGAAATCTTCCAGATCCTATAAAGCATACCTCCAAGTAAGGAACCCATAATCTGAAAATTTAAGAATGAATCCTCATTTGTCAAAGGAAGTCATACCTTCTCTTATAAGTAATTTCAAAATTGTCAGAAAGAAATGAGTACATGATTGTGGAATATATATTAGGAGGCCCAAACCAGCATGGTGAATACAATATTTGTATATTTATAAGGAAGCATTATTATCTTCAGATCACAAATCACTAAGTCCTGGCTTTTTCCTGATCTTGATAACACAACCAACCACTCTAAAATTACTATGAACTCTTAGGTAGTATCACAATTGATTTTAAGTAAAATCATGAATAACTTTAGGGACTAGGAAATACTCAATATTTTTTCTATTTAAGTTATTGGTGGATTTATGTTAGGCAAAATTTTAGCATTAAATCATATCTAGCTACCTAATTGGCCAAATACAATAAGATAGTTTCTTGAAGTCTGATTTTTTGAGCTCACAAATATTGGAGCTACACATAAAAAAAAATATTAGCTTTATTATGTTGCTTGTTCTACACTTTTCTCTGTGATGACAAACATCAAACTATACTCAAAATTTACTGGCCCAGTCTGGAAAGTAATGAGACATTTTCTTGCCTAATTGCCATGCTATAATGCTATTTCTACATATGAACAAATCATAATAAAACTAATGTCTACAAGGTCTTTTCAATATGAATTCTTGAAAATGTTTTGCTTTTAAAACCCATCAGCCCCTATAAGGACATATTTGATTAAATGATGATTAAAAGAAAAACAAGGTTACAAAAGTATTAATGGATGAATCAAAATTGAATCATCTTAAAATATTATAAACTTGGAGAAATGAAAAAGAAAAAATAATTTATTCCATGCACTTCTGCGAATATAAGGTTCTAGAGCAAAGAAATCTAGCTAATAATAAATGATAGAACACTCACTTATTCTTTGTGGGTATTAGCTACAAAGCTGAAAGAACAGCATACTTTGATTTAATTGCTTTCAGATGCTGATTTCCAAGGGAGATAGAATTTTTAAAATTCTATATACTATTTCTTTATTATTTGAAGCAGTCAATAAATAGAAATTTTATAATGGGGTCAATATTCATTCGAGCAAGAAAAATAAGGTCATTTTACACAAGAAAATATTCTAAAGTGAGGTTTTAGATATTTAATGGGTCAAATATATAAAGGTATGTATTTAAAAGTGCTTTTATGCATTTTACAGTGTTAAATTGAGACATCTTAACCCATACCTTAAATTCCTCTTGGGATTCTAATCTCTCCTTCCTTTAATACATCATATATGTAGTCCCACTTTCATACTGATGGCATTTTTGATTATTATTGTTACATTCTCATATATATTCATCTCATTGAGTAAATTTTTATTTTTTTGTGTTCATATGGCTTCAGGACTGAAAGTTTTGTATTGGTTAACCAAAAGGAATAAGAGGGCTCACCCCTGAGAGAAACTGGTTCTCTCCCTCTTAGCAACAACTTGCCTGCTGTCCTTTGTCTAGTGGTGGTATCTTAGTTAGGGTTTTACTGCTGTGAACAGACACCATGACCAAGGCAACATTTAAAAGGACAACATTTAATTGGGCTAGATTACTGGTTCTGAAATTTAGTCCAGTATCATCAAGGCAGGAGCATGGCAGCTTCTAGGCATGCATTGTGTGGGCAGAGTTGAGAGTTCTACATCTTCAGCGGAAGGCTGCTAGCAGAATACTGACTTCCAGGCAGCTAGGATGAGTGTCTTAAAGTCCACACCCACAGTGACACACCTAGTACAACAGGACCACACCTTCTAATAGTGCCACTCCCTGGACCAAGCATATATAAAACATCTCCAGTGGCAAGCCATAAAATCTCCCTCTTGAGCAGTAGCATGTTCATGGATATTGTCACTGTTTTGTTTTTGTTTACACAGCTATTTCTAGAAGAGACCTTCATAGAAGAGTTCCTACTCCTAAAATCTTTCCATGCATGCTTCTTTGATGTTTCCTAAGCTGTGGGCACAGTAGTTGTGATGTAGATGTGACCTGTGCATAGGCTCTCCCTCACTGATGTTTATATTTTGTTACTGTTTGATTTCCTCTGATGTACTGTCCAAGAAGCACTCTTGATTAGGACATATTTATACTTATCTATGAATAGAAGAATAAGATTTAAAATGGAGTTAGTAACTATACTGGTCTAGCAAAGTAGTCTTAATGTATTATTCTAAGTTCCATGACTTCACTAGCCCCAATGAAATTAACTAGGTTACCTGTGGGGAATTGCAGGCTGGTCTCCAGTCGTTCGGAGGTCTGAACCCCAATGGTCATAATTCACCTACATGACAAGGTAGGTGTTCCCTCATGCTCCTGGAACTTCAGCCCTTGCCTAAGGTACCACCTCCCACAGCCCCCACAAGAGAAGCATAAGTCACATAAGTAATGGCCCAAGCTTCTGACCTTCAGGCTAAACTCCTCCCCAGTTACCTAGCAACAGTGAAGANCATAAAANGGGGTGTTCAGCCCCACCATGCTCTCTTATTCTCATTCTTACTCTTACTCCTTTGTTCCTCTACCTCTCACTTCCCTCTCCTCTTCCCTTTCTCTTTGTTTTCCTTTCTCTCTCCTTTCTCTTTGTCTTTCTCTCTCTCTCTCTCTCTCTCTCTCTCTCTCTCTCTCTCTCTCTCTCTCTTTCTCTCTCTCTCTCTTTCTCCCTTCATTTCTATAATAAAGCTCTTAAACCATAGAGTTTCTGCTCTGCTCCATCAGGGCCTTCTGTGCACTTGGTCAATGTTGGGAACTTCTTCCCCTATTGCCTCTTTTCCACAACCCTGGTGGCTTTAGCAAAGTAGCTCCAGGGCGGTTCCCAGGCAGTGCTGCCCCTTGGGCACCCCCTGAAGAGTAGGATAGAGGAATGCCCACCCAGGGATGAGTGGATAGGGTAGGAAGCAGGCTGATTGACCAGAGAACAGAGAAACTCTGGCAGGGTGTGGGCATCTTTTTCCTCCTAACTTTTCCCTGGGGCCTCCCCCGACCTTTTATTTTATTTTGTTCCCAACAGTTACCAGTAGTACATGTGACTTTGTTCCTCTTAAAGTGCCTGAATTCCGATTAGATGACTGACACCAACATGTGAGTATCTTATTGTATCTTCACAGATACCCTGCCTTTGGTTCCAGCATATGTTATATTTCATAGGTGTGGCAGATGGGTGTGGATTTTAATTGTTTCATTCCTATATCAGTTTGCATAAAATTTCTGGTACTATGGAAGAGAAATCATAGACTGTCAGATTCTATCCTGCTGAAATTATATGCTTCTGCATCCTAAGTGTGCAATATCTTCAATAGTAGGAGAGTACCTTTAAGTTCTGAGAAGCAACCAAGGGCTACATTAATATTATATATACTGCTGAGAGTCACTTGGGCTACCTTTTAAGTCCTCCAAAAGGAAGTTTATTATGAATGTTACTGAGTTTTTATGTTAGTTGTTCTTCTGGTAAGCACTGTCAGCTAAAGTCATACAGCCTTTAAGATGAGTAAAGAAACATACTGAGTAACATAGCACAGACACATAAAGACACTCAGCCTATTCCCTCTCATATGTAATTCCTACCTCCAAATCTTGAAATGTAATTGTATAAAATGGAGTAACCACTGAAACAATGAATTTATAAAGGCACAATAGATATGTGAACAGTGGTAGTTTTAAGGCTTGCAAAGAGAACACCAATGAATACATAATTATTAAATTTTTTCATGTAGTTTTATGAAAATCCACTTAAGATTTAAGTTAATTTTTAAATATTAACATAAAATATTCTGTTTTAAAACATTTTAAATACCAATGGGAAAAATTTGGTTTGATATTGATAGTTAAAAAATAAATAATTTCTGTTTTTCTTTTTCCACATCCTATTGCTTTTCATAAACTGACTTTTAATTAAATATTGATAAATATTATGGCAGAAACAGAGAAAATTATATGCAGTGTCAAACAGCAATATTTGGATTTAGGACATCTACTATTAAAGAATTTGTAACTCACTGTAATACTTGAACCATTTTCTTTTTTTCTTTGTACACAGTATACAAAAGAGGAGTGCCTATCTTCAGAGTTTAGGAGTAAACATTTTAGTTTGGGGAAAGACTTATGTGTGTTCTATATGAAACACTATAATCCTACCTCTGTTATTATGTTATTATCCATTTTATGGGAAAGCTAAGACATATAAGCTAAGGGATTATATTAATCATGTTATATAAAAGGTATGGGACTGTATTAATCACATATAAGGAAACTCTCAGTAAGAATGTATTAAGTCCTAGAAATACTTCAAAACAGGTGAGGAAGAGGAGAGACAGTGAGTAAATGAGAGTGAGTAGGACAGTGAACCTAAGAGCTCAATTTTTCAGCAGACATTTGACTTACAATCAACAATTTAAATCTAATACTTACCATAGAGAGCTGCAAATGGATGTTCACAGAATAGACATACACCTACCAACAAAACTTTATGATCAGCTTCTGATAAATGTGTACACATTACTGATATAGGGGAGAGCTGGTACTGCAAAATAACTCACAATCCATTGTGCTTTATGGGCAATGAAAGAAGCAAAGTGTATAAACTCTGTTATTTCAATATTATAAAGTTGTGGGGCAGGCAAAACTAATCTCTCCTGACAGTTATCTGATCAGTACAGCCTAGGTATGGAAAAATTGAAGGCTAACAAAGTTAAGGTGGGGAATGTTCGTTTGAAGGTTATAGTGCACATTTTTATTTACAGTGCAAGTTGGATTGATAGACTCATTCACCCAAATTTACTGAATTGAATGTAACCTACTTAATTTTGCTTATGAAAGATGTTAATAGATCTCATGTAACATATATAGAAAATAGTTTGCATAAGAGAATTATAATTTTTATAGTATATAAAACAAAAATTTAAGATTATATAATAAATTGATTAAGATCTTACTGTAAAATAACTCAATGGTAAATTCTTTCCTGTTTTTATAGCTCTAGGAAATGTATGGCCTAAAATCAATAACAATCTTTTGGAGATTACATTGAAAAAAATTCAAAAAAAAAGAAAGAAAATTTGCGTTCGCATAAAAGCAACATGTAAATTTTCTTGAAAAGGTTAATTTTGTATATTTATAGATCTTTTAGAGACAAAATTTACATGAACAGGAAACAAAATAAATTGTTTTTTTTAATAGAATGACAATGAAATGGTGTATTGAGAAGCCAAAATTTCTTTATTTTGAGACATGAATGAGAAATTTGAACAAAGTAGAAGGAAGTAATATTTAAATAAATGAACATTATTGCATAGAAAGAATACTGCCTGATGATCAAGCAATAACAAGAATTAGATTGTCAACAATTTAGCACATGTATATGTTGACTGGAACGACCAGATAAGTTGTTTGAAAGTGGAGTACAGGACATAGGTAACTGTTAGGTAGCAGAACCAATTGCTAGGGTAATGTTAGACCAACATGTGATAGAAGGAACTGTTTGCTACGTGAAGCCAAAGGGAATGAACACTTGTAGGAAAAATTGTTTACCTCCATAGCTACTAGACATACAGAAGGAAATGCCCATTCTGTGTAATCATAATCCCTTCAGCAATGTGACTGAAATGATCTAAAGGGAGACAATTTTGTGGATTTTGTTTGCCCCTTGCTTACATTAATATAATGTCAACTATGTTTATTCTGAAATGTTAAGGAACATCTTAAATAAATACATATCAATTGATTATTTAAACATCCACTTACTTTTATTGTTTAAAACATGACAAAATAAAAGGTATAATTTATTAAACAGAAATGATATTCTTTAAATATAGAAAAAAATGGTTCTGTGGATTTACTGCTGTATACTCAAAATTTTTACTTTAATGGCCTTATGGTCAAAACATAACCTGTTTTCCTATTGTAAAAAAATGTAAAGGAGTTGTATTATTTAGAATTTTGTGCTGAGTTGAACATCATCCTCAAAGCTTCACACAAGCAAGAAAATAGCTTCAACACTGAGCTAGAAATCATACTCTAGTAGAACTTAACTGTGCTTTCATTAAAAGAAAAAAATGGTTTTGGTGAAACTGAATATATATTCTCCCTTATCATTTTGCTCTGTGAAACAAATGCTATTTCCTAGCAATAGGATTTTGAGACTAATCTGTGTTCTGTTCCAGTCAGGATTTCACAGTAAACTCATGCATTTGGATTGTTGGAGTAGAATCCATTTCTTTTACCTGCTCTGTGGTGTTTTCTATTCCTGCTTTCTGGGCGGGGGTTGTTTACATTAATTAGAACACTACAGCTCATTCTCAACTCATGAAGTAAGCCTAACATTTTATTTGTGGTCACATCAGTAGTTACATCTGGGTTTCCCTTGTCTAAAATGTTAACTGGAGCTATTTATTTATATTTATTTATTTATCACTGGGAAAGCTTTCCTTTTGACATCCTCCAGCTTTACCCCAAATTTTAATGCTTCATTTTTTTATGTTTGAGTTTTCCTCCACAGTATAACTTCCCTAGATAAGTACCTTTTGCTATTATTGAAAATACACTCAGTTATAAACAATTCTTTGTATTGATTTCTACCCATTATCTGTCTACTGAAGAAAGGGAACTTAATATTGGAAATTAATTGTACAAAGATAGAAGGCAAAATTTTAAAAGTTGTTTATTAAGTTCATTAAGTAAAAATAATTGAAAATCAGTAGGGAACACATGAAATAGGGAAAAAAGTGTGAGAGAGCACACCAAGTTCATGATAATGATGGACAATATGGAAATTCTGCCATTTACTGTGTTATTTGACAATGAAACAAAAGTAGTCACATAATATTTAAAAATAAAAGAGAATACTGTAGGAGAACCCCAGCCTCCTGCCAGCTGAGGTGGGGCAAAGATGACACATATGCTAAAGCAGGGTTTGAGCAGCTTTCACAGCTTCCTGCTGCAGCTTCCTTTATTCTCTCTAAAGCTCACCCCAGCTCAGCTTCTCCTGCTTTATTCTGGGATCACCCAATTTATCCCCTTCCACTCTCTGCACTCTGCTCTCATCACTCATCATCCAATCAGCATTCAGCATGTTCTATACATGAGTCATGCATGCACACAGGGCTGGCGTTGATAGGCCAGTGACTCAATATCATGCTGTATGATGCTATATGTCAGGTGGACAGAGCATGACCACTCAGGTGTGTGTGATCACTCAGGTGCACTTGATCATTCAGGTGCACATAATCAGGTTTTTGGTAAACAAGCAGGGAATCATGGGGCTTGGCAGTGAGCCAGGACACCATCTTGGCTCATGCAGCCACAGCTGTGGTCACAACCACTTCCCACAGATTATTACTTATTAGGTAACACCTGGTTTCTTAGTGAATTTATAATATGCCATTTATTTCTGTTGAGTTTTAATTAAGTTTGCCAATGCAGGGAGAGATGAAATACAACAGTAACAATGCTTTTGAAATACTACACAATCAATCATGTTCATCCTACTCTAGGAACATGTACTGATCAAAAGCCAAGCAATTTTTATATTTAAGATTATTACCCATTTTAGCTCTTTTCCCATATTTTACAGTTGTAATTTTCTTAGGAACATTATCAAAGTCATTGATATAATTTGTTTTTTTAGTATTTTTTTTCTTTTGGTATTTTCTTTTTTCATAATACTCAGTATCTTGGACATTGTCTGAAATTTTTGACTCATGTTTTCAACTTAAAATATTAGAACATAAGTGATGAGTATGTGTTGAGACCTCACATACAACTGAGAACCACAATATAAGTCACATGTTTATTGCTATGTGGGCTTGGACATACATACTCTACACACTGTAGAGAACACAGCTTCTACAACCAATGATGCTGTCCAAGCTGCACTGTGGGAAACAAAATGTCATACTGTCATTATGAACAAAACTAAACTACAGATTTATCAAAGAACTCAATGACTGGAACTCCTGAATCTAAAAGCCAATAAATTTAAGAAACACAATTTAACTTGTGGCACAGGAAATAACTTTTTGATCAAAATCCTGAGTAAAAAAGGCACAAAAAACCAACAGGGTGAAAAAAGTTTTAAAAGTTTCTGTGCATCAAAGGACACTATGATGTAAGTGAAGAAGCATACTACAAAATAAACAGAACTCTTTACAGATATATATCTGACAAATATATGAACAAAAATTCTGAACACAAAATAATTCAATAAAATAATTAAGGTACAAATTTAAGTTGATAATTTTCATAAGAAACACAAATGATTCAAATATTTGCCAAAAATTCAACATCATTACTATTACAAAAATACAAATTAAAACAAATTTGAGATTTCTTCTTAGCTAGTCAGAATGAGTATATAACTACTACTACTACTACTACTACTACTACTACCACTACTACTACCAACAATAGCAGCAGTAGAAGATGGTTACAAAAGTGTGAAAGTGGAGAAATTTTCAAGTAAATGGATGGAGCCAGATAAGATCACACTGAATGAGGTAACTTACAACCCATAAAGGCAAATGTCATGTATTCTCTGTCTTAATAGTCTCTTAGCTACTAATCTTCAAATGTGAGCTCATAAACTTAGTAACTATAGAAACTAGAAAGCTAAAAGAGATCCTTGCAGGAATTAGGGGTGGGAAGCATTTGAGAAGGGACTTCATGTACAATTAATCTGATCACCGAAATAGAAAAAAAAAAAAAATGAGGGCTATCAATTAGGGATGGGAAGGATGATAAATCAAAAAAATTGGCAAATAGTTTCAGGTCTGGTCGGGGCCACTCCCAGCATCTCTCTTCTGAACCCAAGCAGAGGTAGCTGAGTGCTCCAGAGGACTCTCGACACCACAGATCCTCAGGATCACAGGTGAGTGGAACACAATAAACTCCAGAGAATCCAGCAGGGGCTTGTGCCAGCAGGACAGGGACAAAGGAACACTGTCTGCACAGAGGTGGGGTTCCAGGCAGGGTCACAGGAACCACAGCAGAGAGAGCTGAGTGCTCCAGAGGACGCTCCATACCACAGGTCCTTGAGGCCACAGGTCTTCTGGATAATGCAGGGAGAGTTGGCCTACAGGGAGGGCTCTGACCCCAGGACTCAGAAGGAGGATCAGAGCTCCAGGCTTCTGGATATTTGCCTTGCAAGAGTAGAACTTGCCTGCAGAGAGTGCTCTGACCAAGGGGACACAGGGGAGAGTTACATTCCTTGGAGTGCTGACAGGGGCTAACAGAATCCCAGGAGGATCAAACTCCAGACAGAGACAGCTAGAAAATTAACACCAGAGATTTCCAGATGGTGAAAGGCAAATGTAAGAATCTTACTAACAGAAACCAAGAACACGGGGCACCATCAGAACCTAGTACACCCACTACAGCGAGTCCTGGATACCCCAACATACCTGAAAAGCAAGATGTGGATTTAAAATCATATCTCATGATGGTGGGAGAAGAGTTGAAGGACATTAATAACTCACTCAAAAATGTAGGAGAACAATGCTAAACAAGTAGAATCCCTTAAAGAGGAAGCACAAAAATCTCTCAAGGAATTACAGGAGACCAATGCTAAACAGGAAGAATTCCTTAAAGAACTACAGGCAAACACTACTAAACTGGTAAGAGAAACACAAAAGTCCCTTAAAGAATTACAGGAAAACACTACTAAACAGAAGAAACACAAAAATCCCTTAAAGAATTAAAGGATAACACTGCTAAACAGCTAGAAGAAACACAAAAATCCCTTAAAGAATTACAGGAAAAAACAACCGAACTGGGGATGGAATTGAACAAAACCATTAAGGATCTGCAAAAGGAAGTAGAAACAATTAAGAAAGCCCAAAGGGAGAAAACTGTGGAGATAGAAATGCTAGGAAATAAATCAGGAACCATAGATATGAGCATCAGCAACAGAATACNAGAGATGGAAGAGAGAATCTCAGGTACAGAAGATTCCATAGGGAACATGGACACAACAATCAAAGAAAATGTAAAATGCAAAAAGATCCTAACTCAAAACATCCAGGAAATCCAGGACACAATGAGAAGACCAAACCTATGGATACAGGAGTAGATAGTAGATGAGAA
>NC_034597.1:84603641-84609061 GCF_900095145.1 Mus pahari | reverse complement strand
TGCCAATGGCTGGTAAATATAGAAGAGGATGCCCACAGTCATCTATACGATAGAACACAGAGACCCCAATGGAGGAGCTAGAGAAATTACTCAAGGAACTGAAGGGGTCTGCAACCCTATAGGTGAAACAACAATATGAACTAATCAGTACCCCCAGAGCTTGTGTCTCTAGCTGCATATATAGCAAAAGATGGCCTAGCAACCATCGTTGGGAAGAGATGCCCCTTGGTCTTGCAAACTTTATATGCATACAGGGGAACTCCAGGGACAAGAACTGGGAGTGGGTGGGCAGGGGAGCAGGGTGGTGGGAGGGTATAGGGGACATTTGGGATAGCATTTGAAATGTAAATGAAAAAAAATATCTAATAAAATAAGTTAAAAAATAGAAAAGGGGGAAAATTGCAAATTAACAGGGTGTTTGAAGGCATCGTAATGTATCATATCTATCAATAATAATATTTTTACAAATATATACAAATATACAAAGAATATTTACAAATTATACATCTGTGACAATATTCTTTCCAAATGCCAAAAACAATCTAACAACCCTCTCCCCAAACCAGGCATGATAAGTACATGTTGAATTGTTGAACAGGGTTGCCAAAAAAAACTCTCAAAATATTATAGTCTATTGCTATTACGCTTGGGTGCACAGGAGATAAAGGACACCATATATTTCCATTGCAGGGCCGGGAAGCTTTTAAGTTGAAACTCACCTGAATGCCTCTTCCCTAAGGCCTAATTTTCGTTGTAGTTGAAGGTAGCATCAAAGCTTCCAAAGCAGTGAAGCAACCAATACTCCTACTCAGCTCTGACACCTAGGAATTACAGTGACCCAGGCAGTACAGGCATGTGTAGCTTGGTTGTAACAAATGGCACTATAATTGGACTTCGGATCCTTTCAACAACTGGCAAAACATTTTTGGAAGTAGAAATCAAGCAAACTATCCAGGCCTGTAGAGATCATGCAACTGGGAAAGGAGCTTGCTCTCCCTACATTGGCAATGTAGCATAATCTCTAACTTTATTCTCAAATATTTGTTTTTATACCCATAGATAAGTGTAGTGCTCACTCCTCAAGGATACTCCTCTCTGGAACTGACAGAGATTATTCACAGAAACCTAAATCCAATCAAAATGCAGAATTGTTGAGCTTAGTTCCCACTGATGCATCTACAACACAACACCTGCATTGTAGGGTCAGGAATCATTGTGGAAGTGGAATGGAAAGACTGTAAGAGCCAGAGTATCAAAAAGTATGCTGTGAGACTGTCTCCTCAGAATGTCAAAGATTATATCCATGAAGTCCCATTTGAACAGGAGTGTCCAAATAAGGACAATAAAAAGGGTCCTTATTTTTATTTTATTTTATTGTCCAACTGAGGACAATAAAAAGGGTTGGCATGATAATGTAGACATATAAAGTTCAAAAGTTCTCATGCATAAACATACTGTATACACACAAACATACAGACACAAACACACACACATGCAAATACACAGTAGTAATAATAATAATAATTAATAATAATAATAATAATAATAATAATAGAAGCCTTGAATGAGGGAGAAAATAAGTGTGGTACATGTGTGGAGAGAAGAGAGAAAGGGAGTGTATGATGTGATATTATTAACTCAGAAAATAAAAAATATATTTTTGAAAAAGAATGGCATTGTAGAAATTATAAGCAAATGATTTAATTTGGAAACACTCATTCTTTCTGAGGTACAGAAGTCTCAAAAATAAAATGTCACATATTCTTTCTTATATACAAATGCTAGCTTGTGTTTGGTCATTGGAATACCCATAAAGGACTATGGGATGGTATTTCAAAGGAAGAGCAGCAGAAACCAGATGGTATGAAAGGGAAAAGTTGATTGATGGAATAGAAAGGGTTAAAATCAGAGAGAAATGTGTTAACACCCTAGAGAAGAAAGTACAAGGATGATTTAGTAACATTGAAGACCTTAGAAAATGCTATATGCAAAAAATAAATAAGTAACTGTATAAACCTTCTAAAATGTATACATACTCTCATATAGCTTAAGTGGTATTAACCTATAATGGTGGAATAGTCTCATGTATTCAACGTAGGTTATCCAACAGAAAGTCATTGTCAGGTATATGATACCTCTTTCAAAATTGTTGGTCAAAGGGCTTCCTTAGATTCTGAAATAATACAAAACATTACAACTGCTTTTCGGTACTCTCCAGAACTTGGTAATAAGATATCAGGTATTTGAGTGTTAGGATATAGAGAAATCAAGTGTCACTGACCATGGACATTCATCTCCAGTGATGTGCTACTGCTGAAAAACTGTTCTACTGGGGAAGGAAAACATCACCATTGCTTCATAGCTGGGAACTTTAAAAGGCATAGTCATGACAAACTTGTCAATAGATGATCATTATTAAATAGTGGCATTACTATCATGAGAGTAACAATGGATTTAATCCTAATAGTAACAATAAGATTAGATTTAAACCCACTTCACATTCTAGAAATTTATTCCTGGTACTGTTAGCTGGTCCAAAAAAAAATCATGGCTGGCAAGGTCAAAGGTCTTTGGTAGAGAAGATAGAGCCGGTCTTCTGCCACGTGTACATGATAACAAATTGTTCACTAAATTCTTATTTTTATCCTTACAGTGTATCTTTATCACCATCAGTTAAGCTTTGAAGTATGTGATGACTAATACAAAGACTTAGAATTTCAACATTAAGATAATGGGAGACCATGCTTCAAAGTAAATGGAATATCTATATCTTATCTACTAGGCTTAAGGATCATTGGGGAACAGTGGGTAAAAAACAAAACAAAACAAAACAAAAAAATACCATAGTAGCAGACGTAGTGAATATCTCCAGTTAATCAATATTCAACAGATCTGAAAGAGCAATTGCACACATAGATACTGTGACATCATAAACAAGTTTCTTTGTTTGTTTGCTTTTAATATGTGAGGTTTCTAAGAGACCTAGAGTCTAGAGGATCTTTCATGCATACTTGTTTAGACAGCACTAATCTCAAATACAAAAAAAACAAATATTATTTTAAAAGAGCACATGAAATTGAGATGAAGGAGTGGTGTAGAGGAGAGGGGAGTAATTGAAGAGCAATGGATGAAGGTGTTTCAAAAAAAAAGTATACATGTATGTATGAATGTATATATATATATATATATATATATATATATATATATATATATGTACAAATGTCCTAACCAAGAAAATGAAAAGATTGCTTGTGTTTTTTTGTAAAAGAATACCATAGTTTATCAAGTGGAGGACAACAATACAAATAGTTCTGACCATGGAGGTTCTTGAAAAGAATCCACCAGAAGCTAATCTTTTATTTAATACAGAATCTGCCAGAAAATGCCCTTGCTGCATATTTATAGTTTTCAAAGGAAATTTCAGTGGACTGTTTTCAATTTTTGTCCACAGAAACTGAAATCACCAAATGAGATGAATGAAATCAGAACTAAATCATTTTGGCAGTGAATAAATCAAAGTAGAGAATGTAGCTCTTGAGCAATTTTTGCTGCTAAAACTCCTCTGAGGCTTCAGAAAAGAGAAGGACATAGTGATATTCAACTCCATTCCTAAACAATAATGTATTAGACATGAAGATGCCACTGGAGAGTACAGAAAAGATTCACCGCAAATGTGAAGTTTTCATGCCTTTACTGATATTCATTTTGATGACATACACAGATTGAATATATACTATTACACTGAATGATTTAATAAATTATACAATAAGTAACAGCCAATACTTTTGGCAGATTTATAATGGACCTGTAAGCTATCCCATGGTAAATATCTCATGGAATACGTTAAACTTTAACATTTTTAAACATTTTTAAATTAAAAACAAATACAAAATAGCCAGTAAAATTTGATTTGCACTACATTTTTCCCTTTAATTTAAACATTCATTTCTAGTAAGACTGTTTTTATTTTTTCCTTTGAACTATGATCTAGCTAACTGAGACTCAAGCAACTGGTCAACCTCTGATGCTTCCTTTCTTTTCAGATCTTTTAGATATATTCATAGGAAAGTTCACAAGCACTTAGCATTTCGAGGCAAAGTAATATTTTTCAACCATTGTCAATAATTCTTAACTTCCATAATTAATTCTTAACTTCCATAATTAATTAAATAGCTTTTGTCTATTTCTTCTGATGGTTCTGAAATATCTCATTCAGTTCATTATATTTCTAGGGATTGTCTTTGCTCTTAGCTTTCAATAAAGTACAAAGTTTCATATTCTTTTCATGAATGTTTTGCTTTTCTGTGATTAGAACAACAACTTCCAGTTAGATTTTAACACTTAACCAAGTTCAGTGTTAAAACAGAACTGTCTGATTTTTCTCTTCAGAAATTTATGGTTTAACATTTGGTCATCTAGATCTTCATTCCCAGAATTCCTGAATATATGCCTCACATCAGATTATGATTCTGAACCAGAAATAAACCTACTATAAAAGTCAATTAGGCGTGATGGATGGAAAACCACAATATTTGTATTTAATCAAACTTTATTTGGAACCAAACCAAAGTCTGTGAAGGTGGATGGTTATCTGGTCACTTTTTTTTTCTTTTTTCTTTTCATTTCTTCATTTCTTTTTCTTTTCTCTTTGTTTCTTTCTTTGTTTCTCTCTTTCTCTCTCTCTCTTTCTCTCTTTCTCTCTCTCTCTCTTTCTTTCTTTCTTTCTTTCTTTCTTTCTTTCTTTCTTTCTTTCTTTCTTTCTTTCTTTCATTTGCTTACAAATAGCTTATCAGATAGCTAAATTCAGTTGAGAAGGACAAGTCCTAGTAGCTGTAGTGTCTTTAACTATCTATATAATTGTCTTCATAGAAGCTACTGAATCCAGAACATTATTGATTACTTCAAATATTTGAAAAGCACTAAGCATTGTAGCTAGCAGTGCAAACATATAATAATTCAAAATGGTCTCCATTAGTATATTAGGCTAACAGATATTTCCATTTATGTTCCTCAGAAACTCAGAAATTTTAACTGTTTGCATTTACCAACAAATACATATGACACTATTGGTAAACTATACTAGGAAAAAAGAGTGTTCTAGAAATACCAAAACACAAATATAAATTGTGATGTATGAAGTGTTATAATTGAAGTTCACCCCAATGCTTACAGAAATTTAGAGGCATAGACTTCAGTATTTTATTCTGAAATGGAAAGTTAGATTTTTTTATGAATTAATATCTATATCTATATCTATATCTATATCTATATCTATATCTATATCTATATCTCTATATATCTCTATATATCTCTATATATCTCTATCTATCTATATCTATATCTATATCTATATCTATATCTATATCTATATCTATATCTATATCTATATCTATATCTATATCTATATCTATATCTATATC
>NC_034597.1:84544143-84603626 GCF_900095145.1 Mus pahari | reverse complement strand
TATATATATATATATATATATATATATATTTGGGTGGATAAACCAAACAGCAGACCAGGCCAAGGTGGTTCCATGTGGGATGAGTTTATTGTGCAGAGGTAGAGGGGCAGTGAAGGGGGTAGAAGGGCAGAGAAGAGGAAAAAGAGAAAAGAGGATGGGGTGACCTCCTAATTTATACAGAAAATGATATCACACCAGTAAGGGTGGGAATTGAGCGAAGTGGGTTATGGGATTGAGGGTCATTGTCCTGGCAATGCAGTTCAAGGGTAACATAGTTAGGCCGGGGGCTTGGAGTGTCCTGGTACTAGCATTCCACCCTTCTTGTTATTATAAAAAGAAGGGGAGAAAAAGAGAGGGGAAACCAATGGTGAAGAGGGAATAAGGCTGTTGTGTCTCTTAAGCTACTTCCTGCTGTTAAGGGGCATCATCAATTTCCAGGGTATATCTAGTTTTCACATTGGAATCCATTTGGTAATCATCTGTGGGCAGTGGCTGGTAATCCTGTAACAGGAGCTGATTAACAGTTTGGTTAGAGATTTTTTGTACTTGTTGCTGAAGGAATGTAGAGAAAGATTAATAAGACAAGGAGCAAATAATAATGCCAGGAAGATGATCAAGAAAGGTGTAATGAGGGGAAGGATCCACTTCCATATGAGGTTTTCAAAGATACCAGAACCAGATGTTTCACAGTTACTGAAATTTTTTATGTCTGCCTGTAGTTCCTGGATTTTATTTTTTATTATTCAAGATTGGTTGGCATAGAAACCACATTCTTGTAGGAATAGGCAAAGACCACCTTCTTTAGTCGTCAGGAGGTCTAGTCTCCACCGGTTTTGAAGCACCATGGCTACTAAAGAATCAATCTGCTTTTGGATAGTAAGTACAGTTTCAGTCATTCCTTGAAAATCTCTTTTAAACTGGGAAGTGAATGTATTGTTCTGGGTCCTAGAAGTCGTTATCCCTGCTATCCCCGTGCCAGCCACTACAGCTATCCCCATGGCTACCAGGAGTGGTACAACCTGAACAGCTTTTTTTTTTTTTTTCCCCTTGGTTACAGTTTATTCTTGGATACAAATACTTTATTATTATTATTATTATTATTATTATTATTATTATTATTATTATTATCTTTATTTACATTTCAAATGCTATCCCCAAAGTTCCCTATACCCCACCCCCGCCTGCTCCCCTACCCACCCACTCCCACTACTTGGCCCTGGCCTTCCCCTGTGCTGGGTCATATAAAGTTAGCAAGACCAAGGGGCCTCTCTTTCCAATGATGGCTGATTAGGTCATCTTCAGCTACATATGCAGCTAGAGACTTGAGCTCAGGGGGTACTGGTTAGTTCATATTGTTGTTGCACCTACAGGGTTGCAGCCCCCTACAACTCCTTGGGTACTTTCTCTAGCTCCTCCATTTGGGGCCCTGTGTTCCATCCAGTGTTTACAACTGGGATTGGTAGGGGCTCGTTTCCCTCAATTACTCCCAGTTCAGAGAAAAGGAGTCCAGCATACAAACCCCTGACCAGCCAGCTAGTAGACGATGATGCACTTGACTGCCACAGAGGTTTGACATGTTCTGGATAACAGGGCATTGTGGCAGAGATATTACATCAAGAGTTATGGTCTTGTTGCAGTCTGCAGGACCCAGTGTCCACATGAACTGAGTCCCAGAGGTTTTGAAGCAACTTGCTACACCAAAGAGAGGAATAGAGGTGAGGTATGGAGTCATAGCAACACTGGATTTAGGGCAACTGGTGAGGGGTGAGATAAGGTTACTTGGTAGCACCACCAGAGAAGCCCTAACTGACATTTGTGAACTGGTTCCGGGAGGTACGCATAGCCAACAGTCTTTAAAATGCCCAGGTCTGGCAGGCCAAGGTCAAAGTCTGAAACAACAGGTGGAATGACAAGTTAGTATTATTCATTAGGGGGGACGTCAAGGAGGTAAGAACCTTGGAGGAATGTTTGATTATCTCTCCTACCTTCCCTATGTCTAGAGGTAGAGAGATTGAGACATATTTTCTTTGGATATGAATGGTACTTACTGGAGAACTAGGCTGTGTTTTGTGGTAAAGCTTACCAGCAACTCCTGTTTCCCACCTGGGATCCCATGGGTCTCGAATGTAGAAGAGTAGTCTTGCTGAATCGACAGAAGAAATGATTAATCTGTGCCCCTAGCATGTGTATCTCACAAGACCAGTATGGGCAGTCCCCATACTTGTCTGGCCATTTTTTGCAATAATCTCTTGTCTGGTCAAAGAGAAAATAGGTATAGAGGTCATAATATGCAGATGGAGCAACAGATAGAGCAACAGATATATGAACAATGGCAATCTGGATCGGTTCCTGGCACCCAGCTATGGAGCAGTTTCCTGATCCTATTTGGAAAATCTGCTTGTTGTCTGTGGGCATTTCTCAAACTTCACATCTCCAGACGTAAGGACTACTCTTGATGGAAATGAACAGCATGGAAAAAATAAAAAAGCCACAACTAATCCAGTGTCTCATCCAGTGAAGTTGGGTTTGGCTGCCAAAGTAAAACCTCATTCTCTAGGATGGGAGACAAGACGGGTGGTCTTGATGTCTTCTGGAGCTTAACAGAGCACAGTCCTGTTAGGGTCAATGTGTATGAAGAGGAATCATCTTTAGGTGGAGCAATGAAGGGTTTCAGGTGAGACAGGTAGACCCAATGAGAGAGTCCCTTAAGCTTAGCAGCCTTATGAGTTACGAGGATTACCTTAAAAGGACCCTGTCATTTAGGAGAAATGGGTGAAGGCTGACCACCTGGAGGAGATAAAAGGACTTGGTCTCCAATATTAAGAGGAAGTAGACAGGAAACAGAGTGTGGTCGAGGTAGGTGATGGAAGGTAAATTCAGGTCCATTGTCTGATTGGAGAGAGACCGGGATACCAAATCAAAGGATGATCTATCGGAGAAGAAGATCAGAGACTGAGCCCTTTTATTAGTTGTGGGAAATGCTTCTCCCGACCCTGAGAAGGCATCCACCAAGACCAGGAGGTTTGACACATCTGACGGTGGGCATGTGGGTGAAATCGAGTTGCCAGTGAGTTCCAGGAAGGGAACCTCTAGCCTGATAAGTGGGAAAAGGAAGGCCACGATACCTTGAGTTGGAATTAGATGTCTGACAGATTTTATAAGAAGCAGTGATAGATTTTAGGAAATGTAGGTCTTCAGGAGTAGGTGAGTTTTAACAAAGGAAGATAGTGCTTGGCTATTAGGATAAAAGAGTTGGTGAAGGTATGACAGGGTTTGACAGATGTCAAAGGGTGAGGGTAGAGATGTAGACTGTAGTATAAGAATGTCTTGGGGAGGATAAGAGGAGTCTAGGCACTCAAGGGCTGCAGCTGTAGCTGCCTCATCAGCTCGATTATTTCCCTTAGAGACAATAGAATCATCTGTCTGGTGGGACCTGCAATGGATAATCCCAATAGTTGCAGGGAGGTGGGAGGCCTCTAGCATAGCCATGATTTGGCTTGCTTTAGTTACTGATCCTCCCTTTGTGGTAAGTAGTCCACGTTCCTTCCAGATAGCAGCATGGTACAGGAGGATGTGAAAAGCATACTTGGAATCTGTGTAGATGTTTAGGGATTGTCCCTGTGCCAGTTGAAAAGCTCAGGTGAGGGCTATTAGTTCTGTTTGTTGATTTATGATATAGGCAGGAAGGGCCTCTGCCTCAACTACGTCAGTGTCTGATACTATGGCATAGCCAGCCCTTCTGGCTCCTTCATGAAGGAAGGAGCTGCCACCTATTTACCAAGTATATGTGGTTTGGGGCAATGTGCCTTCCTGTATGTCTGAAGGATGAGATAATCGTTCTAGAGTTTCAGTGTAGGAGTGGGATAGGGATTGATTAGTATTTGGTTTAGGAAGAAGGTTAGAAATATTGATAGGTGGGCATGATTCAAAAGTGAGTGTGGGGTCTTCTCTTAGAGCTATCTGAAGAGAGAGAACTCTAGAGGGAGGTAGAGTCTGTAATCCTTTATATGTTAGGATCTGTGACAGGTTATGAGAAGAGAAGACAGTTAAAGGTGATCCAAAATTTAGTTTCTCGAATAAGGAGTTCAGTGGCTGCTAGACTTCGAATACAGGGTGCCCATCCCTCAATGCTTAGGTCTAGTTTCTTTGACAGGTATGCCACAGGTGCAAAAGAAGGTCCTATTTCGTGGCCCAAGCCTCCAAAGGCAAATCCCTCCTTTTCTGTTACATAGAGGGAAAAGGGATGAGTCAGGTCACAAAGATGTAAGGCTAGGGCCCTACGAAAGGCCTGTTGGAACCTTTGAAAGGGCTTGGTAACAGGCTTTAAAAGAGGTTTGTGGGTGGGGCCTGACACTGCTTCGTATAGAGGGCTATTAGTTCTGTCTTCATATAGAGGGCTATTAGTTCTGTTTGTTGATTTATGGTATAGGCAGGAAGGGCCTCTGCCTCCACTACCTCAGTGTCTGATACTATGGCATAGCCAGCCCTTCTGGCTCCTTCATGTAGGAAGAGGGTGAGAAAGAAGAGAAAAGGAAGGGTCCCACGAATGTAAAAAACTGGCTATTCCTAGGAATGACAAAATCTCTTCTTTTGTAGATGGAACAGTTAGAGATTGAATCAGATTCTTTCTGTATAATGTAATAGCCTTATGTGTTGGGGTGATTGCTAGTCCCAAATAGGTAACCTGAGGCGTGAACAGTTGGACTTTAGAGGGTAAGACCTTGTAGCCATGATTGGAAAAGAAATTCAGAAGAGCCACACTGTCAGTCTGGTTGATTTCTAAAGAGGGGTTACAGACAAGGACATCATCTATGTAAAGTATGATATTAGATTTAGGGAGAGACAGAGATAGTAGGTCAGAAGCCAAGGCCTCCCCAAATAGGTGTGGGCTATCCCGGAATCCCTGAGGTAAAACAGTCAGTTAGGTAGAAAAGCAGGTATCAGGATATGTCCAGGTAAAAGCAAATATGGTTTGTGACTGGACAACAAGTGGAATAGAGAAGAACGCATCCTTAAGATCTAGAATTGAGAAATGGTAAGTACCTGAGGGACAGTAGAAAGAAGAGTGTAAGGGTTAACCACAACCAGGTGGAGAGGCACCACTGCAGAGTTAATACATCTGAGATCCTGGACTATACGATACGCACCATTGGGTTTCTTTACTACCAGTATAGGGGTGTTAAAGGGAGAAGAGGTANGGTGAAGGAGTTTCTTTCTCAACAGGTCAGAGATGATTGGCTTGAGTCCCCTGAGGCTCTGGAGAGAGAGGGGGTATTGAGCCTGGTTGATATACCTGGTAGGGTTCAAGAATTGGATGACAACAGGCAAATGGTTTTTAGTGACACAGGGATTCTGGATGTCCCAGACTTGGGGATCAACCTGTGAGGCTGGTAAAGGAAATAACATGGTATTGTTAGAAGTTCGGCTGGCTAAAAGGAGGAGCACAGGAACTGCTGGTGAGCTTGAGTTCAGGTGAATGTGGGGAGCAAAAGAAATAGAGGCTCCCAGCCTAGATAGGAGGTCTCTTCCCAATAAGTGGACTGGACATGTGGGCACTACCAAAAAGGAATGGGTGAGAGGTACACCCCTAAAAATGCAATTAAGTGGTGGGGTCTGATATGGGAAATAAGATTGTCCTCCTACCCCGACAATAGGAAAATGAGAAGGAAATGTGGGCCCCCAAAACTCCGTTAGGACCAAGTAAGTGGCTTCAGTGTCTAAGAGGAAAGAGATGGGTCACACACACACCACAATGTCTACCCTAAACTTTCTGTTCGTAATGGCAGTGGTCGGGTCAGAGGAGCCTGGGCCTCCTCAGTCAGCCATGGCCAAGCCTAGGTGATTGGTAGGAGCGTTATCGGGGAGTGATGTCCCCCTGTTTTGCGTAACATGGAAGCAATTAACAGCCCAATGTCCCCCTTGATGGCACCTAGGGCATTGCCCCTTTGGCTTGTGGGGATTAGGGCAGGCTTTGGCCCAATGACCTTGTTGACAACACCTGTACAGGTTCTCCATGGTCTCTGGGTCTTAGAAGACCATAAGCTCAGGGTAACAGCTGGAGTTGGTAGGACAGTCTTTGCCAGCAAATTGTACTTCTGCTTGCAAACCCTCTCATCTCTCCCATGGTACACCTTGAAGACTTTTGCCTGTGGAGTCAGGGGTCCCCTCTCCAACCTTTTAAGTTTAGTTCTTTTGTTGGGGTAGCTCTGGGAAAAGAAGTGATTCATTAAGAGTTGTTTACCCTCTGGTTCTCAGGGTCCAGATTGGTATACTGCAATAAAGCCCCTTTAAGGTGTTCTAAAAGCTGAGATGGATTCTCCTGTTTATATTGGACAGCCTCTTGAAGTTTTTCAAAATTTACCGGCTTTAAAGCTTCTTTTCTCAGACCCACCAAAAGACATGTAACAAANCTGNCCCTGGCTAGAATACCACCTGTGGAATTATAATTCCATTGAAGATCCAGGTCAGGTACTGTCTCCGCTCCGATTGGATATGCTCTATCTGTTTGATGGATCTCGTCTGCATGTGCTCTAGCTTGTTCCCAAATTCGGGAAGCAAATTGTTAGTAAGTATCATGTGTATATCATGAAAAGTCAAACTGCACGATTGAGTGATATACTGAAATTCTTTGATAAAGGCAGAAGAATTAGAAGTATAGAAGCCCAATCTCTTCTCTATCTGAGAGAGTTCACTCAGTGAGAAGGGGACGTGCACTCTGACCAGACCATCTACCCCTGNAACNTCCCTTAAGGGAAGGACAGTCACTGGGTCAGATTCCTCTAGGGGTGGAGAGCTTAGGGTTTTAGTTGTGGCCTTAGAGTGAGTGATAAGTGATGTGAAAGTAGGTGCCAAGGTAGAACATTTGGAGGGACCTGTGGTTGGGGCAGAAGGGGGAGAGTTGGGGATGGCAGGCTCTGGGGAGTCTAGGTGAGGGAACACTGAGGCAGCAGTTTGGGTTCTAAGCGACACAGAAGCAGGCCTATGGCAAAAAGGATGTGGTTCTTATGCTGGGTCCAATATCGTAGTATCCTCTCGTGGGAGTTGTGCAGGATTCATTGCTAACAGGAGTTGAGTTGGAGAGCAGGAAGAACACATAGCGAGATTGGAACAGAGATGAATAAAAGATTTTACATAGATAACCTCTTCCTATTTACCAGTTCTCTGGCAACATGTATTAAGATCCTTTAAAACAGCTGGATCTAAGGTGCCATTAAGTGGCCATTTGGAACCATTGTCTAGTGAGTACTGTGTCCAGACCTTATTGCAAAGAAATATCAATCTTGATACCTTCAAAGGAGGTGTCAGCTTCAAAGACTCAAGGTTTTCTAGAAGACATCCCAGTGGTGTATCCGGGGATACGTTTGAAGACATGTTCGTGCCCATATTCTGGAGGTAACTGGTGTTCGTACAGGTGTCCCAAGAACAACTCAGAAACCAAAAAGGAAATCAGCCAGGCTAGAGTGCCCAGGTCATCATGAGGACCTCTAGTGGATACCCAGTAAATCCAGGACTTACTGTGGAAAGTGCTCTACCCTGCCCAAGGATTTCAGCTAGCTGCTAGGGCCCATGAGGAGAGAGCAACTTTCAGGAGAACAAGATCCAGTTGAGCAATGTCTTGGCTTCTATGTCAGCTGGAGGTATTGTGTAAAACTCTAGCCCCTCATTTCTCAAGCAGAACTGGCCAGGCTCTATTCTGGGAACTGGAGTCCCCTTGCCACTGACAAGTCTTACCGATAGTATGCCAGTGTCTGCATGGGAACAGGTGTCTATGTGGGAACAGGCTTGTGGGAGAGGCACAGCTCACTTAGTTTAAATTTCGTGTGTCTCGCTGCAGCTCCAGGTAACTTGATGGAAATGGCGGGCATTGGTGTCCCTCCTCCACTGTTCTTTGTGAGTGCCAAGCTGTTTCTCAGGCCACCACTTCTGCACAAGAGCAGGCCTTAGCAGCAGGCCTTAGCAGCAAAGGCTTAGCATCGGTTAATTCCCCCCACACACACACACATTTTGTTTGTTTGTTTGGTTTGGTTTGATTTTTTGTTTGGTTGGTTTTGGTTTTGGGATTTTTTTTTTTTTTTTTTTTGGTTTTCAAGACAGGGTTTCTCTGTATAGCCATGGCTGTCCTGGAACACACTTTGTAGACCAGGCTGGCCTCGAACTCAGAAATGCACCTGCCTCTGCCTCCAGAGTGCTAGGATTTGACTGGGATTTAAAAACACAGCGGGATGTGGGTCCCTATGAGTTCTGGCTCAGAGGGAGGAGGGAAAGGTAGGTGCAGTCCACTTCGCTGAGTTGGTGTGGCTGTAAGGCAGTGGGATTCTTACCATGAATGCTGTGTTCTGTGCCCACCACTGTGTTCACTAGGGTGCCCTCTCAGGCACACTGGACACTGGTGGCTATTGTTTTTTTCTGCTTAATTCAATCTGAGTCATGGCACCACTTTTATGAATTAATTAATATCAAGCAATATTGATATAATATATATATTTTGGGGGGAGGATAAACCAAACAGTGCTACATTCTCTCCGGTAGTGACAAACATGACAGGCCAAAAGCCTGGATGCAGTCTCGAGGTAAAGAGTTTCATGGAAACTTAGTTTCATGGAACTGTGGCTTCCCATAGCACGTATGCTCCAATTTTGTCCTTGCAAATGGATCTGTGTGCTTCCTTTCAGTATTGTTTTGTTATAGGTGCCTCCAAACAATGACTTGCCAAATACCTAAGCAAAATTGAACTTTGCTTCCTGGCCTTCACCAATACCCTAGGTAGTCCTTGAGCCGACCCTGGGCTTGGAATTCAGTAAGAATGTTGCCTATTCAGTGACATTCAGAATTGCCTCTAGTATTGTAAGAGAGATAGTGAAAGAAATCAGGCATTACTATCTACTACATAAAGTTAGAAATCTCAAGGTAAGCTTAGCAAAGTAAGTTAAGAATTCTTAGTATAGTTATGTATGGCAGACTACATTACTTATTAGTAGAAAGTCCCCCCCCCACACTATCACTTAGAATAAAAGCCAAGTCGCTCCCATATACAGGAATTTACAATGGTTTAGGAAGAAGATCGGGCTGTGGTTTTAGAGTATTGCATTATTCATGAGAAGGTTAGCTAGAACGGAACTCCCTAATTAGGACCACGACTGAGGTGTGAAACCCTTGCCCCTGGAGTGTAAAGATCACATACCTGGCTTCTAAGACTATAGCTGACCTTAGATAGAGCTGACTTTGTCTCACTTGTTTTATTGCCCAGTTCCTGCCAGTCTTTGTGTTTACATTCTTCTGTTTTGTGTAAGAGTCATTAAGCATTCGGTAACCTCATTTGTGCCTTGCTGATGTGTCACCTAACTTCCCTATTTTATTCTGTATAGTCTGATGCTGGACTTGACAAATTACATTCAGTTTTACACTCTCTCGTGTGGACTGTTTGTCACCTCATCAAATCCTTGCTCACCTGCAACCAGAGACCCAGTTCCACCCAGATCGGGGAACAAAATGAGGTCCATCTGTGGCAAAACAGCAGACCAGGGCAAGGTGGTTCGATGTGGGAGAGGTTTATTGTGCAGAGGTAGAGCAGGTAGAAGGGCAGAGAAGTGGAAAAAGAGAAAAGAGGAGGGGGTGACCCCCTAATTTATAAAGAAAATGATGTCACACAAGTGGGATTGAGGTTTGTTGTCCTGGCAATGCAGGTCAAGGGTCACATAGTTGGGGTAGGGCTTGGAGTGTCCTGGTACTAACAAGATTTTTTTTTTTTTATGCCAGTGCAATTTTTAGCTGTGATGTAGTAAGACTATATTCTTTTTGCTTGTTTTCCTCATTAATTAGTATTGTATCTAGAGATATATTTTTGTGTCTATTGAAAGATGTATCAATTTTTCTCCTTATTACTGACCAGAAAAATCAATGTTCATAGAAAATTCACCCAACAGAATTCAACATCCTCACCCAACTTTCTTTTCCTTTCTTGTTCTTTGCTACATTTTCTGAATATATAAGCTAAACATCTTCCAAAAATTTGAAGTGTAGTATTTTTGACGTTTTCTTTGATCATTTTAATAATCTTCTGATATCTCTTAGTGGGTTAAATATTTTTTTTAATTTTAAGTATGCTGAATGTAGTTTAGTTATACATATTGACTACTTAATACATTAGTACCTTATGAACTACATTTTCAATTCGAATGTCTTGACAATTTAGATTTAACCATTTTTATTTTCAGTGTATATAATGATATATTATTATATTTGTAATTCTGTCCTCTTCACATGCCCCTACACAGAGGCAGTTACAAGTTGGACAATTTTAAATCTTCTATAATTAGTCTAGTGTTTTTGATGAAAATATGTGCGGATAAATTTTAAAGTTCTCTCCAATGTTGTCAAGGTAAGGTTCATATTATCTCTAGTGCATATTTTCTTTCTTTTTTATTGGTTATTTTCTTTATTTATGTGCCATTCCCCAAGCCTAGAGCAGGTTAAACAGATCTTAAGTGCTTGCCACAGTTGGACCTTAACAGCTCAGGTGGAGTCAATTTTCTTCAGGAGCAGACTGACTGCTGAGCTTGCTTTCCAATGTAATCCAGCTGAAACAAAGCAACTCAATCCAGTTGAAGCAAAGGATAAGGATCTGCAGGCTTTCCCTATATATAATAGCAGTGCTGACTATTAAACTTTGATCCTTATTCAGAAACTTTTGTCTTGGCTTCATCCTCTCCCACTCCAGCTTCCCTTTAAGGTAACCCAGTTCATCCAAGGCTGATGGACATTTCAAATGTTATCCTCACTCCCAGTCCCCCTACTAAAAACCCCCCACTCCACACCTTCTCCCTGCCTCCACAAGGGTGTGTGCCTGATCACCCACCCACTCCTGCTGCACCACCTACCAGCATTCCCCAGCAGTGAGCAGTGGCGAATCAAGCCTTTACAGGACACAGGACTTCCCCGTCCATTGATGCCAGACAAGGCCATCCTCTGCCACATGTACAGCTAGAGTCATGGGTCCCTCCACTTGTGTTCTTTGGTTGGTGGCTTAGTTCCTTGGAGCTCTAGGGTGTCTAGTTGGTTGATACTGTTTTTCTTCCCATGGGGTTGCAAACCCTTCAACTCTTCCATTCCTAACCCCAACTCCTCCTGTGGGGTTCCAGTGCTCAGTCAGATCTTTGGCATCTGTCTCTGCATCCATAAGATGACAGAGCCTCTTAGGAGACATATAGACCAGGATCAGCAATAACGTCCCGTAATCAGCAAGTTTCTGAGTTTGACTAGACAGATGGAGCCCCAGGTGAGACAGTCTCTGGATGACCCCTCTCTTAGTCTCTGCTTCTCTCCTTGTCCTTGAGTTTCCTTTAGACAGGAGCAATTATGGGTTTAAATTTTGAGAAGGGTGGGTGGCCTGATCCCTCAACCTGGGGCCATACCTAACCTCTGGATATGGTCTCTGCAGGTTCTCTCTCTTCTTTGTTGGTTCTTTCAGCTAATGACACCCCCACTGGGTCCTGGGAGACTCTTGCTTTTCTGGCATCTGAGAATTTCTGGTGGCTAACCCAGTTTCCTACACCCCATTGCTACACACCTCTATTTAATTTTCTGACCTTCTGTACATCTTGCCTGTCTCCAACTGCACCCAATCCTTTCCCCCTCCTCTCTTCCTTCCAAGTACCTCGGCCACTCAGCCTCCTGTGATTATTTTGTTACCCACTCCAAGTAGAATAGAGGCATCTACACTTTGTTAATCATTTTTCTTGACCTTCATATGGTCTGTGAGTATATCCTGGGTATTCTGAGCATTTTCCTAATATCTACTTATCAGTGAGTGCATACCATGTGTGTTCCTTTATGACTGTGTTACCTCACTCAGGTTGCTATTTTCTAGTTCCATCAATTTGCCTAAGAATTTCATGAAGTCATTGTTTTTAATGGTCGAGTAGTACTCCGTTGTGTAAATGTACCACATTTTCTGTATCCATTCCTCTGTTGAGGAACATCTGGCTATTATAAATAAGGCTGCTATGAACATAGTGGAGCATGTGTCCTTGTTGTATGTTGGAACATCTTTTGGGTATATGCCTAGGAGTGGTATAGCTGGGTCCTCAGGTAGTACTATGTCCAGTTTTCTGAGAAACCACCAGACTGATTTCCAGAGAAGTTGTACCACTTGCGATTCCACCAACAACGGAGGAGTGTTCCTTTTTCTCCACATCCTTGTCATCAAATTTTCATAGCATAGCTGTAACTTTGGAGTAGTTTTGTTTACTAAGTAGTCTCAGGGAGATCTGTGAGATATTAGCCTACTATACTAGCTGATTTGTTTGCTAGGTCACTCTTTAATGAACATCAGCAGTCTCAGTCTGTGGATATGGCTTTCAGCCTCATGTTCCTATTCCCAGATGACTTGAACTATTCCATCTTCTTGCTTCAGTAGCTCAATATTCTGCAAACAGGTTTCTTTGGGCACCTTACTGAAATAAAGAAAGTCTAGTTGAACACGAGACACTCTACTATCTTCTTTCTATGAAAGTTGTACAAATGTAATACAGGCTTTATCAGCATGACAGATTCAGCTTTCTGTTCTCCTGTGGTAGGGAGTGTTGGTATTCTGTCTATACTTCATGCCCACAGTTCCTGGCAGCAGCTAGGTGTGCTCCTCCCCAGCAGCTAACTGGCAACAACCAGATAGATTATAAAAGGGGTTGCTTGGCCCCTTCTCTCTCTCTCTCTCTCTCTCTCTCTCTCTCTCTCTCTCTCATGCTCTTGCCTGTCTCTTATGTCTTGCCCCCTTGCTCCACTTCTCTTCCTCCCCTCTCTCCACGTGGTCATGGTCATGGCCTGCATCTACTTCTTCTCTACTTTCTCCTTCTCTTTGTCTTTCTCTGCCTCTGCTACTCTCTTAACTCCACAACCCATGCCCTGAATAAACTCTATTCTATGCTATATCATCTTGTGGCTTGTCCCTCAGGGGAAAGGGATGCCTCAGCATGGGCCCGCCAGGGCACTCCCTTCCCCCACACCCTGCTGGAATATATTCTTATGGCTCTTTCTCTTTTTATAAACACATCATCATTAAAATATCTAATTACATCATCTAAAAGCTCAACTTCACTTATAGCTTCTTGTTTCAATGCCAGGGAACAACACATGACTGTCACGACCTGCCTTGACCAGCAAGAACGATGCGACGCCTGAGATCCTTCTCAACAGTACTTTATTCAGGAATGCCTTTCATGATGCTATGGGGAACACTAATGGACTAGCAAGGCCACCCTATATACTGGAGCATTTACTGCCCAAGTGCTCTGTGTCTTACTGTTGCCACGGGATAGGCTAAAGCAAAAATCACTTCAATAACATAAGGCTGGGCAAAGAGGACTTATGCTGAGTCATTATTATTACCATATGGGCAGTGGAAGCCAGCGCCATCCTATAATGGTGAATGATATGGCTCGCAACACATGACCTCCTGGCTGGTGTCACTTCTCCATCTCTACCCTTTGTCGCATTCTAAGCTTAGGTTGATCCATCTCACTGCTGCTGCTGTTCTTGGTGATCAAATCATAGTACTGGCATCTCCAAAAAGCTGGAGACTTCTTCTGCAACTAGGCTTCACCAAAAGCCACTAATAGACTCTCTTCATAGTGCCAAACCTCAAATCCTTTGCATGACTCCTCGGTCCGGGGCTGTCAACTGCAACTGATGCTTCAGCTTCACCAGTGGCCTCCCATGGCCTTTGACAGTGCTAAATCTTAGCTACTCATTATGACACCTCCTTCATATCTTCAAAATCAGTACCACCTGGGTAACTCTTATACATTATCATGTATGGCTGCAGCATGAGGTACAACCAGGGCTATCTCTGGATCTTTAGGATCTCAGAAAACACTTTGCAGATGACTTCGTAAATGATGCTGGTCTCCTAATTTCTTAGCTATAGCTAAGCAGCATCATTGTTCCAGTAGTCTCCTCCTCCTCTTTACTATAAGCCAGAGCCAAACAACCAAAGCTGCTGAGTTCTGCTGCTTTCTGGGCCTGGAACTTGGTCCCTTTATTATATTACATTACCACTAGGTTTCAGGTTTCCTTTACTGCCTAAATTTAGCTGTACTGGAACTTCCTCTGTAAACTGAATTTGAACTCAGAGATCTGCATGCCTGACTGGTGGGATTAAATGGGTATGCACCACCATGCCAGAATCTAAATTTACCTGGATAGGATCTTGCCCCAAAATCTTACTCCCTTAATGTGCTATTTCCTAAAACACAGGATTAGGGTCCATTTCATTTCCTGATGCCCCTTTAATATTCAAACAATATATTTTTTTCCCTTTCTCAGTTGCTACACTTGTTTAAAATGTTCTTCATGAGACTTAACCAGAGAACAAAGTCTATGATGGGCCTTTCTGAGACTTTCTTTGTCAATGCAATTAATTTGAGTCTCTTCACCTTAACCTCAGGCAGACCCTTCAGACAAGGGCAAAAAAAGTGACATTCTTTACCAATACCACAAAACAGTCTCTATGCCACATATTGAAATTCTCCACTGAAATCTCATGTGCCAGGTCCATACAATTCCAGTCACTCTCAGTAACAAAGTCTTTCATATTCTTCCTAGGATAGGTCACTAAGCCCCATTTAAATCATTCCACTGTTTTCCAACTCCGAAGTCCCAAGATCTACATCTAAACAAAAGCATGGTCAGGCCTAGCAGAGCAATACTGCTGTCCCTAGTACCAATTTCTGTCTTAGTTAGGATTTTGCTGTTGTGAACAGACACTATGACCAAGGTAAATATTATAAAAATAAAATAAAATAAAATAAAAACAAAAAACAAAAACAAACAACAACAACAAAACACTTAATTGGGGCTGGCTTACCGGTTTAGAGGTTCAGTCCATTATCAACTTGGAAGCATGGCATTGTCCAGGTAGGCATGTTACAGGTGGAGCTAAGAGTTCTATATCTTCATTGAAGGCTGCTACCAGAATTCTGACTTCCAGGCACCTAGAATGAGGGTCTTATAGCTGACACCCACAGTGACACATGGACTCCAACAAAGTCATACCTCCTCATAGTACCACTCCTTGGGTCAAGCATATACATACAATCACAAGTGGTATAGCTGGGTCTTCAGGAAGAACTAATTTCAATTGTCTGAGGAAATTCCAGATTGACTTCCAGAGTGGTTGTCCCATTTTGCAATCCCACCAGTGAAGGAGCACTCCTCTTTTTCCATATCCTCACCAATATGTACTGTCACCTGAGATTTTTATCTTAGCAATTCTGATTGTTGTGAGGTGGAATGTGAGGGTAGTTTTGATTTGCATTTCTCTGGTGACTAAGGACTTTGAACCTTTTTTTTTTCTTAAGTTCTCAGTCATTTGGGATTTTATTTGTGAATGCTCTGTTTAGCTGAACCCCATTTTAAATTGGGTTATTAATTTCATATTTGGAGGTTAACTTCTTGAGTTCTTTATATGTTTTCAATATTAGTCCTCTGCCAGAAGTAAGGTTAGTGAATTTTTTTTCTGTAGGTTGCCAATTTGTCCTATTTACATTGTATTTTGCCTTACAGAAGCTTTTCAGTTTCATGAGGTCCCATTTATCAATGGTTGATCTTAGAATCTGAACCACTGGTGTTCTTTTCAGGAAATTTCCCCTGTGTCAATGAGTTCAAGGCTCTTTCCCACTTTCTCTTCTTTTAGATTCATTATATCTAGTTTTATGTTGAGGTTCTTGATCGACTTGTACTTATTTAGTGAAGGAAGTTATGTCTAGTATGATCTATTCTTCTATTTTTCGGGGACTGTCATTAATTTTCTTTTGATGTTTCTGTACTGAAGGCTTGCCATATTTGGTGATATATTTTCTTTTGTCACCTTTATTCAGCCTCTGTTTAATATATATTGTCATACTCTTGACCCCTGCTATGCATCTTGTTAAGCATCTGGGCATGTTTAATGTGGATATTCTTCCTTGGTAGACAGATATCGAGCTATTTTTGAAAATCTTTATATCATCTGTCTTGACCCTTGGAGAAAATACACATCAATGTATGCTTCAAGGAAAATGAGGAAATAGGATGTTGCTCCATATGGACTTACATTTTCTCTAGAGCTACTTACAATCATTTGTTCAACCTGTGCTGGATGGACTATCAACACACTTATTTCTGTCCCATCATATATTTATACTTCTATGTGAAATACAACCTGTTGTTGTGAAAAACCTGTTGAAACAGACCCATCCTGATATTGAATATATGAGGTCACAGAGGAATGCTGCACTTTTGCTTTTTCAGGTAACGGTTAACAATAAGTATAAACACTACAGCTCTAAAGATTATTTGATATCTAAGTTTCATAATTGAATTAGGAGATGAATCCTATCTTTAACTCATCCAATTTCTTATTGTCTCAGAGCACCAGTGTTCACTCATTCATTCAGATCTTTGGTAGGAGAACCAACATCAGAAATAGGTATTAGACCCTCCTTGAAACTACAGTTGTCTCACCCGACTTATTGTTAGCAAAACTTAGTGTCAAGTAACTCTTCTTTTGGTTTCTATTGAAAGATGATGAACAAAACTTTATATTGTTGGTACTATACATTTTGCTCTACATTTTATGGTTAACAAATTTTAATTCCAAATAGATTTATTTTAGATAAAAAATAGTAGATATGTTTCTTTAAAAAATATTAATATAGTACAGACATGGTTTAAAACAAAGGTATTAATTATATCTACAAAGAAAAATCATATATAAGCATGCAATATCATTTAACATCCTATGAGACCTTGATGGATAAAAACCAATTTGACTTAAGTGACCAGTGAGAGGGGTAAATTTTGATTTTAAATTTCATGAACATAAAAATTAATCAGTCATTGATTGTTATCTTAACAGATCAAATATGCTCAAGCAAATTTGTTACAACACATAGCTTACAGTATAGACATTGTAGCTAAATAGTTTTTTATGTCAATTAAGACCCAGATTTAGAGAGAGGAATGAATTGCTTTCAATTCAAAATTCTAAAAATATGCAGTAACTAAAAGAGATCTATTAAAGCATAATTAGTTTGAAAATGTTTATTTGAATGCAGTTTATAAATATTTCTCAATTATAGAATTAAAATGATATTTCAGTGCATTTGAGAATATGTTTTCTTTCATTTGTGGGTGATAGCTTTGAATTTTTAGATCTATGTGCTCTATTTGACATACTACACATAAATGTCAAGAAACATTAAGGAGCAACAGGGGAAATTTCAAGAGAGTGGTGATTATTTATAGGGATATAAAGAGTATACAGGTAAATTATGGAATATATATGGGGCCTTGAGGTAAGGTAGAACATGGAATACAGCAAGACCTAACTACAGAACTATCAAAAGTATTATTTGGAAACTTACTAGTGTAGGAGTTTCCTCTATAAAATAGAGTTTAAAAAATAGTTTAAATTGAATTAACCACTATCAGGCTAACTAGACACCACAGACTAACAAATAAAATGCCTAGTGTCAGGAAGAGTTACTATTTGGAATTGTTGGCTAGTAAGGTCTCATAGACTATAAGCATTACAAATCTGTCTATTTTCTCTGGTTACCACTCATAACATAATTGTAGGACCCTATTGCTGAAGACACCATATACTACAGTCATAGAACATGGGGAAATCAAACTGATACCAATCTGGGAGCTTTGTCCCTTTGAGTTATCATTTATAGTTCTGTAAGATACTATCCATGCCCCTAAAATCGAAAAGAAATAATAATACTTACCTAACTGTGAAACTTGAAAACTACAAAATAACTAGCCCTGTAAGACATGCTCAGATCTGCAATAGTGACACAAATGTCGTTGGAGGAAGCCACCAGTTTTAATGCACATCAGGCCCATTCTATAAGTTGAAACTCATACCTGTTACCTTTCATGTGACCAAGAACCTCAGGTCAGATATATGGTAGGCTCTAGAAAAGAATCTACTGCTAGTTCTGCTCTGTTAAACATTGATGGTTTTGAATTGACAACTAAAGTTTTATAAATGTATTAAAACACTAATGAAGGTCTTAACCTTAATCAAAGAAACTTTTTGTAGTAGATGGTGATTAACACAGATACAAGTGGTCAAGATCCAATATATTGATAAATTGCTGCTCACTTGGGAAATGCAAAACATGGTACAAATTTGTGTACAAACTAGTATCCTCTTGCTATCTTTCTGAGTGATAACATTATAGGTTTGTGCCAAGAAGCTCACACTAGTTACAGCTATTCATGAATGGCAGTAGTGAGATATTGTGTATTATATAATGACTAGCCTTGTTTTAGGTGATCAATACCTCAATAAAGAGGTTTCATCTACTAATAGGGGATCATGATTTATTATATAAAAATATACACAGAATTTCAGCAAATATTTTTGCTACATTCATTGAGAGACAACTGCTTCTCTTCAGTGCATCCATATTCATCCTAGGAGTTACAAAAATGTCAAATAGTGATTTGTATGGAATTTTCTTGACAAAGCTAATCTTTTCATCATTTATCATGTGAGCTTTATTCTACTAAGGTGATTAATTTGAAAATTTTGCACAGATTTTTATAAACAGTATTCCTTTGTTTATAGAAAACTTAATACAGAAATTTGATTTTGTACTCATCAACTATATATTGTTGTTTCTAATCAATTCTGTCTAAATTTCTCATTTTGGACTGGGCTCTAATATGTACAGCTCAAATAACACAGGTGCTTTTGCACGCTCACATCCAGAATTATAAAATTATTTTTATTGCTTTCTTCTCACTGGTATGTTTTCTGTACTTTCTATAGACCCCTTAAATAGTTACTCTAGGCAGAAATTGACATTTCTCTTGGCTCCTTAAGCACTCTACACTACCTCTGTGTTTGCAGACTATCCTTGGGTGAAGGTCACAAAAGAATATTAGAAAATCAAGTCAATCACCTCCCAATGAATCTCCAAGTTTTGATCCTTACTCCTAGGCTGCTTACTGAATGCATTTCAGTTGTTTCATATGGACACTTATGCATTTTCCAGTGTTCTTAAATATTCCAAAAATAATGGAACTAAAATTCAAATTTTTGAACAAAAATGTATAATTTATACGTTTAGAAATCTGAACATACTTTTTCTCATACTCTTTAAACATTCTAAGCAAACTTTTACTTTCTAATTAATATTTGCATAAAATAGACTACTTCAATATCTATTAAATTTACTTAGAACTATATAAAATTAATATGCTCTTAGTGTAAATTAATTTGTTCTTTCTTTGAAAACCACCAGGAATGACTTACATCTTTTTGAATTTTAAACTTTTTTAAAACTTCTTAAATTCTCAGCTACATTAAATAGCATGAATGATCACACTTCTTTTACTTCTTTCCACTTGTTCCAAAACATTTCTTCTTGAAATTCTTCCACCTGCTTCTAGCAAATTACATCCCATAACCCAAACCTAGATCTATGTCTCTCAAATAAGAAAAATGGATGAAGGTTTCTGTCATCTCTAGGAATGCATGATTTAAAGCCTGTCACATATGGAAGATTGAAACAATGAATCATTGTGCTATCTCTATTCCGTGTAAAATAGCCATTTAAACCCAGTGATTCTCTGTATTCCATAGTTTTAGATGTTTTCATACTTAGCTTGATATGCTGCCTTGGTACCTGCATAGCAATGGCTACTGAATATATTACCACCATTGGAACAAAGAATTGACTTTCTCTTTTGTTACTTAATATAATTTCTAGTCTCAAATGGGCACTGAACAGTTAAATAATAGTCAATAACAATTTTGCCTATATTTTGTTTCTCCTCATTTGTGTATACCTCTACTTTGTACTGATGGATGAATTATGTGTGTAGAGCATGTACACACTTATAGGTGGACTTGCCCATGTGGGTGTGGTGGAGGCAGCCAGAAATTGATACCAGTGTTATTTTTCTATCAGTTTCTTAGTTTCTTGTCACAGAGTCTTCTGCATAACTTGAAACAGTCCATTTAGCTACACTAGATGACTGGTGAACTCTGGGGTATGTCTGTGTCTATCTCCTGACACTCTCCTTATATCATGCTGGAGAACCAAAAACAAGTCCTTATGCCTTCAAACTAAGGACGTTAGCCAGTGACTCCTCTCCTCATGCCTCATTAGTTGAAGGTTTAAAAAAAATGAATGTCATGTTTAATATAATCATTTTTCAATTTTCTATATTTATATGAGATTATCTATCCTAGCATTGTGTCTTTTACATTAATAATATATAGGAATTCAGTCTTCATTTTACACTGATTCCTAATTTTCAATACTATTGGTATTTTCAGCTTTCGATCTTATAACCATGAAACCACCTAAGAAGTATATTTATCTAAATACACATATCAGACTCAGGCACAGTCTTATCTTTATTCCCACATACAATCTGGTAAAAGTTGCCTTTTTTGAAATCAAGGAGCCACTTCTGCAGTCCAGATGCGTGAACTACTTGACAGATGTTGCGTCTCTGCTTTAGCATCCCAATCACTCTCTCAGATGGATTTATGGCTTTTCTGTACAAGAGTGCTGTGTTTCAGTAAAGATGCCAATAATTTCATATGCAGTGACCTTGGCATGAAATAACTTCCAAAATTGAGAAACAGCAGCTGTTAGAAACTTAGTATTCACTACCTTTATAGACAAAATGTTTGCATTTTTCTCTCCTTTACATTTTTTTGTTCATAAATATCATTTCAGTAGTTTGCTTACCTTGAACTTTTACATAAAAGAAGACAGGGAAGTGTTTGTGGTAATGAGGATGTTTAACTCATTAGGATTCTAGCTGTAAGCACTTTCTTTGGAGAAATGCTAAACATTCTCCATATAATGGGAAGAAAAATCATAAAAGCCCCATTATAGTGTGTTTCTTACATCATTTTATATTGCTTTAGAGAATAGACAGCAGGTCATAAAAACTGTAGTTTTATGTAAAGCAACAGAGAAGCTTTGCATCAGAAAAAATATCAGACAGCAGTGTGTATCCTCAGAAACTACTCATGTAATAATTCTTCAAAATCACCCTTTTATGGTAGAATATGTGTGTATAATATGATACTACATCAGGAAAATCTAAGAAAATAATAAATGTACTCTGAATAGTTTCATGTCTACTGATACACAGTAAATCGTGATATAATCCATGTTGAATGTTAAGTTTGCTCCACTGGCAACAGATGGACTTAATATTCACTAAAAATAAATATGCCTGTTATAAATGTCATGATAAGTAAACATAGAAATTATTGGAATATTTGAGAGTGTCCATTAGTTGAAATGATCATTATTTTAGTTCTTAGAAGATTTTTAAAAACTGAATGAATGTTTTTCCTGCATCCATGCATATGCACTGCCTACAGCCTAGTGCCTTCAAACACAAGAAAGAATAAGTTGTTTGATCCTCTAAAAGAAGAGAACCAAGAGCAACCATGTGGGTGTTACGAACCAACTCTGCATACTTTGCAAAAGCAACAAGTGTTCATAATCAATGAGCCATCCTTCCAAACCCAATGACCTTTATTAAAAAAATGACTGTTATTTCTACTGATTGTCTAGTATTTGAATTCTATTTCACATCTCTAATGATTTTTTTAGAAAATAGGTGTACAATCATCTTTATATAAAAATCTCTACACTTGATGATTTATAGTAACTCACATTTAAACTATGCCATGATAGTATACACACTTTCAGAAACTCTTTAGAGCATCACATTTATGAGAGATAAGGAGAGAAAAGGAGATATGTGACCTATTCTCATTCCAAGTAAGTTATCGAAGAGAAGCAGTGTTGGAATTTTACAGATGAAATGTTCATTGAAGTTCTTACCTGAATGACAATGGCATTATATAAAATCCCTACTATTTGTATTTGGTGGAAGATCACTTCTTCTGGTTTTTCTGTTTCTACTTCCCTTTGATCTATGTTAACTTCCTCAGTCCTTTTCAATGTTGTTCTTTTTTTTTCACCTTTTCTTAGAAAATAGGGTTTGTATTTCTTATTTGGCGTAATGTACCCTGATTACAATGTCCCCTCCCAATAGTCTTGCCAGCTCCTCCCCATGTTTCTTCTCATCTGGATCCAACCCCTTCTAATCACTAATTAAATACCACACAAACATTTAAGGGATAACACAATGATGAAATTATATAAGAAAACAAAAGCTAACACATCAGAAAAGAATAAAACAAACAAATGGCTAAGTACCTGGAAGCTTTGGGGGATCTGGTTGGTTGAAATTGTTGTTCTTATGGGATTGTTCCTTTAGCACCTTCAGTCCTTCCCCTACATCCTCCATTGGGGTCACCATGCTCAATCTGATGGTTGACTGCATACATCAACTGTATTGGTCAGGCTCTGGTGGAGACAGCTCCTGTCAGGAAGATCTTAGGGTGGGGGAGCATGCTCACTGAAGCAGGGGGAGGGAGGAGGGGATAGAGGGTTTGTGGAGGTGATACTGGGAAGAGGGATCACATTTGAAATGTAAATAAATTAAACAACCAGTAAAAAAGAAAGCGTACCCCCCCAAAATGCACAGAAAATAGATACAGACTCAGAGACCCACTTGTTCTCACCCTCAAGAACCCATAATACACTAAACTCATAGCTAAAACATACATGTAAAGGACCTATATTATAAGAAAATTAGAGAATTTTAAAAAGTAAGAAAGAATTGAAGTAAAAAAGGAATTTAAGAAAAGAAGGGAGGAAGGGGAATGAAAAGGTAAGGAAGGAGGAAAGGAAGGAAGGAGGGAGGGAAGCTAGAGATGGAGGAAGGGAGGAGAGAGCCCAGACCTGATACTATGAAAAAAGAAACCTCCAATGATGCTGATTCATTAATTTTCTATTTGCTATTTATTGCTGATCATCCTGCCTAGTCTTAGAGAACCTTGGGAGCTCCCAGACACTAAACTACCATCCAAAGAGCACAAGGCTTGGGTGGGGGTGCAGCTGGCCAAGGCCCCCAGCACATATATAGCAAAGGTCTTGTCAGGTCTCAGTGGGAAAGGATGGGCCTAATCTTGTTGAGACTTGAGTCCCCAGGAAAGGGGGAAGCCTGATGTGGGGGAGGAGAATACCCTCTCAGAATCAAAGGGGTAGGGGACAGGGTGAAAAACTCTGAAGCAGAGGCAGGTGGATTTCTGAGTTCAAGGCCAGCCTGGTCTACAAAGTGAGTTCCAGGACAGCCATGGCTATACAGAGAAACCCTGTCTCGAAAAAACCAAAAAAACAAAAACAAAAACAAAAACAAAAACAAAAAAATCTCTGGGGGGGGGCAGAGAGGGAGAGCTACATTTAGGATGTAAATAAAGAAAATAATATATATTTTTAAAAAGAGTAGTTTGTTTCTCCAATAAAACTCCCTTGGGACAAAACCTGTTTTTGTTTTTGTTTTATTGCAAGTGGTTATGAATTGGCAGTAGCTTCTGCTTAATGATGGGAGCAAGTGTCTGGCTCTCTTTTCAGCTTTAGGACTTCATGTGATACAGACCCTTATAGACCCTCTTCTACTCTTAATTCTTACTCTCATTTCCCTTTCTCCCCCTCAGTTTGCATTCTTCAGTTTACATTAAAAAACAACTTGGTTTGGAAAACTAGTACTCGCTAAACATTTCTCTCTCTCTCTCTCTCTCTCTCTCTCTCTCTCTCTCTTCTATCATGATTCCAATACACTCTACTAACGCAAAACTAAATTTTATTTATATGGTTAAATATTTCTATAAAACACGGGTTGATGATATTACAAATGTTCATGTATTCACGTAAATTAACCACAGATCTACTTGTCTATTTGCTTGTTTTTACATAATGGAATTATCAGAGTTTTCTTGATTATTCTTCATTACATTCTCCAGAATATTAGGATATAATTTAAACATACAGAGAATAAGTAAGCCAAGAACACTCCCATTCCTTTATTAACATTTTAGAGCCTTATGACTCATTTATGTTATTATCTAACAAGACAGAATTTATTTTTTTATTTTATTTGTTTGATTTCAACATTAAAGATATATTTCACATGGCATTTTTATGATACTTTTATATGAAACTATGAAACTTCCTACAAATTTTATCATCACCATGCTTGAATTATATATCCCAATCAATTTTGTAACTATGTATTACTGTGATTAATTTTACTCCTTCCAGACCTTTTAAAGTTTTGAGCTGAATATTTTAATCTAATAATTACTTATTTTTACTTGAAATGTATGAATGGTCTGCCTTAATGTGTGTGAGTGAACCCCACACATACACTGCCCACTGAGGCCAGAAAAATTATGATGGATCTCTTGGAGTGAAGTTGAAAAGGTTTATAAAATTATAAATTTTTTGATTTATAATCATCAACAACACAATTTTAAATTTAACTGTTGTCTTAGTCAGGGTTTCTATTCCTGCACAACATCATGACCAAGAAGCAAGTTGGGGAGGATAGGATTTATTCGGCTTACATTTCCATACTGCTGTTGATCACCAAAGGATGTAGGACTGGAACTCAAGCAGGTCAGGGAGCAGGAGCTGATGCAGAGGCCATGGAGGGATGTTCTTTACTGGCTTGCTTCCCCTGGCTTGATCAGCCTGCTTTCTTATAGAATCCAAGACTACCAGCCCAGAGATGGTACCACCCACAAGGGGCCTTTCCCCCTTGACCACTAATTGAGGAAATGCCCCACAGCTGGATCTCATGGGGGCATTTCCCCAACTAAAGCTCCTTTCTCTGTGATAACTCCAGCTGTGTCAAGTTGACACAAAGCTAGCCAGTACAACTGTTTATATAGTATCAATTGTTAACCTAAAATATCTGAGTTTCTGTAAAGGATTGCTGACTTTCCATTGTTTAATTTATTATTCTTTTTAAAAGCTTGAGAATAGCAGATAAACCTGTGTGGAATATTTCCAAACCTCTTTTCTGTGTAGTGTGTACTTTATTGAAAAAATAATATTTGTCTCATCTACCAGCAAAAGGTTTAGTTATATCAGCTGTAAGGTGTTCCAACCTACAGAGCAGGCAATTTCAAGACTAAAGGTGTTTGCCTGTTCATGTGGTTTTTAAAGGGATTCTGTTGTATATTACATTGTATTCCTATAATAAACATTTGGCATCTTAAATATTTCATGAATAATCTATTAAACTTGCTTAAGTTTGACTTTCTAGTGCAATGAGCAATGCGTCAAGTAAAGTGCTATGTGTGCCACAGTCGGAGTTTGGCATTGCTGCATTGCCTTGACAAGAGCATTAATATTAAAAATGATGTTTAGTTTTATTTAAAAGGCTAAAATCATTATGATCAGAATATTTTCTAAATGAAAGGATAAATGCCAAAGTAAAAGAAGTAAAAAAATAAAAAAGTAAAAAGGAAATAAGTTTATACTTATATCAATAAATTTATAAGACATTAGAGATCTTATCACAAATGAAGATTTAATAAAGGTTATATATGTATAAAATTTATTTTTTGCATCCAAGATGTCTTTCATTAGTATGTGAGGCTCCCATGGGATTGCCTAGGTTTTATTTAGTTAGTATGTACACTGTGCCTTATCAAATATAATTTTATAATGGCTACATTTTATATTTTCATATATTTTCTATTTATTGTGTTTTTTTTTTAGAATTTTAAGCTATCATACTCTCATTTCTTTTTCATTCATCCTCTTTGGATACAAGTGAATACTTTTCACTTAATTATATACCTCACTTTCAGGCTTTGGCTCTCTTTCTAGTCATCTGATGTATTGTGTGAGAGAAGAATTCATTTCTGATAATAAATAAATAAGATAAAACATAAAAAGACTATTCATACTTCATTTTCAAATATAATTTAGAAGTAGAGTTTAGAAATATTAATCTATGCAGCATATTTCTGCTTGCTTTTTTCCCCAGAATGATGCCTTTTTTAATCATTGAAACTGAATACATTCATATGGACTGCTTTTCATTGTCTGCTTCACACCCCTTCTGTAGCATCAAAGCTCACTCTCCTCTCCAGTGCCTTTCCTAGGCAATACTATTCACTCTATCAGTTGTGTTACCTAGAATAGTAGAATTTTTCCTTTGTTGACTTGACTTTATATCTATGTTCCTTTCTATATTTTCATCTCCTAAAGAGATAATAATTTTATCTACTTATTGTCATCTTCAATTGTTAATTTCTGAGATAACCAGAAGTCCACTTATATATTAACAAACACAAAAAGCATGGTATGAATAATATTATGGGACTAATATACACATATAAGTATTGAGAGTTCCTCACATTCTTAAAAACTATCTTCTTTTTATTTAAACATGTTAACTGACAGTGGGAGACTTGAACGGGAGGAAAGGGAACTGAGAAACGTCGTAATGACAATCTCAAAAAACAAAAACAAATCTTAAAACACAAAACCTTGCTATGGACCAGAGGATAAACTGGGGTAGGAGTTGAGGGAATGTTTCTTTTTCATATCATTTCTCCTTCCAGTCATTCTACCCATCAAGTGTTAACATTTGAAATGCAGTCTCCTTAGTAACTCCTTTTTCTTTCTTTTCTTTTCTTTTCTTTTCTTTTCTTTTCTTTTCTTTTCTTTTCTTTTCTTTTCTTTTCTTTTCTTTTCTTTTCTTTTCCTTCATTTCTTTTCCGTTTCCTTTTCTCTTTCTTTCTTTCTTTCTTTCTTTCTTTCTTTCTTTCTTTCTTTCTTTCTTTCTCCTATTTTGTTGTTGTTGGTAAGCAGTACAATGTTTAACAAGGCGTGTAACAGTTTGCACCATATAAATCTTGTTGGTATCTTTAGTAGTCTATTATTGCATGAGTACATTTCAAAGTTTTGCATAAGATGTATCCTCAACTGTTTTGGGCAAAGATAATCTCACTCTTCACCTATACTTGAGCTGAAATACTACTTTATCTTAACAGTCTTTTTCTCTAACTTTGTTCATCTCCCATTTTAGAAATTTCCAATCCTCTCTCAGATTATTCTTTTAAAACTTTCTCACATGCAATATCCATTAGTAAGTTCTAGTACAGATTACATTTTCTTATTACATGTGTTGTTCACTAGATTATTTTTTTATTTCTCCATGTTTAAATTAGCTTCTTAGACTAATCTTTCATTTGCAGTGACTAATATATTTTTACCTAATCTGCTTATCGTATTGTAATTTGTGATTAAATTGGAAATCAAAGTTCTTTAAGTGGCGAACATTTTCATGGAAGATGGGCTATGATTGCTCAATAAGATAATTTCTATCGGCATAAAAATTACTTATTATTCTTGAGCTTCAATTTGCTTGCTATAATGTTGATTTGGGAGAAGAACTTCTGGACCAGAAGATGGTAGGTACCCCACAGGAAGACAGCATATTCAACTAACCTGGACCCTTTGGGGCTCCTAGAGACTGAATCTCCAGTAAGGAACGTCATAAAAGATGAATTCATGCATAGAACACATTTGTCTTCTATCTGTTTTATATTACACTATACATTTCATTTCAGCATTTTTTTGTCATATATATTAACAATGAAAGCCCATAGCCATTGCAAAATGAGAAGTTTCCATGTGCCAATCGTTTGGAACATTTAAAATATTTTATAGGTCTGGAGCAATGATTCAGCTGGTAAAGACAAATGCTTCCAAGCCTGAAAACACACACTCGATCCTGGAGATCTACAAAATGAAAGCAGAGAACTAATGCCAGTAAATGGTTTTCTGATTTTAACATTCCTTCACTCATATATAAATGTAATAAAGCAACAACAGTTCAAACTGTGATACACTGACATTTAATATCTTAAATACCTCAGGTAATTTCTCATTGTTTGATACACAAACTAGCAAAATTTTTAAACAGATTTCATTACATAGAAAATTAATTGCAAAAACCTATTTTATAAGATACTATAGTCTGAATCTATGAACCTGTATTATACATGATATACATGTATCATTTGGTATATCATTTTAATGATATACCAAAATTATTTAATGTAATATTTTGTTAAAAATCAATTTTTAAACTATTTAATCATTTAATGATATTATTTAAAGTTAATCATTTTGATCCTTAATTGCTTTATATTAAATGATGTAATGATTCAAATCTGGCAAGGTATGGTTTTCATCAAAAATGGCATTTGCTTATGTGATTGAGACATCTGTAGACTTTAATTAATTTAGTTACTAAGAATCTTATTATATAAATGACTCAGTTTATGATAAAACATAATTTCTGTTTGGAAAAAAATCTTAATGTGGAGAAGACAAACACTATGTTGCATTTCATGGTAAATATTTCTTTTAGAAAAGTATACATTGAAATGTATAAGAGTGAATAATTCACAATATGATTAAGTACACGGGTGAAAATATTAATTACTGTATTATAATTTATTGTATATTAGATAGTGTAAGCTATTTCAGATAGTGATTTGATGTAGAGGCAGATCTGATGATTTGATTGATAATATGCACGTGAACACTGATTGATAATATGCATGTGAACACCTTTTTCCCAATTGATACTTGGTCAATCAATAAAGGTGCTAGTGGCCAATGGCTGGATAGAAGAAGTGGGACTTCCATGTTCCAGCAGGCAGGTTAGGAGAAGCAGAAGGGGAAAGGAGATTCCTGATGTTTCTGTGCATCAGAATAAGAGAATTACCAGCCATGTGAGATCTTTGGTGGAGTAGCTATTGGCCACTTCTCAACTGTGTCTGGGGTAATCAGAAACACAACTTAGCTGAGGGAAGATTTAAAGATGTTGCTCTGGGAGTGAAGATAAAGGCAAGTTAGGGTTAAAAGTGCCCAGCCATTGAGCTAAAAAGCATATCAAAAATAAACTAATGTATGTGCCTGCTTCACCTGTGGATCTGGAGTGGCTCCTGGGATGGTAAGAAAATGTGTCCAGCCAGCAACACAGAGCAGAATTGACAAAACTACACACTACTTTTGGAGGAGATAGTTTTTTTCTGGATATTTTGCAGCCTGAATATTAAACTCTGGATAAGGCAAGGAGACTTCATGTATTTACAATGCTGTGACTTATTTATTTATTTATTTATTTATTTATTTATTTATTTATTTATAATTTTTTTATTTTTATTTTTTGAGACAGGGTTTCTCTATATAGCCTTGGCTGTCCTGGAACTCACTTTGTAGACCAGGCTAGCCTTGAACTCAGAAATCTGCCTGCCTCTGCATCCCAAATGCTGGGATTAGAGGCGTGTACCACCACCACTCGGCTTGTAATTTTATTTATTAGTATATGAGATAGTAACACACAAAAAGCCTAATATAATGACTATATTAAGTATAAGGGTATTAAAATAGTACCTCACTGTTGGATTTCACATACCTAATTGTGTAATTTTATAATTTAAAAGATTTAGGCTATGTTTTATAGAAGCAAATATTTTTGATAAATTTAAAACATGGGTTATGAAGATATGGTTCTACACTTAAGTGTGTTTGCTCCTCGTTTTAGAAGACCTCAGTTTTGTTCCCAGCACATGTCTAGCAACTCCCAACTGTCTCTACCAGTCATTGCTTATGGATTTTATGGGCACCTATAGATATGTGCAAATACACCACACTGAAACACACACATAAAATAAATACTGTTGAAATATATTGTAGTTTTGAAATTCATAGTAAGGAATTATAGCCAACTCTGTTTGGACTTGTTTGTAATCTGATGTTTTATTTTGTAGTTATTTGAAAACACATAGGTAAAAATTACTCACTGTATTTCCACTGAATAATGGTGAATTCGCTTCTGAGATCCAAAGCTTAAGAAGTGCGTTTTAAAACACAGAAAAAAAAAATCACACAGTAGCCTAAATTCTTTCTTTGGTTATTTTATATAGTCTCACTTGGGATTTTCTTTTAAATTTAATATTGCTTTAATGTAGATAGAATAAGTATGTCACTTCCCTATATTATATTTAACTGAAACTAAGATATAAAGACAGATAAGTAACATCTGAAATATTTTTATAAGTTATTTATCATACTATAAAATATTACTAAATAAAAATAAGGATAGGTATTCATGATTGTTATTTTTAAAAGTATTGTGGTTTCATATAAGATGACATAAAAAGATGCGTAATAAACTAATATCTGTGTTTATGTTGTAAAACATTTTGCAGTATGTTGGGTATTTTTCTGTTAATTAAATAGTGAAGGCTTTTCTTGTGTTGTTACCAATTATAAAAAAACAGGTCTGTACTCATTTAGAGCACATCATAACATGGGCCTTTGAAAGCATGCAAGTTTTCTGTAGAGCAGATTTCTAATTAGCATCATCCTGAGATATTTTCACATGGTAAACAGACTTAAAATGTTGACCTTAACATTGAAACATAGCTTGTGGAGTTCAAAACAACTAGAAAATTACGAAGTGAAAATATTTTATCAAATGGTACATGAAAAATACTTATTGTTATTTGGAAATTATCATGAGAGAAAAGTAATTAAATAGGAAGTAATTATAAATTATATATTAATATTTATAATTTGACACATTATGGGTTTCTGTTGCTACTGTCTCCGACCAGCAGAAAAGAAGCGATGAAACCGATGTCCTTCTCAAAGCAGTTTATTCAGGAACATAACTATGTGCAGTAAAACGATTCCCCGACCTCTCTTGTTCATCCCCTTTTATACCCTGTAGTCCACTCCTCATCACCCTATTCCACGTAGGCACAGTTCATTGGCACAGGACTACATTCGTCACATCATCTGATCTTTCGTCTTGGTACATCTGTGCAGTGCAATTTAATGGATGTGGCTATCTTGAGGGATATGAGGAAGTCAGTTGTTAGCTGTTAGACTTGGCAGCAGTCCCGGGTGCCATCTTGGGGCCGCGGCCAAACCCTCTCCTCACAAGTTTCATCATATTTAAGATTTTGAGCAAATAATAGTATTCAAAAATTCCAAATAGGAAAGGTGATATCACAATGAAATAAATTTTCATGTGTGATATACAGCAAAACTTTTATACATACACACATATGAACACACACACAGAAATCTAAAAATTGGTAATTAAGCTCATCAGGTTGTATTTAGTTAGAAATTCTTATGGGTTTATGAATTTTTTTTTCTTGGTACATGAACCATCATTTCTCTCATTAGATTCTTCTGAAATGGTTAATCAAATAATAGGAATGTCTTTGTGGTTGTTGTAGTATGGAAGCACGGTTTTATTACATAGTCCCGATGTTAGCTTGAATTTACTATGCACAATAAACTGGCATCAAACTAAGAGATCCAATTATTTTGTTCCCTCCCTAGTGCTGAAATTAAAGGCAAGCACCACCACAGCTAGCTATTTTTCTAACCATTCTTAAATACTGTAATTGCATTTCTTCCTTTTCCTCCCTCTAAACTTTTCTATATACCTCTCCCTACTCCCTGTAAAGTCTTTGGCCTCTTTGTATATTAATTGTCAACACAAGAACACACATGTGTGCATGCACGCATGCATGCTCACACACACACAAACACACACACACACACACACACACACACACACACACACACACACACACANACACACACACACACACACACACACACACACACACACACACACACACAGATCCAATACTGAATGTGTATTTTTCTTGCTCTACTTTTTCATTAGTATGAATTGTCATTTGTGTTTTCCTTCTTAGCCATTATAAAAGTTGAAAGATAAAAATCCAAAGTAGTTTTGATTTGCTTATTCCTGATGGATAAGGATATGGATTATTTCTCTAAATGTTTCTCACCCATGTGTGTTGCTCTTTTGAGATACCCCATTTTCTAATTTGGTTAGCTGATTTCTTGATATCTAATTTTATGAGTTCTTCATATATTTGGATAGTAGTAGCCCTCTATCAAATGTGTAGTTGTTACAAAACTTTTCATATTCTATAGGCTGTTGCTTTGTCTTAATGACATGACCTTCTCTGTGCAAAAGTTTCTCATTTTCATGAGGTTACTTATTAACTCTTGATATCTGTGCCTATTATAACATTGTTTTATTCAAAACATCTTTTTTTTTCTGTGCTAGAGAGTTCATGGTGTTCTCCAATTTCTCTTAGATATAGACATAGATACAGATATAGATAGATTACATATAGAGATATAGAGATTAAGATAGATAGACAGACCAATACATAGGTAGATGTAGATATATGCAATTTAAATTAAAGCTGTCCATCTCTTGTCATGAAATGAAGCTTCGAGTACTGGGATTGTATTTCATATAATTGATTTTTAAGCCAAATTGGTCCCATGGGGATCCACAAATAACCCAGGATGTTGCTAATAAGTTGTCTTCTCAAATGGATAGAAAGGTCCCATTTTTTAATAAAAGCACTCATACAACTTATTGAACATGGAGAAGTCTAGCTGTACTCACATAGAGCCTTCACCCTCTTTTCTAGCCCTCTAAATCAACATGATTAAAGCCCATATAAAGTCATGGAGAATGAGACCACATGTACAGGGCTTGCAGAGGTCTGCACCACTAGGTCCTTTGAATATAATATAAAGGGTTCTCTGTTTTTATGGGATCCTTGCCCACTCAAATGAGTAGGTTTCTGTTTCTTGTTTATTTTATTAAATGCTTATGTGATTGTTTTGCTTTAAGTTATTATATCATATTTTAGCTTATTACTATCTGTTAGATAAAAAAAACTTTGGTTTCTGTCTTTGCTTTAGCCTCTGCTCCAGTTTTGTCCCTGCATTTCATTTAGATAAGAACAATGCTGGGTTAAATTTTTTTAGATATGTGGGTAGCCCCATTCCTCCACTGGGGGCCATGTCTTTCTGCTGGAGGTGGACTCTTCAGGTTCTGTCTCCCTGCTGTTGGGTATTTGGGCTAATGTCATCCCCCTTGGGTCCTGAGGCTTACAATATTGAAAAGATGTTTACTAAGTTAGTTAAGAAAAAATGAAAAAATAAAAATAAAAAGGGTTGTATGCTTTACATTATCCAGACCATTTAAACTCATATAAGTACATAGCATTATGGCTAAAAAGGAAGAAACAAACTACTTTTCTATGCAGATGGCCTATCATGTCCATAGAACTTTCAGAAATAATAAAAATCTTCTAGTGTTAATAAATATGTTCACTCAGAGAACATGCAGTGTGAGTGTAGTGACCTTTGATTTAACTTGCAGTTGGTAGACACATCTCATTTGACCCATGCATTCTTCAGAATTAAAATCTGCAGAATTTTCTTCCTGACAGGAGTTTAATTAGTTTGTTCTCATAGACTCACACAGATGTTTTATTAAAATATCAATATACCTCTTAAAAATTTCCAATCTGCTTTCTTCTTTTTCTTTTCTTATCTTTTAAATTATTATTCTTTAATCTTTTCTTACCGTCCAGTTTTTATCCCCCCTCCCAGTCTGTCCTCAAACATTTTCATTGCCACCCATCTCCAAGAGGATGTTCCCACTCCCCCAGACCTCTCCACTCCCTAGGACCTCAAATCTCTCAAAGGTTAGATGCATGTTCTTCCATTGAGACTAGACCAGGCAGTCATTTGCTGTATACATGAGAGGGACCTCATATCAGCTATTATGTTGCCTGGTTGGTGCCTCAGTCTCTGAGAGATCTAGAGGTCTGGATTAGGTGAGACTGCTGGTCTTCCCATGTGGTCACCCACCTACTCCTCCTCAGCTTCTTCCAGCTTTTCCCTAATTTAACCACAAGGGTCCCAAGTGTCTGTCCATTGATGGGGTATTAAGTATGGTTTATCGGACTCTTTCAGCTGCTTGTTGGAGAGCAGCCATGCTAGGCTCCTGTCTGTAAGCAGGCCATATCATCAGCAATAGTGTCAGAACTAGGAGCCTCCCCTTGGGCGAGATCCTGATTTGGGCAGATCACTGAACCTCCTTTCCCTCAGTCTCTTTTCCATTTTTGTTCCTGCAGTTCTTTTGACTGTGGATGGCAACCCCATCCCTCCACTTGATGCCCTGCCTTTCTACTGGAAATGAACTCTTCCAGTTCCTTCTTCCAACTGTCTGGCATTTCATCCAAGGTCCCTCTCCTTGAGACCTGAGAGGCTCTCACCTCCCAGGTCTCTGGTACATTCTAGAGAGTCCCACCACCTCTTACCTCCCAAGGTTGACTGTTACTGATCAGCTCTTGTATGTTCTGTTCTTATCATTTTACATTTATTATTTTAAATCTTAATTAAAATATAATAAACCATGTCCCCCTTCCCTTTCCTCTTTCCAACAACTCCCAAGTTGCCACAAACCCTATTAAAATTCATGGCCTCTTATCTTTGAATATATATATATATATATATATATATATATATATATATATATATATATATATATATATATATATATATATATATATATATATATTATAATTGTTTATGTAATTATAATTATATAGATAATCACAGGTATATACTTCTCAGTGACTTTAGTGTTGCTTATATGTATATGATAGAAGGGTTGAACATTTGATATTGGATAACAACTCAGAGTCTTATCCCTGATTCAAACCCGTTTTGCCTTTCTCTGTGTTCCTTAGTTGCTTACAGAATTTTGTTTAGAGGTAGGTACAGCTGATATTTTCCCTTCCATGTTAAATACCTATTGTTATCCTCTCTCTCAAATTTTAATTCTGGTTATAACAAATTTCTTGAAAATTATTTTTGTGCTCTTGTGAATACAGTCTTCAATTTTTTTTAATTTATGGATAAGAAAAATCTCAAAATAGGATAAGTGAATCAAAAATCCTCTTCAACATTAATATGAATGATTTCTTTTAAACCACAGGGTAAAGCTCAATATTCTGACAAACATTTGTTTCTCTAAAGAGAAGGCTCCTGCTCTGCAGGGTAATTAATATTCTCCCATACCTAGTAATACTGTAAAAGATACATTTTCAAATATATCACAGTAGAAAGTTATGAATTGTAATACACATTAAGTTCATTATAGAAGAAAACCTTATACATTGCTAAGTGTAAACCTCAACATTCCTTAAAATAGAATTCAGTACTTCTACAGCAATGGGATATAGTCTATTTCTTTTGTTTATGTTAGCAATAGATTATTATAGGCTGTATTGAATGTTAGAATAAGTTATTAGCTTGTACCCAGATTTCATTTATAGATTTCTAAATTCATAATTATATAATCAGACACAATGTTATAAGAGTATTATTGAGGAAGACTAAAGCATTTTATTCTGTAATATGGTAAAACTATTTCTTCCTATTTCCTTGTTAGAAATTAAAGCTCTAGTCTTCTGCAATCTTTCTCATGATGACAAACATGTCTGTGCTTTAATCTCTTCATTGTTTACAAGAAATTTTATAATAGAGTCTACTGCTAAGGGCATTGTGAAGAATGCAAAGTAAACTGCCTGCAATTATTTCTGCCAGCTGATGAAATTTTAATGTACATTTCCCTTGAAGAAAACTTAAAAGTAAAACTAACACAAACATTGGAGTGCTTATATCTACTGACAATGGAAAGTTAACTTACCATGTGAGGTAACAAATATTTTATAAAATAAAATAAATGCTCAGAAGAAATTTTGTGCTTAATTAACAATGTAATCACATCTGATTTCTAGAGTCAAATCCCATGTAAGGACTGATTTATATCATATATATAAATATATAGGAAATACCAGAAAAACTATTCCTTGCTGCCCCTGTTTTTCTGGTTTTTCTGTGTGTAAATCATAGGTGTGCATGTAATCATATCTGTCATCTTTTGCTAACCATGTTTGAAGTGTTTTATCCATGTGGCACGTTGAGTCTTGTGTTCTGTTAGCTCTTTATCTCTTTTAACTTGGATCCTAGAGGGTTCACAACATGTCCCCAATTCACAGTGATCGCCTCTGAGTGGACCTCACTATGTTTGACACATCTTCCACCTAAACCTTCCCTGATTATGCAAACTATTTGAGTTTCTTTTCAGTTAAAGTTTCCAACATGGATGATCCGGCTATTAACCCATTGTCCCAGGACAATAACTATAGTCCTTATATCTTGTTTATTTCAAGGACTGATTACATTAATGTAACTTAGGTATATTAGAGATGGATAATCATTGCTTCATAATTTCTATAGTTATACTATATTATGGTATGCTTCCCACTATAGTCCTGTCAGTGGCACATAAATGTAAAGCAGTCTTTCCTTAAAATGTGGACTATTGGATCTGAGGTTTGTGATGGTCCATCTCTTGAATTGTTCCTCAGCTAACTTTGCTATTTTGTTTTCTCATTGCCTCAATTCTCTGTTAATGACAAGGCATCTTTACATGGATTGAGACAGATAATACCTCTTAAATAATTACATGCAGTTTCTGTAAAGCCTTTCCCAAGAATAGAAAGGATGTTTAAGTTCCTATGAGCTGTGGGGAAACTGCTTCGTAGAATATGCTTCATTGTGTTATTCACTTCTGTCAACTTGTGGGTATTCCAGTCATCTCCAACTGGATCAGTAATCCATGACTATTAACTGGGATTAACAAAGGAGACATAGATTCTCAAGTAATGATGACAAATAAGAGTATTTGAAAAATAAGGCCCAGTCACCTCCAACTGGATCAGTAATCCATAACTAGTCACTGAGATTAACAAATGAGACATTGATTCTTAAGTAATGGCTACAAATAAGAGTATTATCATTATGTTTGAGTTTATGTGGAAAAATGTCTTAAGAATTAGTATAATAGTAACTGAAGCACATGCTTAATGATTAATAACACACACTATTCAATTAAAAGTACACACACACACACACACACAAACACATCTTAAAAATCAGTTTAACTTAGATCCTGGGTCTTGGTATTGGAACCATGAGCATTTCACTGTTCATTTCACTTTTTGTCCAAACTCCACTGTACATCCTAAATCTCCTACTACCATCTTATCTATTGTCAGAAATGCAATAAAAAGTAATGATGCAGTGCAGTTGACGAAAAGAACGAAGCCTTTCTACTTGAAGCCTCCTAGGTGGAGGCTGTAAATGCAAAGGTGACTGAATTCCTTCAAATTCCTACTATTTAGGTTTCAGAGCCTGAAATTTTACTGTGACCATGGAGTCATTTGTCCCAGAGACACCCTCACTTATGCAGCACATGGACTTTTTTCTGTTCTAAAATATTTAAGGCTACATGCTAAAGTATTATAATCCAGAAAGGAATCATTTTGAGGAGATTCCTATTTTACCTGAAGAAATTCAGAACTATCAATAATGGTAAGAAAATGAAACAGAAGAAAACCTCACTATTTCCAGCGATCCTTGCTCCAGGGGAGCAGAAACCCCTTTCCAGGAGAAAAGAGGTATGAGAGCACAGCGGGATCACCATGAGATGCTCTGTTAGCTTCCCTGCCAAAACCAAGGTAAGGAGACCTTACTTTCTTCCCCACACCTAGAAGGAATGGACAAGGCTACACTAACTGTGACCACGAAGCCAGCCTGCACGGTGTTTAATTCTTTCCAATCACTGCCCCGTGCTATTGTAGAGCAAACTTCACCTTCCAGTAGTAGTTTTCTTTCTTTTCTTTTCTTTCTTTCTTTCTTTTTTTTTTTCTGCACATGTTTTTGAGATGTTAGTGGGGAAAATGTGAAGAAAATAGGATTGTGTGGGCATTACAATTAAGAAGAACAGAAATTAGAGCTGGAGTTCACAAGTCAGACACTGATTTCTAGTCAAGGAAACTTCCTGTGAGAAACACTGTATACTGAGCGGCCAAGGGGACTTTAAAGCTGCAGGAACCAGGCAGCCTTCTGATTGCCTTTTCTGTCTGTTACTGGATCCCCAGTGAAGAGCGGTAGGTATTCATTTTATTTTCCATCTGAGGTAGCGCTGTTCTATTTGTGTTAAAGATGTGCACACATTTACCTCATCATCTAAACTTCTGTTATTTGGTGCTAGAAGAGAAAAACCTTTGGATCCAGGCCTTTGATATATGGTTTTTTTAATTTTTTCTTTATTCATTTTGTATCCTACTACTTTGCTGAAACTGTTTATCAGCTTTAAAAGTTTCCTAGTGGAATTTGTAGGATCATTTATATACAGAATATTTTTTTATTAATTAGATATTTTCTTTATTTACGTTTCAAATGCTATGCCCTTTCCTAGTTTCCTCGGTGAAAATCCCCTATCCCCTCTCCCCTCCCCCTGCTCCCCAACCCACTCACTACCTCTTCCTGGCCCTGGCTTTTTAAAACTAAGGTGTGACCCCTTAAACTAAGAGAGTTTCCTTCCCTTCCAAAGAGTATCTTACTCTCCTGGTAAAGAAGCACAACCCAAGCTAAACTTTCCATTCTATAATAACTTCAGGTGTCTACTCAAACTTCAGGTGTCACCTTCCCCTCCTACCAGGAAAATTCTTTTTCTCTTGATATCAGTTTCATTAACCCTCATTTTCATGTTGCTTCATTCAATCCTGATATTCCATTATAATTTATTTTGATAATTAAATGAATCCTTGTGATTTGATCCAATTCCCATTGTTCTTTTGTAAAGATACAAAAGTTGGTACTTATTAACATATCACTAAAGATCATATTATTTAATATTAACTTATATTACTAAAGGACGTATTAAGGAAAGACAGGGAAACAATTTCAGTTTCATATGTCCAAATGTTAACTCCCTTTATACAAGTAAAATGACTAACTATGAAATTAAGATTAATATTCTCTCTCTCTCTCTCTCTCTCTCTCTCTCTCTCTCTCTCTCTCTCTCTCTCTNNNTACACACACACACACACACACACACACACACACACACACACACACACACACTTATATGTTTTCTTCCCTCAGATAATGTTTGTTCTTATTAGGTGGATTCATAATAATTTATCAGTTGTGCATTTTTTCTGTTTATCTGTCCCTCCATAAACCTTCAGTTGAAATATTTCTGCTTATATTTCTAAACAGAATATAAAGTTGTAGTGTGCATCTCATTCCTCATAAGACAAAAAGTCATTTGACATCAAGTAAGTCTGTTACACCTAAAAATAATAAAATATTACAAATATGTCTATCTAGGATTAAGTATTTTTGAAATTCTAATTAATTTTCTTTCTGATTATTATTTTGCCTTTAAGTAGAAAGTGTGTTCTGAAAAAGTCCTTATTATCTTAGCTATTTTCAGTTACATATGGGTTTATCTTTTCATCTCTTTACTATTATATATCTTCTGATACTATTACTGTTATTATTTTGTCATATAATTGTTACCTAATATATCTTATAACTATTCCCTATTGGCTAAATGATAATGCAGACTAGAATTTTATTATTGTCTCTGTTTATATAACAAAATTATTTCCATTAACTTTTTATACATGACAGAAAACATGGCAAATCATCTGGTATTAGATAACCAACTAATGTGGTCTTCTCTGTGGAAGACTATTCCCCTACTCTCAATGTCCCTTATTTGCCCATAGTTCTTGGTGTAGTGCTGAGGCCTCATGAACATTCTCTCTCTTTACATGCTCTCACATGTTTGCATATGTATTTTTTTTCTTTTTTATCACCAGAGAAAACCTGTTAAAAACATACAACTAACAGATGTGTGAAGATGTGGGTATATATGTATATATGTGTGTGTGTGTGTGTGTGTGTGTGTGTATAATCATTATAATAATGTAATCATTAATAGTTATCAATGAAAAATAGGCCATAAATTAGAAACAGAGTGGAAAATGTTATATGGGAGTGATGATTGGGTGAAGTAAAGGGAAGGGGAAATTTTATAATTCTGTTATAATCATAAAAATAAAGGAAATAATTAAAACAATAACAAAAGACAGACATCAAACAACAATTAGAAAACTGGTAGAGTATTTTTATTCCTTTCAATTTCCAAATTCATGAATATTCTTTTTCTATTTTATCTCAGTTTACATATTCTTTTTGTTAGGTCTCTTGTATGTTTTAGGTCCTTTCTCCTGTCAGCATTCCTCATGAAGCCTACCTGCATGTGCCTAATCCTTACTCAAATATGACACATGAAATTGTATTGATGGAGATGACAAGGAGATAGATATCAAACATTTCAGTGTTTCTCAGACAAATGATAGGCAGGCTGTCCAAATCACAACAGTGAAAGTGGCTCTCTCCGTTTCTTAGCATCTGACCTTTACACATTCACCATTATGAAGACATTTGAGATGGTCAGAGCACAATGTGAAAGTGGATACTCTCAATAGCAAAACTCTGCAATCATTGTCAGTGATAGTTATCACCTCTTATGTAAATACACAGGAAGTGACTTGTAGACAGACAAGATTGACTTTTCTGAAGAAAAAAGAAATTAGTACCTTCTTCTGGACTAAAAGTATACCTCAGTAATTATATTGTTTTCCCCAAACCCGAATGTCAGTGCTGCTCCACTGGTTTCTGATATTATATTTTCTGATATTCAGATGTTATCAGGGTTCAGGTTTATCTTTATATTTGGTTCATTTCTGACTTAAAGCCTGGCTTGATTTCTGTTTTTGTAATAAAGACACCATTCAAAGCAACAAGAGGAGGAAGGAGTTTATTTTGTTACAGGTCCTGAACACAGTTCATAAAAATAAAGACATAACTAGTACAATGCACAGTCACACATGACTAAGAATTTTTGTGTGTGCACCCAGACAGAAGGATGAACTCTGAAGTTCTCATTCATTTTCTAGAAAATATTCATACTCCTTGTTCTCATTTGTCAGCTCTGCAATTCCTTTTCCAGGGATTGGCTCAAATAACTATGCCAATACCACACAGCACCAACTTTAGATAATATAATTGTCATTCTTCATATATCCCCTTGCTTGTTTAGAATTACTGTTGTCATTTTCCCCTCTCCAATCCATTCTAGCACTTTCTTTGGAGTATTCTTTTATTCCTTCTGTAATGAGAAGCTTTTTGAATATCTAGTTATCACTTTATTCAATTTCCTATTTGGACTTTTTTTTTTCTTTTTTGAGTATATTGTGCTACACAAAGTATAGGAATATTTATGAAAAGTTAAAATATTTGTCCTAAAAGGAGCAGAGGTCATGTAGGTGACATCAGTAAATGATTCATGCCACCAACTCTGTGAAACATGTAAAAGAGAAATGCACACAACAGCAAGGACTGCAAATCTAAAGGGAGGCAGCTCAATAGAGATGAGCTTGTCATTTCAACGACCAGAAAGAACAAATTGCTGGAAAGTCTAGATTGAACATAATCAGTGAGTAGGACACGATTTCATAACTGACTGGAGCCATTTTACTATTACATTTCAGGGACCAGGTAAGAAGTGTGTATTTTATTTTAAGTGGACACTGGACACCACACATATCTACTCAGGTAGAGGACATAAGGGAAATCACAACTTTAAAGGATCTCTCTCTGTCTGCACTGAGACATTGGAGTTTTATAGAATTATGTGCTGCTGCCTATATGGTAGTAAGAAAGTTATGACAAGATAAAGGAGCAGTGTGAATACAGAGAGCAGAGATGGATAAATCACTCTACATGAGAGGACTGATAAAATGCGGAGCTAGGTGTCACTAAATGAAACATTTTGCCCCGTACTGTTGAAGATTCTTTTACTTTTCATCTCTTTGATCCTCAGCTTGACTGTGCCCTGTCATTCATATCTCATGCTAATATCAGTGGAACAGTGACTTTCTTCTATCAAATCATGTTACATCAATTGCAAAAATCATACTCTTTCTAAAATTATTCAAAGTAGAAAGTAACTTATGTTCTTTAACTCAATTTCCTTTGTTCTGTTAACTCTTAGAGAAATGTGCAATTACAGTATTTTGCACTGGGCTCTTTAACTAAACTGTCGCAATAAACCTATAGTCTTTTATATAGGGAATTTTGTCTCCTACTCTGGGAAAATCTTCATTCTGTCTATTCTTCTTTATCATGCTGGTGTGTGAATGTGTGTCTCATGTTATAGGTTGTTGCCAGATACTCATGAAAGGTCTCTTTCCTTACCTGACAAGGTCTCACCAGCAGAGAAGGAGACCTTCTCTGACCTCTACAAAATTTTCTTTGAAATTATATCCATTCCTTGTATTGGTAATATATAATTGCTTCAATAGACTTTATATTTAGAATCATTTTATTTCACAGTAAAAATGCAAAGACAGTAGAGGGATATTTCACCTAGTTCTTGAACCTACAAATTACAGACACTATTATATCAACACCCCACATCAAGGTACCACAATTAATAAAATTGAGGGACCTACATTGATGCTTAATTATGGACCCATAAATTATGGACACATAAAGATTCACTATGAGTGTTGAATATCCTATGGATTTTGAAAATGGTTCATATATATGTAACATTAGAGTACAAACTAGTTTACCTTTTCAAATACATTTCTCTTCTCTTCCTTGTCAATCCATTTGGCCCTCAGACCTTAGTAACTACTGCTTTTTTTGCTGCCTCTAAGGTTTTGCCTTGTACAGAATTTCATATTGTTGGAATTACTATAAATAAATCCTTTGATGAGTCTCCTGAATTTTGTGAAGCCTTTTTAAAGTTATATATCTGTATATTCTGATACCTTATTTTTATAACACGTTTTCAACTAGCTATAGAACCAGTTACAGAGAGAGAGAGAGAGAGAGAGAGAGAGAGAGAGAGAGAGAATGAAAAGGTGTCAAGTGGATACACATGAGTACACACACCAACACAGACACAGACATGCACACACACACACACACACACACACACACACACACAGACACACATCCTCAGAATCATGACTCAACCAACCTTACATTGACGCTGTCTTTAGTTTTCTGTCAGGTAAACATATAATGGATTAAAAACTATTTGTATGTCATTTTAGGTGCTATATCTATCCAAAATTTGATAATTTTATAATTGGGTTGCTTTCGTTATCACTACTTTTTAAGAGTCCATTGAATATTTTGGTTTACACACTATTATAATCATATAGTCAGCATTTTTAAATGAAAGTTATTGTTTTATTTTTCTTGCATATATTTTTTAACTTATCTTATCCTAATGACCAATAACCATAGTCCAAGAAGAAGAATCAGATTCCCAGAAATTGCAATCTTGGATCCTCTAAGGGGTACTGACTCCAGTCCTAGACTCACCTTGCCAAGTTCACTCATGTACAAGGATACAGAACACAAATTCCCTTTGTCCTCTGAAAACATCTTGGGACTCTCTGACTCCTAACATCATTGTACATTTCTTTAAAGCACATATAGGACATTCTTTAGAATAGAATATATATATTAGGGCTCAAAAGAAGCCTTTAAAACTGTTAAGATTGAAATCAGTTCAAGCATCTTTATTAATAACAATAATATGAAGCTATTATTAATAACCATAAAAACTAGAAAACACAGTTATGTCAATGATAACATGTTTTAGAATTGCTAATGGATGATAAAAAAAGAAAATATTTGGGTGATATTGATAAAGGAATCTAAGTCAATGTAGAAGACACATGTGAATAGACTAGTGATTATATGACAGTCTGTAAAGAACAACTCACATGCTTGCTTTTTTTAATATTCAAATGTTCATAGGAAAAGATTACATGGATTTGAAAGGGAGAAATCAGAAATATATGAAAGGGTTTGGAGAGATAATAGGAAAAGATAAAATAATTACATTATAATCTAAAAATAAAATAAATAAATTGTTTAAATTCTTTAAAGAAAAATGATGCCTTGTGCTTGACATTTAAATCAAATTGAAGAGTAGATGATGAGTTGTGATCTTCCACGTAGTATACGTATAAAAAGCACCCCATCCTGAGAGATATAAATATAATCGAATCTAATTAGATTGTCCACATAGCTCAGTATGTGTATATGACTGACATTCAGAAATGAATTTTAAAAGTTTATCTATGATAGAACCATGTTGTAGCTATCAATTATCAGATGAACTCTAAAAGATCTACAAGGATAATGTCAATGCTATACTTAATTTACTGAAAGCCAAATTTGGTAACACACACTTTTAGATCCACCTCTTGAGAACCAGAAACAGGCAGATCTCTGTGAGACTGACACTGGCCTGCTTTACACAGTAAGCACCAGGCTAGCTGTGGCAACATAATAAGACTTTGTCTCATATAAACAAAACAAACACCCCCACCCAATAAGAATAAACAAACACTGTGCATGCTAAGTCTTCTGCAATTGTTCCCATGGGGAGCACCTTTAGGACTCACTGGATTTGAGAGCCTGAAATAGCAGAAAAGCAGCAGTGTTAACCTAGTTTCTATCAAGTCTCTCAGATCTTAGATGAATGCAAGTCATTTTCTGAAATGAAGCAACCTACATTGAGATGTAGGAAATAATATTTTTGTGTTTGTTCTGATTCAATAAAGTACACCTAATAATGCTGAATAACTCCCAAGAAAGGGAGTTACTGGGGCTGAATTTGGGGTGATGGAGATAGGTGGGATGGGTGAGAGAGCACCTTTGAAGAGGCAGAGGGGAGGGGGAGGGGCAGAGATCTCTTGGAGGAGTGATGAGAAATGGAGTTTGTTTCTAATACACTATAGTTGCCATGTCTCAGATCTGATGAGAAAAAGGAATCTCACAGCACATTATTTTCATAAAACCTATTTGAAGCACGTCTTTCAAATAAATTAAGAAGTTTGCTATCACAAAACATGGGGAAATAAAATGACAATGCTCAACTTCACATCTTGTATTATGCTTAAGCACAATGTCAGTAGGAGTAGAAACATGGAAAATTAGAAACACTACAAAACGTTTTAATGAGTTGTGTGGCTTATATACTTATAATTTTTCAAGTGAAATATTTTCTCAAATTATCTACTTAGTACACTAATATGATATTAGTACATTAATCTGGATGCAGTAAAACAACTTGTGTTTTTCTTATATATGGATATTCTAGGTATTAATTTACATGTGTGTTCATCTATATGCATGTATGTTTGTGTGTATGTGAATGTATGTCTATGTGTGTGTTTGAAGTTATGTGTCTGTCTCCTNCCCCCNNCNCCCTCCATCTCTCTCTCTCTCTCTCTCTCTCTCTCTCTCTCTCTCTCTCTCTCTCTGTATGTGTGTGTATGTGTGTGTGTATGTGTGTGTGTGCCTGGGTGAATATGTGTGTGTGTGTCTGTGTGTGTGTGTGCGCATGTGTGCCTGTAGGCCATGAGAAGAGAAAGGAGAGAAGGAGACCATGACAGTAAAGAGAGAGAGATTAAGGAACACAAGGCTATTGTGAAAAAGACAATAATGGAAGCATGTGGTATGAAGGCAGAAAAGGTTTCCCAAGGGGGAGAATCATGATGTGAATGATGAAAGCATGGGAGATAGTGGAAGAGACAACAATAAAACATAGAGGTGTAAATGCCTGTAAAGACCCTAAGAGAACTCATTAACTCAGATGCTAATTTTAAAACAATCAAGTCTACCAATACCTTTAAAAGATATAGGACTACTACCCTTATATGGTGCTTTTGATCTTAAGAAGAAAATTCTTCTAAAAGTGTATATGATTCAACCACCTTAGAGTACTTTGTTCTGATACCAAAATTGGTTGGTTTGGCAAGGAATATTCGTGCTTCTTTTGAAAAAGTGAGAGAGAACAAAGTATTTTATTCCACATAGATATCCATAAGATGAATAATGAATATGTTTCTACTCTAATGAAAGTGATTTATATGTAAGAGAAAAAAATAATGCAATACTTGACATATTTTTAGAAGTTTTACACTATTTTTAAAGCTAATCAGTATGGTAGTGAAGGAAATCAGTGTTAATTTGTAAATCAAACTTTAGAAGTTTGTATGCAGCAAGTCAATGGGATAAATGTTAGGCTTTGTTATAAGATATATCTTGCTTTATAATTTTAATCTTGTATAGGTATTTGTAATTACAAGCAAAGGGTATAAGATATGTTGATAATATGAAGATGCCAGTTGTTTCAATGAAATTCCATGTATCTTTAATTTTTCATATGTATTGTTTTGTGTCCACTTGTTGATTTTGATCTCAGTATAAAATATATTTTGAATAAGCTACTTTTCAATAGGATAAGATTTGACTTCTATGTTTACAAAATTTGATGAATCCTCTATTGAAATATTTTAATTAAGGTTTATGAAGTGTTTATGTAATGATAAGGGTTATAATAAACATCCTTTCTCAAGTAATCAGTCCACATTGTCTACAATTTTGTTCTAACTGACATGAAAATTAAACAAATAGTTTTCAGAACAATTTACTGTTTCATGTTTACTTTTCTGTATACTTTCCATATTGTTTTAATTCTTTGTAAAAAACAGAGTTTTATCCAACTAATATTCAAGTAAATTTAAAGAGTGAATTTAAAATCTTACTATTAAAAGCTACTAAATATTCAGTGACTAGGTAAAACGTATATCTCTCAATGTATTAATTTTATATGTCCTCACTTTAATTCTGTTTCAAGTGTTCCTAAATGTGTATATAATATGTTCAGGACTATCTCTCTAAATATCATATATGCAAATGCATTAGTATCAAGAGTAGCTTTGTTATTTTAATATATTTATTATAAAACCAACTCAGGAATAAAACCAATTGCAATGATAATTTAGTAAATATTTTCTATGACTAGAACAGGAAAAGATGTAATATAATTCAATTTTCAAATATTTGGGTAAGTACATTAGGTAAGTTTCTATATAGCCAACTTCTGGCATTTAATTCTTATGACTTTTTTTCATAGATCTCAAGACTTTTATTTTGTAATTCAATAAGGTTTCTGTAGTTAAAGGTGAGGACCCATGATAAATTCCAGCTTGTATGAGTGCTTTATTTAGCCCCTTGTAGGCTTAGTTCCATGTGCTTCAGTTAAGAGTCTATGACATATCCTAAATCTCCTTCCTTTTATTCTTATAATAGTATTCAACATTCCAAATAGGACCCTCTATGGTATAAACTTCTCTGAAATCTTATGGAGAATCTGTCCAAGGCTTTTAATTGAGAGTTGTATATTTGGTCATGTTTTGAGAGCTGATGAACCCGAGTTGTAAACCAATATCATGTTAACTTCATTAATCAATAAAAAGAAATAGATTTATTACTACACTGAAGTCATCTTTCTCAATTAGAGTGGTGGAAAAACCCTCAAATCTACCTAAGACTAACTAAAGAGCACAGGAGAAAAAAAAAACATCTCAAAGGCAGCAGTGAAAAGTAAGACTATTAACAGTAGAGTGAGTTTGTCACTCTCCAAAGGGAATCGCAGCAATTTGTGGGTAGATGTGATTATCTTAAGCTCTAACAAAAGTGAAAATAATAGATGGATAGATGTATGTATGTTTGGATGGATGGATGGATGGATGGAAATATAAATTAAATGCAAAACATTTAAATTCTCTTATTAGAATTTTTCCTCTATACATTAAAGCATTGTAGAGTCATTTGTATATTTCATTTTATGACTAACAGATGTATTAAAGCATTGTAGAGTCACTTGTATATTTCATTTTATGACTGACAGAAAATAGGTGGGAAATGTTCTATAATACAAATTGTGGTCAACCTTTAAACAGAAGGAAGAAAAAGTGGCCTTTTACATCACAATTGAAAAGATCAAAGCTTTACACTTGTTGGAAAAAATATGTCTGAGAACACACACACACACATATATGAGAAAGAACAAATATTTCATGATAGAATCTAAAGAAACATCAAGAAAAAGCAATTTTATTTTTGACAACCACTTTGAGAATATTTTCTCATTTCCAAGAAATGAAAGAACACCTAAGACTTTTTTCTGAGACTCAAAAGGAAACGAGGAGGATTCTGAGCCAACATTGAAAAATCACCATTCAGTTTCCCATTGGAACCCCAGACGCATAGTAGTGGATAAAAATGTAAGTAAATAAATGAGAGAGTGTTCATGTCAATTTGCCAAGAATAAGGATATTACAGATATGACAGTTGAAAGTAGAATCTCTTATCTTGAGTCAATGATAAAATTAAGCTGGAAGTTGTTTCTCTTTATCCCCTTCCAAATTTGTTTCTTAATGAAAAAAGTCTACCAATAGATTTTTTAGTTCATATATTTTGGGTCCTAACTACTGCCAAAAAAAATTACTTCTTGTAGATTATATATACAAACATGTTGCCTTGTATACATGTTTTTAAATTCCCTTCTTTGTAACAATTGTGTTTTTCCCCTCCATGGTCTTTCATTGACAACTGTAGAAAACTCTTTGAAAACAGGAGAAATATAACTAAGAATCATTGGTGAAGGTCTTCAGTGTTCCAAGATCGAAGTTCAGCTACTGATCATGAATGTGTTTATGCATTTGTATAGCTGTGGGAAGCAGGTGTGGCCAACCCACATTATCTCTGTTTACCAAGAACCTGAGCCTGCACTTGAACGATCCTGTGCTGTCCACCTGATGAGTCACTGGCCTATCACAGCACTCGCTGCCTGCATGCTGAACGCTGATTGGATCCAGGAGAAGGGGGAGGGATAAGAGGCAGAGGACTGATGAAAATCAAAAACAGGATGAGCCCGAGATAAAGACTAATGTTGTTGGAGAAACCTTCCTTGGCATTCATGTCTTTTTTCCTGTCTCTGCTGGTCGGAGTGAGGGGTTGTGGCATGTAGCTACTGTGATGAATTCTCTGCACACTACTTTTTATACTTTGAAATCAGATTATTAAATGTTTGTTTGTCACTAAGCATGCATGCCTTTAATCCTTATACTGCGGAAGCAGAGGTAAGTGGATGTTTTGTGAATTCAAGGCCAGCTGGATCTACATAAGGAGTATCATGTCAGCCAAGGCTATATAACAAGGTTATTTCAAAATAAAAATCTTGTCTATTGGTATTTTGTGTTTCTTTTTCAAAATATACTTTTTATTTGTAATTACTAAAAATATTTATTTTCCACAAATTCTTGAATAGCAGTTCGTACATGTCAGCGTGTTCTTGTTTACCACCAGTGATCACTAGTAGACTTTCCAGACCTAACAGCTCCATCATTGAGCGCCAAGAGCTTTGCCAGTTCACACTTGAATTTCTTCATTATTTAACTTTTCTAAGAAGACATCATGAGGCAGGTAAATGCACTGGCAAGCCTTTCCTGTGTCTTTCCCACTTCCCTCAAGTTATTTATCTCTACTTCATGGTTTGTGATTTCTGGATCAGGCAGGGCTACTGATCTTGCGCATATGTCTTTCAGATCTATTTGTTGTCTATTTTAATTACAGGACCACAAAAGAGTAGGACCAAAACCAATCCAACGGAAGTGTATCAGGGAGTCTTGCCCACTCACAGTCTTTACTGACTTTTCCAAATGTATCCTTGTCATTCTGTAGACCAGCGAGGCTCACTACAAACACTTGTCCCTTGAACCCAAGAAATTTTGAGACTAGTAATTTCCCTATTTTTCTAATGTTGATCATAGCTGGAGTTTTCACATTATGTCAATTTTTCTTAAAGAATGGCTCTACCACTTTCTTCCTTTCTTCTTGGCTCCTTTTTTTTTTTTTTTTCCCCATCTTTCCTCAGGTGCTTGTGCTAGTCAACCACCATAGGGCTGTTCAGAGAATAAACAGGAAAGTAGTGTGGTATTTTAATTTTATGTAACATACAATGGTTTATTTTTTTAAGCTTCATTTCTCTAATGTCTTCTTCATGTTCTTTAGTGATTTAAATCATTAGTATAATGTGTTCATTTTTACTTTTAAGAGCCTCTTAAAAGCTCTGGAACTTCTCAAGAATAAAATGAATACATTCATTGTCTTCTCATGTATAATCAGCTTGAGATATCCTACACTGAAAGCTATGAGCAAAATGGCTTGGTAGTTAAAGGTGCTTCCCACCAACCCTGACAAATTGAGCTTGATCCCCAGGACTCAATATTGTGGAAGTGGAAATCTGACCTCCTCCACAAGTTGTCCTCTGGTTACCATATGTGCATTATGTCATGTTCATACACTCAATAAATACATATGAAATGATTAAAAAAGCTAGGTGTGACCCTCCATGCAACAAACAATAATATCTAAATTTTAATTGGCATTATAAGTGAAAATACTTATTTACATTTGTTTAGAAATACTTGATTTATTTTCTAAATATTGATTTATCTCTTATTATATGACTCATAATGAAGAAAATTTTGGTCTATTTATTATAAAAAATGATGACAAAAATGTAAATCCTTCTTAGGGTAAAAATATGATAATACACATATACATAATTGTGTGTGTGTGTGTGTGTGTGTGTGTGTGTCTGTGTGTGTGTATCATTTGAGTGAAAAAAGCATACGGATAAAAACTTACTGAAAAATCTAATATCCTCTTTTGAAGTCTTGATCTGTATTTTGCAATGGTAGCTTTACCTAGGAACGCATTTTGAAATTCATATTTATGTATAGGCTAATTGCTGGTCATACATACAGTGGAATCTTTCACAATTTATTTCTCTATGACATATGTGATATATTCACCAATGTTTCATATTCTTTTCAACAGCCAAAACCATTAGGCATTTAAAAAGGCTTTCAGGCTTATCAAAAAAAAAAAAAAAAAAAAAAAAGGCAGTACCACTCCAGTGACTGTTTATGATAGCTTCAACAGGTATTTTATTTTTGTCATTTAATTAAGTAATACGCAAAGAATGATGTATAGTGCATGGGAATTAGATTTATCTTTATTTAAATAGTAAACTTGGCATGTTGGAAATGAAAAAAAAAGGTTTTTAAAAGATCACTGTAAAATTAATTTTAATAAAAAGAGTTTTCTTTCTTTTGAAACTTGAAGTTCTTATCATACAGATCTTTCAGGGGCATGGCTAGAGTCACACCAAGGTATTTTATATTATTTATGACTATTGTGAAGGGTGTTATTTCCCCAATTTCTTTCTCAGCCTGTTTATCCTTTGAGTAGAGGAAGGCTACTGATTTGTTTGAGTTCATTTTATGTCTAGCCCCTTTGCTGAAGTTATTTCTCAGGTTTAGGAGTTCCTCAATGGAATTTTTGGGTCATTTAAGTATACTGTCATGTCATCTGGAGGTAGTGATATTTTGATTTCCTCCTTTCCAACTTGCATCCCTTTGACCTCCTTTTGTTGTCTAATTGCTCTGGCCAGGACTTTGAGTACTATATTGAATAGGTAGGGAGAGAGTGGTTGGCCTTGTCTAGTTCCTGATTTTAGTTGAATTGCTTCAAGTTTCTCTCCATTTAGTTTAATGTTGGCTACTAGTTTGCTGTATATAGCTTTTACTATACTTAGGTATGGTCCTTAAATTCCTGATCTTTCCAAGATTTTTACCATGAAAGAGTGTTGAATTTTGTTTAATTCTTTATAGAGTTAGAAAGAACAATTTGCAAATATATTTGGAATACAAAATAAACAAACAAAAAAAAAAACAGGATAACAAAAACTATTCTCAACAACAAAAAAACTTTTGGGGACTCACCATCCCTGATTTTTATCACAGAGCAATTGTGATAAAAAACAAACAAACAAACAAACAAAACTGCAGGGTATTGTTACAGAGACAGGCAGGAAAATTAATGGAATAGAATTCTAGACCCAGAAATGAACCCACACATCTATGGTCACTTCATCTCTGACAAAGGAGCTAAATCCATCCAGTGGAAAAAAAGACAGCATTTTCAACAAATGGTGCTGGCTCAACTGGAGGTTAGCATGTACAAGAATGCCAATTGATCCATTCTTATCTCTTTGTACATAGCTCAAGTTCAAGTGGATCAAGGAACTACACAAAAAAACAGATACACTGAAACTAATAGAACAGAAATTGGCAAAGAGGCTCAAGCACTTGGGGACAGAGGAAAAGGTCCTGAACAGAACACCAATGGCTTAGGCTATAAGATCAAGAACCGACAAATGGGACCTCATAAAATTGCAAAACTTCTGTAAGGCAAAGGACAATGTCAATAGGACAGAATGGCAAGCAACAGATTAGGAAATATCTTTACCAATCCTACATCTGATAGAGGGATAATACACAATATATACAAAGATCTCAAGAAATTAGACTGCATTTACTCAAATAGCCCTATTAAAAAATGGAGTACAGAGCTAAACAAAGAATTCTCAACTGAGGAAATATGAATGATTGAGAAGCACCTAAAGAATTGTTCAATATCCTTAGTCATCAGTGAAATTCAAATAAAAAACCCCTGGGATTCTACCTCATACTAGTCAAAATGGCTAAGATCAAAATCTCAGGTGACAGAAAATGGTAAGGAGGTGGAGAAAGAGTAACACTCCTTTTTTGTTGGGATTGCAAGCTGATATAACCACTCTGGAAATCAGTTTGGCGGTTCCTCTGAAAATTGGACATAGTACTACCTAAGGACCCAGCTATAACACTCCTGGGCATATACCCAAAAGATGCTCCAACATATATCAAGAGAAGAGGCTTTGGTCCAGTGAAGGCTCAATGCCACCATGTAGGGGAATGCGAAGGAGGTGGGAGTGGGTGGATGGATGGGGGCACACCCTCATAGCAGCAGGAGGAGGGTTGATGGGATAGGGAGTTTTGGGGGGAGAAGAAATCTGGAAAGTAGATAACATTTGAAATGTAAATAAATAAAATATCCAATAGAAAATGAAAAGTTTTAAAAAGTTCAAGAAAAAAGCCGAATAATGTACTCCTGTATAATATTTGAAAAGTATTTTAAATTAGTTACTACTGATATATCACTTTTCATCTTAAATTTAATTGATATATTTATCAAATTGATCACAGAGATAAGAATTAAGTTCAATCATTTCACTAAAATCTACCATGTTGGAGTAGATTGGTTTTATTTTCCATTTGTTGGCTGATGAACAGTTTTCAATCCGGTTTGAAAGCATTCCTGATCATCAGCTACAGACAATATATAAGCATATGTTCTGTATTTTTAACAAGATATATGAAAATCATCCCAAATGGATGCCTTAAGCTAGGTAATCTCATACACTAAACCACTGATTTCTCTGAGGAAATTTTAAATGAACTCTCAGAGAAGCTCAGATCAATATGATGCACTGGAAATCGTTCCGGTCCCCGATGGTTCAATGAAAGCCATAGCAAGAGGAAGGGCATGACTGCATCATGACCTTGGAAGAAGTCAAATTCTAACTCCTGATGGAATGCATATAATAGTGAACCTTGGAGTTTTGCAGGTGTAAGGAGAGCTTTTTTTTTCTTTCTCTGATTTTAGTAAAAGAGTCAACTGGAGCTAAATATCATTTCCATACTGAAAATTCTTAGCCATCAATATTTTCTCTGTCTTAAATTTGGTAATCAAAAACCTGAGGCAGCATCGAGACTGTACCTTCCTGTAATGTCTGCTTAGCACTTTCTCTGTTCAAGAACCAACTTGCATTCAGTCATTTCACAAATATGTCAAATTTTGTTTAATTTTTAACTTTTGGAAATCAAAATATAACTACCTAATTTTCTTTCCCCCCTATTAAATTCATGGCCTAATTATAATTATATATATGTGTGTGTGTGTGTATCTTAATTATATAGGTAAACCTGTTCATTGTCTATATGTAATTTCTAGACTGCTCACTTAATGTCAGATATCAAATTTTGGGTTCCTCCTTGGGCTAGATGCATTCTCCCACTCCCAGTAATGCTGAGTTGGCCACAGCTTTCTCCTACAATTGGATGATGATATTTCCTCCATTTTTTGGTAGCATGTTTATTGATACCCCCTTTATTCAGTGCTTATTTAGGTAACCATGTTGATGAGACTTAGATGAATTAAGCCTTTCCGACTTTTCTAAGACAAGCAATTCTACTTCCTGTACCTCTAACTCTTTCAGTCTATCTGTCCCTGCTCCAAGATGTTCCCTGAGCCTTAGTAGTAGGAGCTTTGTTGAAAATGAATCTGTTGGGTCTGTGAGCCACAGGAATAATTGTTCTGTGAATTTCGATCATGTATGGTTTTCTATAACTGTCTCTGTTTGATGAGGACTCATTTACACTGGAGCATTAAGCCTTCACAGGACTAAGGGCCTCTCCTCAATTTTTGTTGAAGACTGTTCCTAGTTGTGGGCTTAAAAAAGCATTGTTTCACAGTGCATGCAACACAGGAAGATAGGTCTGTGTATCAAGAGTGTGTTAGTTACCTGGGTTAGTTATCCATATGTGGATTGATACAGATTAAGTTCACGACTTGGTGTTGACACAATCACGAAAACTCTCCTGTTTTGCTCATCTCCCCTGGACCTAGATATATCTGGGACTCTCTAAATGTAAGTGCCCATGCCAAACTATCCAGCTTGCTGAGCTACAAACTAAATGAACAAAGAAAGAAAGAAACAAGTTCTGATTACTCTTACATAGCAGCAGGAAGTGCACAAAATTCATGTAATTCCATTCATTTTTCACTGTCCATTTAAATTTAGTAGAAGAGTCTGAATAAGGAGGTAATATAAAGCAAGATGTACTAAAAGTTTAAGAAGAGAGGAATGATAATTTGAGCACTCCATATTGTTGTCTCTGGTATCCACCACTAAATATACTTCTGATAATAATAAGGACACATAGCATCTATTGATTAGCTGATGAATTTAAGTACAACCTTGTAAGGAAACATAAAAAACAATAGAATTTAAAACACATTGGCTCCTTAAGCCAACTCTGGTGTTATTGCTGTGCAGTTAAGTAAATCATCAATTAGAGTTTATTGATTTCACTTGTGTAACATCAAACCATGTCCAAATTTTGCAAAAAATATTTGGCTTTGATATTGGCTTTTACTAAAAGTCTCCAACACTGTCTATCTATTAATCAAATGGTGACTGCAGTTGTTAGTTGTTGAATTTCCTTAGAATGCTCCAACATGTAATAAGGACACATACTCCACTTATTACATAAGTGTAATATATTATAGCAGCCTTGTTTAGAATAGCCAGAAGTTGGAAAGAACCCAAATGGCCCTCAACAGAGGAATGGATACAGAAAATGTGGTATACTTCCACAATGGAGTACTACTCAGCTATTAAAAACAGTGAATTTATGAAATTCTTAGACAAATGGATGGATCTGGAGGATATAATTCTGTGTGAAGTAACCCAGTCACAAAAGTACACACATGATATGCAATTAATGATCAGTGGATATTGGCACAGAAGCTCAGAATGCCCAAGATACAATTTGCAAATCACATGAAACTCAAAAAGAAGGAAGACCAAAGTGTTTATACTTCGATCCTTCTTAGAAGGGGGAACAAAATACCCATGTAAGGAGTTACAGAGACAAAGTGTGAAGTAGAGAGTGAAGGAATGACTATCCAGAGACTGCCCCACCTGGGGATCCATCCCATATACAACCAACAAACCCATACACTATTGTGGATGCCGAGGCTCCTCCACTACCTGACAAATGCAGAAGTGGATGCTCACAGCCATCTACTGGACAGAGCACAGGGTCTCCAAGGAAGGAACTAGAGAAAGTACCCAAGGAGATGAAGGGGTTTGCAGCCCCATAGGAGGAACATCAATATGAACTAACCAGTACCTCCAGACCTCCCTGGGATTAAGCCACAAAGCAAAGAGAACACATGTTGGGATTCATGGCTCTAGCTGCATATGTAGCAGAGGATGACCTATTCGGTCATCAATGGAAGGAGAGGGCCTTGGTCCTGTGAAGGCTCTATTCCCCAGTGTAGGGGAGTGCCAGGGCCAGGAAGTGGGAATGGGTGAGATGGTGAACAGGGGGAGGGGGTGATAGGGTGTTTTTGGAGGGGAAACTAAGAAAGGGGATAACATTTGAAATGTAAATAAAGAAAATATCAAATGAAAAACAGAATTTATACTATAAAATTTGATCTTTCACATAGGATATCTGACTTACACCTGTAAACATCCCATGAATGTTAAAATGTAGCTTGTATTTGTAGGTATGACCTTAGTCACTCTAGGAAAAAATATTTATTCTTTTTATTTTATAACATTAAGCATAGAACAGAGAGATCTTTAATCAGTTATCTTGGACACTTGTATCATTCTAGCTTCAAAAGATTGAACCATTTATAAATAACTGCTTTCCAAGAATGACCTGTAGCTTTAAACTGCTTTATGGTTTTATTTTTTCTTCAAGGAATAATCATCCAAATTGTTCACTGCAATCAAGTTATATAATTTCAAAATCTCTCCCATGTGCTGGTAGTTACCCTTGAACTCTAAGTCAGTTACCGTTTCCTCCCCACATACTTTTTCATAGACATTATTTTATGGAGTGACAGGGTTATGGCTACTGCAGAATTTTCCCTATAACTACAATGGTAAAGGAGAAGTCAAATATTCTAATATTAAAAACCCTTGTATTAAACTGGAACAATAAATTGACTCAAACATTTTGGAATGTCATACCAAACTCTCCAGACTCTGCCTTTTAGTAGCCTTAGAGATTTCATTAATAATTTAAAAAAATATATATTTGGGCATATTTCTAGAACAGTGCCACATTCTTGGTATCTTAGAAGGATGCTGGAAGGTCAAATATCTTAATGATTGGACTTTGTTGGGCCACAATTACAAATTTTGTTGGGCTTAAATTTTGATTCTTGCAGTAGATTTATATGAACCACATATTCTTTCATAGTTACAAGATTATTTTTATGAGACCTCTTAATATATATTTAAGATATACAAAGCAAACTTTTGTATGAATTTACTTATATTTATATTTGTGTACAATAAAACCCTTTTATCAAAAAACCCCTGATTATCTCTCAGAACCACTGAAGGGACTGTATATTTTTTAAAAAGTTCCCCCTATATTATTTTGCTTCAAAGTACAAGATGTTATTTAGTAAATTACTTAGAAGATCTATACATTTGTCTTCAGAATGTATAGAGTTATAAGAGAAATTTGTGTTGACGTTAATTTAACTGACACTCTCAATACATAACCTAGAAAGAGATTTGGAAAAATTTGTTATCTTTTGAATAGCATGTTTACCTGCCTGTGACTTTCATGGTTGTTATGTAGGCATCTAAAGAGAGCTTACCACAGAGTTCTGAATTTGTTTGTTATTAGGCTCAACAATTTTTAAGCTCTTATATATAGAAAGCAAATCACAAGGCTTCACAAGGTGAAAATCCCTGATACACGAACTGCACTCATTTTACATGTGCTACATAGCTGGCATCATCGGAGCTAATAGAAGAATCTAATGCAAAAGTCACAAATATGTCCCTGTTGCTTTACTCTTAAGTTAGGAACGCTCACTTCTTCGAGACTCCGATTATTTGAGTTGCATAAAGATCAGCATGTCATAAGCATTTAATATCCCTTTCTCTTAAAATGAATCGTGTCATTATTCACATTTTCATTGTGGTTCCCTGCGCTCCAAATTTCTATCAGCTCGATATTCTTAAGAATTTATCTTTAGGGGATTTAAGAGTGGATAGTGTTTGAAGGGCAAATATCTGGACAAGGATATTATTCCATGTTTAAAATAATGTCTTATCACACTTTGCAAAGATAATGGGGAGGTATTATGATTCACGGACTCTCAATCCTCCTCAAAAGAGGAGTAAATTAGAAGTTCCTTAAAAGACTTTAAAATTGGCCATATTAAATTTCTATTAATGTGAAAGTGACTGGGAGCATTCGCATTATGATATAAAATATTACCCATTGTGCAAAGTATATTTCTCTGGAAATAGTGAAGGTTCTAATGCATACTTAATGTATTTATGTGCATTTAATCTTACTCATATGGGTATAGAAATATTAAAAATAAGTAATCTTTGTAATGGTAGGAAATTATTATGCAAGTTTGGACATATATGTGTATATATATATATATATATATATATATATATATATATATATATTCTACATCTACATATCTATATCTATGTTAAATCGCAAGGACACAAGGAAAGGAAGAAACAATGTCCAGAAGAGAGACACTGAGGAGAAACAAGAGAGGTCAAAGGAGAAGGAGAACAAAAGAGGGAGGAGTTAAAGAAAAAAGAGAGGCAGACAGAGAGATGAGGAGATGAGGCAAGAGAGAAAGAGAGGGAGGCTGAGCAACAGAGAGATTGTCTTCATTGTTAAGGTTATCAATCGATTCCCAGGACGTTAATAATTTGTAATAGAACAGAGGTCAGCAATCACTATACACCACGGAATTCAAACTAAAACTTACAAATGATTATTCTCAGTTAAAACAGGTTTGAAAATATTTGGTAAGGTTTCAAATTCAGAGACAATTCTATTTGCTATGTAAGAAAGGAAACTATAGTTCTTCCTCCTGATGAAGGATCTGCTATCAACGTGCTCCAAACTGAACAAGAATACTACTAGAGATATAAATCTGTACTGTTACCTTTTTGCTTGTTGTTTTTGTTTTTCTATTAATAGTATCCTCTTGTATTTGCCAAGTTTTCTTTTATCTTTTTTTTAATTTCCTATTTTTTTTGTTTTAAATCCAGTAGTTATCCTACCTGGTCTGTCACCCCCGCCCCCAGTACCTCACCCCATTCCTCCTCCCCCTATCTCCAAGAGGATGTCCCCACCCCTCCAAGCCTCTGTCAGGCCTCCCACTACCTGGGACCTCAAGTCTTTTTCAAGGGTTAGGCACATCTTCTCCCACTAAGCCCAGACCAGGCAGTCCTCTGCTGTACATATGTCAGGGGGCCTTGAAACAGCTTTTGCATGATGTCTGGTTGGTAGCTCACTCTCTGAGACATCTCAGGGGTCCAGTTTAGTTTAGACTTCTGGTCTTCGTATGGGGTCTCCCTCCTCCTCAACTTCTTCCAGCCTTTTCCTAATTCAACCAGTATTGTTTCACGTTTTAAAATAAAGTTTGATTTTTCAAATATGATAGGAAAGCTATACACACATGAGTCCAGATTGTGATATCACACACCAAGAAATATGCCTGACATAAGTTTGGACAAGATGATGGGAACTTACTTGACTCTCTGATTTATCAGTCACTTTAATTAGAATCAAACCACTCCCTACTCAACATGAGATTCATTGTGCTGTGTATTTGGGACATGGTTTTGTTTATCATGGACAAAAAAAGCTGCTAACTCAAAAAAAAAAAAAAAAATTGAAGCCTATACTATCCAGAATATCTCCACATACACGCACTGGATTCTAAGCAACTTTATAGTAAGATTTAAAACACTATATGATGATGAGTAGGAAAATACTGAGATGAAAGACTATCAAGAAACATCCCTAATCTAAATTCATTTGAAAGTCAAGGACATTATGAAAAAAAAATTGTTTAGTGAAGAAGATCCAGGAGGTGGCACTCTTGTACTATTCTTCTGTTGTGAAAAACTTAGCGTTTCAGATATTAGATTTTGCCCTCCTTCTCTCTCTCTCTCTCTCTCTCTCTCTCTCTCTCTCTCTCTCTCTCTCTCTCTAAGGACTTCCATCTCTTTAGCAGCATTCTCTT
>NC_034597.1:84493431-84544043 GCF_900095145.1 Mus pahari | reverse complement strand
TCTCTCTCTCTCTCTCTCTCTCTCTCTCTCTCTCTCTCTCTCCCCCACACACACACACACACACACAAATACACACATGTACACTCAGACAAGCATACAATAATATTGTTTGATATATGTACATGGGCACATATAGTTAAGTGTGTCATGCACATAGCAACATTATATCCTCCAAAATAAACTCATTAACTTAATATTTTGGGAGAATATGAAATTATTTCATTCAGTATATATTTGAGGCATTTTCATCAGAAAACACAGGGTGAATCCCTTGGGAAATTGGCGCATAAAAAAAATCATGTTTCACCGATGACTCAATACAGATTTAAGGAAAAATAATTTTCTTACAGTGAATTCACATTCAAATAGAAAGAAAATGCCATTCCTTTGCACCTGTCACTTGATGGCTTTGATTATCTTGGTGATAGAGAGTGAAAATCCCAGCAAGAATCTAAGAATATAGAAAGGGCATTGTAATGTTCAAATTCACTGTTTAATCAAATGTACAACAACACACGCAATGCAGTGCACTTATATATCAGATTAAAGCAAAATGATTATGCTCTTTAATTATGGCATTAATATCTAGATAATGGAATCTCAGTTAACCAAGTAGAGTTAAGAAATGGTATTCCTTCGAGCATTACAAACCCACAGGGCTGGCAGAGAATCCAAACAGAAAATAGAGCAGAAAAGTAAGTTGTTGGAAAAGGGAGGATTTTAGAAATAAACAGCAATAGAATTTCACATAGTTTAAAAATATAAATGCAATTTGAGAAGCTATCCTGCAGATGTGGAAAAGCACTTTGACAAAACAAAACCTAATTTCTCCTCATTACACTACATATTTCACTCATTCCCGTAGTAATTTCTGTATCGTTTTCCCTTTAGGTGCATGAGGTAACAGGATGCTCACTGTGAAACGCCAAGCTCTAATGTAAAAACAAGTCTAAAGCCTGCTCTTGCCTGTGCCATACTAGGGAGGTGACCTTGAGTCAGTTGCTTAACCTGTCTAGAATCTGGCAGGCTCCTGAGGCAAGGAGGGTACTGCAACTTGGATTAGAGTCCTTGTGACAGATGTTGTCTTTCTTCAAGTTTTGTTTTCATGGCAGGTTTATAATGCTAAGAAGGGAACTTTAAATCATTTTCTATTCTTGCTTTCATAATGCCTTTGTAATTCTGGTTACATAAAAATTATTTTTCTATATGTCTCATGTTTTCTTCTTTTTTTTAAATTCATTCTTCTCTCCTACCATACATCTCATCCACAGCTCCCCCTCCTTCCCCTCTTCCCAGCCTGGATCCACCTCTCTCCCTGATTCAATGCTCTTCTGTTTCCCTTAAGAAAACAGCAGGCCTCCAAGGAGTATCAACCAAACTTGGTATAGAAAATGCTCTAAGAGTTGGCACAAGCCATCATATAAAGGCTTGATAAAGCACCCCAGTTGGAGGGAAAATGTCCCAGAATCAGGCAAAAGTGTCACAGATACCCGCATGCTCATTGTTAGGAGTCTATCAAACCCTCAGAGTTAAAGCGTGTATGCAGACAGCCTAGCACAGACCCATGTAGACTCGATGGTTGCAGCTTCACTGTCTGTGAGGCCCTATGAGCCCTGCTTAAGTGATTCTGTGCACCCTATATTCCTGGTGTTCTCTACCACTCTGGCTACTACACATATGTAAATATGTTCGCCAAATGTAAATAAAAGCCTACTTTGTGAAATACCATCTTTAACAACAAAGATGAGCATGCTTCTTTTGAAAACAAAAACAAAATATGGTTAGCATCATGTCATTTTTTGTGCTTGCTAAGTTAAGTTTCTGGAGAAGTCTGACATATTTTACATGATTTTTTTCCCTCCCAGACATGATTTAAACTTAATTGACAATAAGTTTCATGGCCTGGGGACATTCTAGACACTTTATGGTTGCAGCTGTATGGCTTTAACATATATATGTTTTGAATACATGTGCATAATGTTTTCTGTAACTGAGTATAAGCAAAACACTTTGGAAAAATTTGGAACATGAAGTAAATCCTACTAAAGTAGGAAATAAGTATTGGCACTGTTCCAGAAAGGCTATCAGCACTGAATATCCAGTGAAAAAGAATACTGAAAAACGCAACAGAAAATCAAAAAAGGAAAAGATGGTAACAATAAAAGAATCATGAGCCATAGGCATTGACAATGAATGAAACGCCCTTAAAGTTCACTTCTTACTTTTCTGGTAAGATTAAAAGAAGTAAACATAACATCTTGTTCTGTAACTTTTAAAACTACCATGTAATTTTAAAATTAGTTCAAAGTAAATTAACTTGCATTACTTTGAAGTTTAAAGGCAAATTGAAGCTTTTAGCAACTATTTTGTGCATAATTGCATGAAAATTATATACATTTCATCAGGACATTATTTTTTACTGTTACTGCTAAAATTTATTTGCAAATAAGGACTAAAGAAAATCTTAAGGACTCATTACAATGGAATCTTACACTCCTTTATTTTTCCTTATGTGCTACTATATATGTTTACATGTATTACTGATAGATATAGATTAACATTTTACTTTAAATGACATGGGAATTTGCAATTGTTTAGTAAATCTGAATTAAACTAACTGGAATAACCAAAGATTCAATACAATAAAATAATAAAGTTTCATCAAACTTTGTTAATTTTTAAATAAAAACCATGGATGTCATACTACAGTCTTTAGATACAGCTCACTCAGCATCACTGAACACACATGGAAAAAAATTACAGTGTTATTACTCTTTCTTTACTAGCAAATGAACTTTAGATGTAGCTCATATTTAAGTTGGGAATACTAAGTTACTTAACAAATCACAGTTACCATTTTTTAACTTCTTTTTATGTTCTCAATTTTCACACACTTCTGTTGTACATGTGTAGCTTATTTCCTGCTAATGTCTTCCTACCTCCGTTTTCTCACATTTCACCTCATTTGCCTCCCTTGTGACTTTACATTGTATTGCTTCAGTTTTCATCACACACATGTCTACAGACATGCACGCACATGCACACACGGATGCATGCATGCAAACACACTTGCGTTTACACACATACTAGCACACACTGTAGAACAATTTGTAGCAAAATTCATACATATAAATATTTTTGAACAATTTCTTATGATATATCTTACACTACAGTTAATTTGAAGAGATTGCTTTGTATCTTATTTTAATTCTGAACACTGATTATATCATTGATTTTGTCTATACTGCACTCTTACGAATGTGATTTTATATATAAGAGTATGTATTGTGCCAAGATGTTCCCCTACAGAAATGGAATAATTTCTTTATTAAGTGTGTGGAATAGAAAATCTTCTTAAATAGACTGTTCTCTTTTAATATTACTGTTTTCCATACAGAGTCCCACCTCAGAGATTAGCCAACATTCAAATAATCGGGACGTTTCAAAGTCATCTGTGAATGATTACTGGAACATTATCTTGTGTGTTTTCTGCAATCCAGTATTTTTCAAAGCCAAACTGACTTTTTCATGAGCCTGTTCATATTCCATTGTAGTAAAATGCACATCTGTTTAGTTGTATTGGCTCTTGTCTCCTCTTCCTCCAATCATGCTACAATGTTTACTCTTACATGTGCATCCTGGGCTTTGAGCATTAGGATACTTCCATGGCTGTTGTATTAATTTTGAAAAGCATGGAGTCAATTTATCATACAGAGCTTAAAAATGAAATAAAACAAAACAAAACAAAACAAAAAACTGAAGCCAGGCAGTGGTGGCACACGCCTTTAATCCCAGCATTTGGGAGGCAGAGGCAGGTGGATTTCTGAGTTTGAGGCCAGTCTGGTCTAAGAGTGAGTTCCAGGACAGTCAGAACTGCACAGAAAAACCCTGTCTCAAAAAACCAAAAAATAAGAAAGAAAGAAAGAAAGAAAGAAAGAAAGAAAGAAAGAAAGAAAGAAAGAAAGAAAGAAAGAAAGGAAGGAAGGANAAGAAAGAAAGAAAGAAAGAAAGAAAGAAAGAAAGAAAGAAAGAAAGAAAGGAAGGAAGGAAGGAAGGAAGGAAGGAAGGAAGGAAGGAAAGAAAGGAAAGAAAGAAAGGAAAGAAAGAAAGAAAGAAAGAAAGAAAGAAAGAAAGAAAGAAAGAAAGAAAGAAAGAAAGAAAGAAAGAAAAAAATTGAGCTAAAGTTAATGTTGACATACATTTCAGATTAGGAAAACATGACAACTACATTTCTTAAAGAAAGGGTAGAATATTTAGAAAATGGTGCTGAAAAACTGAATCTGTCTATCTATCTATCTATCTATCTATCTATCTATGAATGGAACTGAATCCCTATATCTCTCCCCGTATGAAAACCTACTCCAAAGAGTTGGTTTTAAACAAGAAACTCTGTAATTACTATTGGAAAATGCAGTGAAATACTTCAAGATAAATGAATGACAGAAGACTTCCAAGTAGGTATTTGGTTGTTTAAGAAATAAGTCCCACCAGGGGAAGTTCAAGGCCAAGTGATGGGAGTGGGTGGGTAGGGGAGCAGGGGCAGGGGGTGGGTATAGGGAACTTTTGGTATAGCATTTGAAATGTAAATAAAGAAAATAATAATAATAAAAAAGAAAGAAGTCCCACAACTGACAAAGGACATTATCTAAAAATATATATATTAATAATCAGTATACAATTTTAATATACAAAAAATCAAAATTAAAAATCAACCAATCCAATCAATACATTTAATAATGTAGTGTACAATTATAAAATATGAAATGATAATGCCATTCAACACGAAAAATTTCAATTAAATTAGCCATCAGATCAATATAATTTGAAAGTAAGTGGCGATGGCTTTACCATTAAGAACACAATTCTCTAAGAAAAAGACAAAGAGATGTTGATAATATAGCTCCACAGTTAAGAGCAACTTTGTTCTTCCAGAGGACACTGGTTCAGTTCCCCATTCCCACATTTTAGCTAACAAACACTGTTGGTCAATTGTTAGTTTTTATGAGAGAATATTCACTGATATCTATAAAGTGTAGACAAATTTATATTCCCATTAACAATATACATGTGTTATCCTTGTCCCCATAATCACCAACATTTGTTTTCTGTTTCCATGTCACATTGCTTTATTGATGTTAGTCTGTTTGATAACAGATTTGCTATTAAGCAAAACAAATTACCATGTACTCATCCAGCTTTTTTTGTATCCTCCTTTCTAAAAAGCTATCTGATCCAATTTGTGCACATACACTCTTGGATATGTGTCTACCCACTGAAATTAGGTTGGCACACCAGAACCCACATTATTAAAAAGTTGACTCTGCCTCTTCCAGCAGGTATAGTTATTATTGGCGCCTTATGTAGGTGTTTACTTTGCGCCAAACTCCTGTCTCCATAAATAGACTGCTGAAAGTGGAAGAGGATGTGAGTATGCTGTTCAGAGTACTGTGAATTCATAGACTTCCCTTATTATGTCTGGAAAACACCATATTCTTGTCATTCACAAACTCAGGTACTCACAGTCTTTTGGTCCCTATCCTGTAATGATCTGTGAGATCTTAGAGGGGGTTGTATGATATATATGTCTTACACAGGCTGCGAATTCATCAGTCACTCTTTTGACCAGGTGTCAACTGTAAAAAGAAACTTCTCTGATAAGACATAATCACTAACATTTGAACATACAGAACTAATACCTACTCTTTTAGGGAATAATGGTATCCATAAAACAGTTTAGAAAAATATTTTCTTTTAAAAAAATTCATACTATGGAAACAGTAGTTATAAATCCATTCCTAATGCTCATATTGTCATTTTAAAGTATTGCATGTCATAATTACAAACACATTTTTGGTATGCTTATGTTGTATAGTGTATGACTGTCAAATGCAACGTCACATTCTTTCCTTTCACTTTTGTTGCCTTCAAGATATTTACATATTTCACAAATATGGCTTTTATGGCCACATGTTTTAAACCATTTTCTAGCATAAAAATGTATTTTGAAAAAATGCCAAAGATATTAATAAACTCAATACAATTATTTTATGTCGAGGTAAGATTAATCAAATAGAAAGAATGATCAAAGTATACAATATGAAAAAGATAATGAAGGCTCATCTTTAAACAAAACATTTACACCACTGTCCACTAGACTCAGGAACATTATTGAGGGCAGGGAAGGATGTATAGAAGAACTAAGCTAATGTTGTAAAATGCCATCTTCTACATTTGATAAGCCCATTAACAATGGTGATTATCTGTAGAAAACATAGACTATTCCTATTAACAACCACACTGGGAAGGTTAAGGGATTTAGAGGATTCTTTCTTTTACTGTTGAACTAAGGGCTATTGGTGACTATGGTAATGGGAAAATTTTTTCTTCCAGCTCTATTTATTTTCTTAATAGCTGATATATATATATATATATATATATATATATATATATATNTGTGTGTGTGTGTGTGTGTGTGTGTGTGTGTGTATGATTAATTATATCATATAATTAAATATATCATATAAAATCATATATATCACATACTGGTATATATTAATTATATAACACATTTTCATTATTTAACTAATTATCAACTGATGGACATCTAGATTGTAGCTATGTCCAGATTTCTGTGAATACAATAGCAATGAATATTGATAAGAAGATATCCCTATAGTAGAAGAGGGAGTCATTTGAACATATATCCAAGAGTGGTAGAATTATGTCCCATGGTAAATCTCTCGTAAACTTTTTGAGAGACATGCGCTTGGATTTCCATCAGGACTGCACCAGTTTGCAAGATAACAGCCATATATAAATGTTACTCTTTCCTCCCATCCAAGGTAGCATATATAGGGTATTGTTTTTTAAAAATAAGTAAGTACATTTCAAGAAAAAAATTTCCCAGAACCTTATATTTCATTTCTGTGAGCTCTTAAAAGCAGATGATTCTATGGAAAGAAAAATATAAGTTTGGTTCAGTAAGTTACATTAGTTTACGTTTCTTACAGTCCAGGCTGTGTGCTTCATTTTTGGTTCTCTGTTATCATAAAATGAATACACTAATATGTTTGCAACTGAAACACCCCTTTATTTTGGCAATGCATTTCTAATGGTAATTCTGAAGACGGGAAAACTTAAATTCTGTGCATAAGGGAGAAAGCAGGCGTTTTAGTGGTCGACTTTAACACTACTCATCTAGAAGTGCTAAGATAAAAATTTAGCCACGGTTCTGATCCCATATAGTTAAAAAGTCTGCTAAGTTCAGCAGGCTTCGGAATGTAACACAGTTTTATACCCTGCAGTTTAGCTAAATAAGGAAGCAGAACCATGAAATGTGGGAAAGTGTGAAATAAAAAGCAAGAAGATCTGAGTCTGCAATCAAGGCTAGAAAAATTAAAGTGCAATGTCTACAAATGGAAGGATTTGAAATCACTGTGACTAAATGGAAGTAAGCATTTCTTAATCAGCCCTGGGATAGTTGGACACTTGATTTAAAGATGATTGACTTCAGAATTTGAAGCACTGTCAGATAAATTCAGTCATTAGAGTGTTATTACTGCATTCTAGGCTATTAATTCACCTTTTAACATAACTTTAATGCTTTCTCTTCATTTGTCAGTTATTAGCTTTTGCCCTGGGATGGATTTTAATTACAGTCACTGTGTTGTCATTAGATGTGATTTGCTAGGTCACTCTGCCACTTCAGAAATCAGGTTATGATTAGGGATTCCTGTTGCTGAGACTTTATGGGTGTAGCTTCTGGCATTACTGGGTGTTGAAAGAATAGGCTTTAATTATATACTTAGGAACATATATGTATATATATATATATATATATATATATATATATATATATATACTCATATATATTAAATGAAAACATTACATGTTTGTAATTGACATGTATGTGTGTGTTTGTATGTATGTATAGGGAAGTCAAAAGAGTCTGTGTATTTTTAAAACATCAAAGAAGGTTATATGAAGAGAGGAAAGGGAAAGGAGAAACAATATAATGGTATTATAATCAAAAATAAAATTTAACCTCAATTGATGAGACACAGTTTTTTCTCACAATTGATGAGAGCCAATCCCCTTCCTCCCTAACTCTTTACATTGTTAGTTTGTTTCAGTGTTTCTGCTGTGATTGGACCTAAGGCCAAATTTATGACTGAACTACGATGCCTTTCAATGTATGTCCATATAAGGCTAGGTTCATATTGTACAATGCAATTGTTGAAAAGGAAAATAGAGTGTTACAATATATTTGTGGATTGGTTTCCAGTGTCATTAACTACACAGATGTCATAAAATGCTAGGACAAATGACACCATGATATTATTAGACAAGCGCATAGTCAATCCTAACACTAATTATTAAACAATGTAGAATTTCAGGAAGTTCATGTACCTTAGTACAAGTAAAAATTGTGTTCATATATAGGTAACTTTATTATTTTTCCTTTTAGGAGAAATATTTCTGTAAGTCTTAGCCACCATCACTATTATTAAACTGCAGCAGTTAATTTTAATATACTCTTATCACAAGAATATATGCATTTATGATAAAAACCAACCACTTTTGGTGAATTTATTTACAATATTTGAATTCTTTCTATAATTTAGGCTTTCTTTGTGTAGTTCACCATGGGATATTCTTGGTATGTCCTTGTAGCAACATTGTCCTTGAAATGATGGACACTGATCTAGTTTCTCCTCATCTGTGAGAAGCATCGAAGGGAGTAAGTTCCATTAAGATTTAACAACATGTAAATAACTTTTGCCCTCAGTATGTTCCAGAGTAGCAAAGTGTTGAGACACAATATGTGAATGTGATCATTAAAACTAGGCTCCTAATTATTTTAACTAACAAATGGATTTAAAGAAATAATCTCTACAATCACTTCCTCTTCCCCAGTTTGCATTTTGGATCAGAGTCAGAGATGGATTCAAAGAAGGAGGGCTTCTGTGTTTTATACCTGTATCCTGATTGTCATTGACGGACATTAAAATATGAAATTTTCCTCTGTTCCGGCTTTGGATTAGCTCTTCAAATGTCCATGAATTTATAGTGAGACAGAAGTGCTGAAGAAAGCTTCATTACTGCTGGATAAAAATGCAACACCATCATTCATTTTTTAATTTAGGCTCTGCTTAACGTGTTGGAGGTTGTAATCAATTACATTAACACATGATGCAATTTGACTCAATTGAGCAATTTCAATCAGGATTTCATCCTCATCATAGTGCTGAGACTGCTGTATTGAAAGAAAATAATGACCGTTTGATTACAACAAGGATGTTGTCTTTCGTGATTTTGTTGGACCTTTTGGCAGCTGTTGATGTAGTAAATCATGTCATTTTATTGGCTACTTGATAGATTCAGGAAGAATTTTCTCAAGTAAAAGTAAAACCAATTCCAAACTCTCTCAGTGATACATTTAAGTGTGTATGTTCAGCAAGGTTGTTTGCTTCCCACCCTAGGATCCTGGTTCCTGAAAATCCTGCTTCCAATAGATTTTTGTTGTTTGTTTATTTTTATTTTGTCCAGACATACTTACTTATACGTAAAGACTCTACACTTTATGCGATATAAATGTTAAAATACTAGCAATGCAAAGCCTATGTTCACCAAGTCTGTAAATAATTAGCGGGATTCGGTAGATATCTGTAAGTTAGTTCTTAATGTCATTTTCAATTGTATTCATTGTTAAAGCTTAAAAGAATTAATGTAATTACAAATATAGAAAACATCTGGGACATACATAGATTAAAACATGTTTTTTTTTTTTTCTTCCTTTCTTCTTTTTCTTCTTTTGTAATAATTCCTGTGTGGTGGGAGGTATTCTGACTAGAAAGTACGGAATTCTCTTAACAAGCCCCAGCCGAGTGAACTGAAGAACATGTATACAGCACTAGAATTTAAGAACTGGGCTCTCATAAAAAGATTCTCTTTGCTTGCTCAGTTTGATTATTTTTTATGCCTAAATTAATCTGGAATACTGAATCTGTGCATCTGAGATGTCAAGAACCCCTTTATGTATGACTGTCACATATATAAAATAGGGTGGTCTAAGAACAAACACCTTTATTTAATTTATACAACTTTATAATAGAACAGATATTCATCAAGAACATTACATTTTATGCTATGGGTTATTAGTGTATAATTATCCTAAGTTGAATATCAAATGACTTCAGTTTTACAAATGTATCTGAAGAATGAATCTCATGCAAGTCTTATTAGTTACTAATATTAGTTATAGTGACTTTTATTTGTTGTTTCATTGTTTTTTGTTTGCTTTGTTTTGTTTTTGTTTTCATTTTTTTTGTTTGTTTGTTTGAAGCAGGGTTTCTCTGTGTAGTCCAGGCTGTCCTCGAATTCACTTTGTAGACAAGTTAGCCTCCAACTCCTTGCTGAGATAAAATGTGTGATCCAAAATGCCTGGCACAAGTTATAGTAACATTTGAATAAACTAATGTGAGCTTTACTTACCACAGATCGTATGCAGGTATTAATTTATCTTAATATCTCAGGATACTTGCTTATCAACTTAAAATATCTGGCATACATTGTTTGGCCCTGATTTTTCCCCTGTGGTATTTTTATTACACAAACATTAACTTCTTCCTCCCTGGTATTTTGCCTTCAACTCTTAAACATGAATATTTTTCAGCTGCCTTTCCCCCACATACACTTTTTTCTTCTGACTGTTTTAGAAATATTTGGAGAGGTTCTCAATATATCATATGGCATATCTATATTCTTTCCTTTATAATTCCCCTTTACAGCTCACTGGCATCAATACCCTAGGGGAAATTTGAAGGCTATAAAACCTGAGAGAGTTTTTCTTTTTTAATTTCTTCACCTTTACGTGGCTATGTTGACATTGTAGTATTTTATTTCAGATTTCCCAAACATTTTATTTTAAGTGCATTACTTGTTTCAAAATATATTTGAGTTTTCACTGGTACCTATTAATTTTTGCTTAAATAATTAAATATCTACTAATATTGAAATAAATAACAATTTCTCAGATTAAATATTTTGGTATTTGTGTAATAAATCACTGACATTTTTCATGTTAAGAAATTGTTAATAAGAAAAGTTGGCATATGTTTCTTTTTATTGCAAGTGCTTTGACATTCTCATAATTAAAATTAGTTCTAAAAATGTAACAATATTTTAGCATGGTTTAAATATATTCATAAATTAAGTAAGAAATTAAAATATGAAAATTAAAAGAAAAACTTTGACGTATTATATATATAATAACTTATACTATTGTATAAAGAATTTAACATAAAATTGATCATTATTTTTCTAAATTTTTAAAATATACAACCACATTATTTCTAGGCACAAATATCAATGTTTCCAACTTAACACATTTTAAAAAATGCCTTTGTTTTATCATTGCATGCTTTCTTGGGAGTTAAATTTGTCTAGATTTAAAATATTTGCCTACAATATGAATACATGTTTAAAATTAATAGACATCCTAGTCAGTTATGGTCTGTTTTGATAGGATAGGACCTTAGGAGTAGCATACATTAAATGGTGATTTGTTTATGCCTAGACTATTTGCTATAATCACATTTTATGTCACTTGGTAGGAAATAATAAGAAAGTTTTCAGGCTGCAGTGGAGGAAATTCTTCTCTGAGTCAAAATTGCCAGAACTGATAATCATTTAAATCTAGCCAATTGCATCCGTGCAAGATGTCACCAAAGCTGATTTCATAATGGCCATAGTCCGTTTAGAACTGCCTCTCAATTTGAAGAACTTTTATCATGTATATAGATACTGGAAAGACAGTGATGCTCACGAGGAAAGAGAAGATCTTACAGAATTGACCATCTACCCATAAAAAGAACAAGCCTTGGGAGCACTCGCGGGAGGGCTCCATGGCTGCAGACATGTATGTCACAGAGGATGGGCTTGTCTGACATCAATGGGAAGGGAGGCCCTTGGTCCTGTGGAGGTTTGATGTCCACAGGTTTGATGCGTAGGGGGATGCTGGAGCAGTGGGGTAGGAGTGGATGGGTGAGTGGGGGAGCACCCTCATAGATCCAAAGGGGAGGTAGGAGAAGTCTGATGTGGGATGAGGGGTTTGTGGAAGGATGACTGGGAAGGGGGATATTATTTGAGATGTAAACAAATAGAATAATTAATAAAAAAAAAGAAAAGAAAAGAAAGGAAAAAGCCTTGTCCACAGAACTTTTTGTGGATGGATTCCTGCAGCTGCTGGAGGAACAGCAGGTAAGTGACAGTACTGAAAAGAAAAAAGCAGTCTCCTCAAGACATGACCTTGACTACTAGGATCTTCCAGTCTTATTGTCATTTACAGTATGGAGTATTGTTGTTGTTGTTGTTTGTTTTCATTTTTGTTTGTTTTTTGGTGGTTGATTTTCACTTTATTAGTTTTACTAAAAAAATAAGAACTCGTTCCTCCCTGGGTTTTTAGAATTCCTTATTTCTGTGTTTCTTGGTTGCCACCTTTTATAACTAAAACAAACTTCATAGTATAATATGTTGTAATATTTTTAACCTTAAATTGCTAAAATATAATAACTCAGAAACCAAATTATAACTAGGCATCAGACTGTATTTCCATCATCTATGATTTCTTCATATATCCATCTATCTGTTTTATATCTTTTGTTCATCTATTAATCAATCAACAGGGCAGTGGTGGCACACGCTTTTAATCCCAGCACTTGGGAGGCAGAGGCAGGCAGATTTCTGAGTTCGAGGCCAGCCTTGTCTACAGAGTGAGTCCCAGGACAGCCAGGGCTACACAGAGAAACCCGGTCTCAAACAAACAAACAAACAAACAAACAAATCAAGCAATCAATCATCTATTTGTGTATATATCAATTTATCATTCTTTAATTAATTAAGAGATTTTGAGGAATAGAGACTGCAGTTTTGTATTCCTATAAAACTTTAAACAAAATAAATATGTGAATGCATACATAAAATAGCAATAAATAAAGAAAAATCATTTCAAAAACATCTATTTTTTCCTGTAAGTAAAAAAGAATCAAATTACACCTTGAAATAAACGATGACTTAATGTTTGAATGAAGCTGGGTTATAGTGTCATTTTTCTTTGAACTTGTAGATATTAAATGTTCAGTCTGTTAACAATTAATGTGTACAAATCAGGCTTGACATGTCTTCAGTCTTCTTTGTTAGAGTCTCCATTTTGCTCACCAAGTATCCACATTGTGTTCAAATCAGGATAATGAAACAACTGTTTTCTGAGCCATTGATTCTTAAAGAATGTTTCCTTCTTCACGTTGGACATGTAAACAGATTTTTGGCAAGATTTCAGATGCATTATCTTCGCCAAGGCCTACTTTGTCTACTTTTCAGTGTAAGCCCTAATTTGTCACCTGATCATGTGACCAGCCTGTGTCATTATATATCCTGACACTCTTCTCAATACCAGTTACATATAATGGCACTTTGGGCAGTCCTTGATCTGCCCACTTGTTTCATAGTCCTAGGGTAAATTTCTGTTTTTGAGAATCTGTTATCTTGCAATTGGATCAGGTTTATATGAAGCATGTTTAATAAGGAATGTACACGCATTTATGTTCCCTTATTTGTTTCTTATATCTAACATAGTTCATGATCTTATGAAAGTCCATCCATTGAATCCTTTAGTTTTTCTGTAGCTTCCTGACCAACTCACTCAGTGTACCCTTTGTTCATTTGTTTCAATCCATTTTACTAATCATCAATAGCAAGTGTAATTTAGTATTTAGAAACTATGGGATATAAATTTCCTAACAAAATAAATGTCAAGGCAAACAGTAAACTGATAATGTAAGTAGGGCTGGCATAGGGAATCCGGCCAATGCCAGTATTATGAGCCAGATGTAATTTTACTTACCTTGTAATAGTCTTTTTGTTCTATTCTTGAAGCACATTTCGGTTTCCCCTAGAAGCAAAAGAAAAGCTAGCTCAGACAAAGAAACATCCTCCAATCAACACCTAAAACATGTGAAATCATCCTAGACACCACAACCAATACACAGTCACAGGGGCTGCTACTGCCAACAGATACTGGAAAAAGAACTAATTCACACTTTGACCATGAAAGATGAAATAGTAGTATATTTTAAAAAAGAAAACCTTGTTATGAAGAGAAACCTTACATTTTGCTGATAATATGATACATTTCTCTTTAAAAACAATATAATAGAAAAACATGATTATGAGACATTAACAGAGTTAAATTACAGATATCTGTCACTTAAATTATTCTGAGAATATTTATACAGTTTTACATAACTTGTACTGTCTTGATTAAACCTTTGAATAACATATATCCCATGCCAATAAATAAATAATAAAGAATATTTACTCTTAAAATTATATTATATACTTATATGTTTTTCTCTTCAAAGAGATAGTACTTTCCTTCACATAATGAATTTAAATAAAATATATTTATAGCATTAATGAAAGTAAATGTTTTTCAAACTATAACCAGTTAGTTTATTTATAGTTAATGGCATAGTGTAGCTGTTTGTCTTGCTTTAAAACACTTTTGTAAAAAGTAAACCTCTTTCTTGAAGGCATTCATTAATGTACGGCAATGAATGTACAATGTGGCTTTACAAAAAAGAACTCATTACTATTGATCCTAATGTACTTATAGTTTTAAAATTATAATTCACAGATATTTCTAAATTGCTTATAACAATTATAGTAAACTAGTTAACTTAGTACATACATTTGAAAATGATAAAACACCACACAGAGTGACAGGACTAAAGTATTTGGTTTTTGATTTTTGAAAAATAAGGTTTACATTTTATTTAAAATTATAAAGTATTGAATTGCCACCATATATTTTATGTAGAACAATTGGTTTTTTTACTTGGTGAATAGAACAATAAATCTTTGCTAATCTTAACTGAAAGTATCCACTATTGCTACCCTGGAGATATATGCTAAGTATAGCATTAAACATGTTGAGAGATGGCATATATATATATATGAGAAAGCTTTTTTGCTATGCACAGTTACAGGACTTTCTGCCATCACCAAATTCCCCAGAAGATGTCAATGCAAGGCTGTAAAAAAATTATACTTCAAACTTAAATCTAAACTAAATCTTTGAAAATATCTGAGGACATGAATGTTTGGTGCATATGACAACATCCTACTGTGTTCATGCAGTTAAGTACTTTTAGGCAAACAAACTAAGATGAACAATTTCAGAAAATGTTTTAGAAAAATTATATTACCATATAAATTAAATAACACAGCTTATTTAAAAAGTTTATTAAAATAAGTCTGCAAACATATTTAACTATCTAAAGTAACTTCACTTTTACCTATATCACAAATTTCAAAGTTAGCAGAACTTCTAGGAAACATTTTTAAAATATTGAAATTTATTTCTACTTTCAGTACTTACAAACATTATAATTTATCTTGTATGCTATCATGTAAATATGTAAATAACTTTAAATCCAATGGTTCATTACATATCCTGTATTCCATTGTTGTACAATCTTGCAATGTTTTTAATAATGTAGCATCATTATGTACCCTTTTAAGTAACTATTCAAACACTAAAAATGTTTTGTAGAAAATACATACATGTTTTCATTTATCTTTGTAAAGTTACTTCAAACATTTTGTAAGAAATTTGTCATAGAAAAATATCAAATGTGGCCAAAGGCATGGAACTCTGAAATATGATTTTTCTACAGTTAAAAGTAACTTGAAAAGCTTTAGCCAAAAAATTGTAATTTTTTTTATGTTTAATGTCTGAGTTAAATTTTATTTTTGGAGGATTTACTGTGAGTATTCTTTTTCCATAATTTTCTCCACCTTTCAGTACACTTTTTTCTGTCCACATCCCCCCCCCTTCAAATTCATGGCTTTTTATTCCTTAATTAAAATTGTTATATGCATGCATGTATGAGTCACAAATTCAACCTCCTCATATTTTATGTAACTCGTGATTAGGTCTGACCTTTGGAGATTGGCCAACCATCAAGGGGCTCTTTGCTGGAAAAGACCAGTTCTCACTTTCTTGCCCATCGCTTGACTATAACTCTTATTCCAGGAGTGATGCATTTGAGACTTCTCTGCCCATTTAAGGATATCAATTGATGTCTTTTTTTGCTCCTGTTTAGGCTGCCATATCGTTGAGATATCCTCAGTACAACTAAACTGTCATATATAAAAGAGCTAATTCTTTTTATTTTAATTATATTAATTTATTTTTATTAGAATGGCAGAGTGACAGGGCACACATGTGTAGATGTAGGAACTACTCCTGTTTTTTCCTTCCATCATGTGAGACCTGAAAATGGATTCCTTTCCTCTGACTTGGTGGCAAGCACTTTATCTCACTGACCCTATATAAGTCATATTATTTAAAAGATAATATATTAAAAGTATAAGATAAAGAGTATTAAGAATGTATAAAATTTTCTAACTATAGAAAAAACTGTAAATAGTTAAATACATTACACAGATGACATCAACAACACTTGTAATTCTAACCAGAAAAGTAGCAATAAGCTTTTATTAGTATTTCGAAGACTTGGTAAACACTAAGCAATGTTTCTATTTACTCTAAGTACATAAACTGTCACAAAAATCATTCCACTATTTTTCAGCAAACTTAAAACTTTGTACAATCTCTTATAAACAAGAATACTAAATATGTTGATATAGAGCTCATACTTATGTATTGTGGATATCTTATAACTTCCAGACTAGTTTCATATAAAATACACTAGTAGATCTGTCTCAAAGCAGATTTTATCCCAGATGAGCACAAGAGTCAATGTAAATAATGTCAGCATTATGTACTTGGTCTGTAAAAATAATTTTAATTAAGAGTAACCATGTTAAAAACATAAGATTATAACAGAAAGGAACTCGTAGTTCAAAAAGTCTTTGTCTACACAACCTGCTTTCTCATTTCCCACTGTTTTCTATATTACTCTGGATGCTTGTTAATGCTTAAATGGATGATGATTCATGCTTCTATGCATCTGAACAATTTATTGGACATATCCATTCTAAAATATAACATATGGATATATAGATGTTATTGTTAATCATAATAGGTATTTAGGTGGAGATATATGTTAATATCCTTTTTCATATTTTACTTGAGACAACTTAGTTTAGTACAACTTTGATATTTTCTATAGCACATATTTTTTAAGAGAGCACTGAAGTTTTAAAAGCTGATAATTTAGTTTATTCCTTGTATTTAATGTGTACATTCCTAATTTCTAAAACTACCTTATCTTCCTGACACATATAAGAAACACCTTTGTGGGATTGGAACATGAAATGACAAACACATAGAACTGAAGTTTCAGAAGAGTCTAGTCTGCAAGAGTAAGAAATGTAGCACTTATAGAAACTCCAGTGAGACCATGTGCAGTGGGGGCCACACTCACTAGAAACAGGATCATAAGAACTATTTATAAAAGCATGGGCTCAGTAGTATTGAGAACGTGTTCTAGTGCCTATATCAATGGTAAAATATAATTGTTTCTTTTCTACCAAAACATTACCCATAAAGTCACCCGAATAAATAATTGAATGTGGTAAGCTTCATAATGGTCAAGTTAATGAATGACCAAACAATTTGCATATCAATGCTCTAAAACACTACACTATGGGAGAACATCTCTGTTACAACCATTAGAATTGTCCATATCTTCACCTTCACTGTGTTCCTTAACAGATTTTGGTTAAGATATATTTAAAATGCTACCTAATTCCATTAAACTTTGAGGCAATTCACATTTACATGGTGAGCTACAATGTAACACATTAAAAATAAGCTATTCTGTGCCCTTTTTATGCTGCACAAGAAAATGTTTTACTATATTCAATTAGCAAACTAATTAATAGGCAAGAAGAGTGAAATATATATTATCCCACTGTACAGAATAGAATTATAAAGTAAGTAATTTGCTCAATCCTAAGATATCAAAATTTATATTCATATACACACATCATTAAGAAAAGAATATCTTTACTCCCGCAGCCTCTTCTATACTAAAAACAAAGTTAAAATTTGGGTCCAAAAAATATAGGGGAAAGAAGTAAGATGTTTGGTTCAGGTTCAACTAATAATGAAAGGTAAAACTTATCTTTCAATATCTTTAAGAACTGAGAGCCAAGATTACATTTAATTTTCTTAAGGTTAGTTAATACACAACTTTCTTCTCAGCGTTCATTCGCTCACCTACATTTTTAGTAGAAAGTAATAAGGCAATTCAGTTAATACTTGGGAAAAATTTGAAGTGTAATGATCTTGGTTTAATGATGTCATGGAACATCAAATGTATAGATAATATAAGTTACATTTTTTGAAATGATGGTTGTGTTTGAATTATATTCTATTCTTCTTTTGATATATATATATATATATATATATATATATATATTAAATTTTTATTAGATATTTTCTTTATTTACATTTTAATGTTATCCCAATTCCTAGTTTCCCCTCTGAAAATTACCTATCCCCTCCCCACTCCCACTGCTCACCAACCCAACCACTCCCTCTTTCTGGCCATGGCATTCCCCTATACTGGGGCATAGAACATTCACAGGACCAAGAGCCTCTTCTCCAGTTGATGACTGACTAGGCTATTCTCTGCTACATATGCAGCTAGAGCCATGGGTCCCACCATGTGTTTTCTTTGATTGGTGGTTAGTACCAGGAAGCTCTGGGAGTACTGGCTAGTTCATGTTGTTGTTCCTGTTATGAGGCTGCAAACCCCTTTAGCTCCTTCGATACTTTCTCTAGCTCCTTCATTGTGTGTTTGTCAGGCAATGGCAGAACCTCTCAGGAGAAAGCTATATCATGCTCCTGTCAGGTAGCTCTTGTTGGCATCTGCCATAATGTCTGGGTTTGGTGGTTGTTTATGGGATGGATCCCCAGGTAGGGCAGTTTCTGGAAGGTCATTCCTTCAGTCTCTGCTCTGAACTTTGTCTCTATACCTCCTCCCATGGATATTTTCTTCCCCCTTCTAAGAAGGATCAAAGTATCCACACTTTGGTCTTCCTTCTTGAGTTTCATGTGTTCTGCAAATTGTACCTTGGGTAATCTGAGCTTCTGTGCTAATATCCACTTATCGGTGAGTGAATAGAAATGTGTTCTTTTGTGATTGGGTAACCTCGCTTAGGATGATATCTTCGAGATCTATCCATTTATCTAAGAATTTCATAAATTCATTGTTTTTAATAGCTGAGTAGTACTCCGCTGGTTAATGTACCAAATTTTCTGTATCCATTTGTCTGTTGAAGGACATCTGGGTTCTTTCCAGTTTCTGGATATTATAAATAAGACTGCAATGAACATAGTGGAGCATGTGTCCTTATTACAATTTGGAGCATCTTCTGGATATATGCCCAGGAGTGGTACTGCTGGATAATCCACTAGTACTATGCCCACTTTTCTGAGGAACCACCAAATGGTTTTCTAGAGTGATTGTACCAGCCTGCATTCCCACCAGAATGGAGGGGTATTCCTTTTTCTCCACATCCTTGCTAGCATCTGCTATCACCTGAGATTTTGCGCTTAGCCATTCAAATCTGGTATGATGTGAAACCTCAGGGTTGTTTGATTTGCATTTCTCTAATGAGTAAAGATGTTGAACATTTCTTTTAGGTGCTTCTAAACTGTTTAGTATTCCTCAGTTGAAAATTCTATGTTTAGCTTTGTACCCCATTTTTAATAGGGTTATTTGGTTTTCTGGAATCTAACTTCTTGAGTTATTTGTATATATTGAATATTAGCAATCTATCAGATTTAGGATTGGAAAAGAATTTTTTCCCCAATCTATTGGTTGTATTTTTGTCTTATTGACAGTGACCTTTGATTTACAGAAGCTTTGCAATTTTCTGAGGTCCAGTTTGTCGATTCTTGATCTTACAACACAAGCCATTGGTGTTCTGTTCAGGAATATTTCCCCTGTGCCCATATGTTCAGGCTCTTCCGCACTTTCTCTTCTTCGCTGTCTCTGGTTTTATGTGGAGTTCCTTGATCCACTTAGTCTTGGACTTTGTACAAGGATATAAGAATGGATCAATTTGGATCATTCTGCATGCTCATGGCCAGTTGAGCCAGCACCATTTGTTGAAAATGCTGTCTTTTTTTCCACTGGATTATTTTAGCTCCTTTGTCAAAGATCAAGTGACCATAGATGTGTGGGTTCATTTCTGGGTCTTCAATTCTATTCCATTGATCAACCTGTCTGTCGCTATACCAATTTTATGTAGTTTTTTATCACAATTACTCTGTAGTACAACTTGAGGTCAGTGTTGGTGATTCCACCAGAGGTTCTTTTATTGTTGAGAATAGATTTTGTTACCCTAGGTTTTTTTGTTATTCCAGATAAATTTCAAAATTGCCCTTTCAAATTTGGTGAAGAATTGAGTTGGAATTTTGATGGGGATTGCATTGAATCTGTAGATTGCTTTAGGCAAGATGGCCATTTATACTATATTAAGAGTGCAAATCCATGAACATGGGAGATCTTTGCATCTTCTGAGATCTTTTTTGATTTCTTTCTTCAGAGACTTGAAGTTCTTAACATACAGATCTTTCACTTCCTTAGGTAGAGTCACACCAAGGTATTTTCAATTTTTTGTGACTATTGTGAAGTGTGTTGTTACCCTGTATTTTTCTCAGCCTTTTTATTCTTTGTGTAGAGAAAGGCCACTGTTTTGATTGAATTAATTTTATATCCAGCTACTTCACTGATGTTAACTGGTTTTGGATTTCTCTGGTGGAAGTTTAGGGGTCACTTATGTATACTATCCTATCATCTGCAAATAATGATATTTTGACTACTTCCTTTCCAATTTGTATTCCTTTGACCTCATTTTGTTGTCAAATTGCTGTGCCTAGGGTCTTGAGTACTATATTGAACAGGCAGGGAGAATGTGGGCAGCCTTGTCTAGTCCCTGATTTTAGTGGGATTGCTTCAACTTTCTCTCCATTTAGTTTGATGTTGCCTACTGGTTTGCTGTATATTGCTTTTATAATGTTTCTGTATGGGCCTTGAATTCCAGATCTTTCCAAGACTTTTATCATGAAGGGATATTGGATTTTGTCAAATGCTTTCTCAGTGTCTAATGAAAAGATCATGTTTTTTTTGTTTGTTTGTTTGTTTGTTTTGTTTTGTCATTAGTTTGTTTATATAGTGGATTACATTAATGGATTTCCATATATTGAACCATCCCGGTATCCCTGTGATGAAGGCTACTTGATCATGATGGATGGATGATCATTTTGATGTGTTCTTGGAATCGGTTTGTGAGAATTTTATTGAGAATTTTTGCATTGATGTTCATAAGGGAAATTGGTCTGAAGGTATCTTTCTTTGTTGGGTCTTTGTGTGGTTTAGGTATCAGAATAATTGTGGCTTCATAGAATGAATTGGGTATAGTATCTTCTGTTTCTATTTCATAAAATATTTTGAGGAGTATTGGAATTAGGTCTTCTTTGAAGGTATGATAGAACTCTGCACTAACCACATCTAATCCTGGGCTTTTTTGGTTGGGAGACCATTAATAAATGTTTCTATTTCTTTAGTGGATATGGGACTGTTTAGGTCATTAATCTTATCCTGATTTAACTTTGGTATATGGTAACTGTCCATTTCATCCAGGTTTTTCAGTTTTGTTGAGTATAGCCTTTTGTAGTAGGATCTCATGATTTTTTGGATTTCCTCAGAATCTATGGTTATGTCTCCCTTTTCATTTCTGATTTTGTTAATTATGATACTGTCCCTGTGCCCTGTAGATAGTCTGGGTAAGGGTTCATCTATTTTGTTGATTTTCTCAAAGAACCAGCACCTGGTTTCGTTGATTCTTTGGATAGTTCTTTTTGTTTCCACTTGGTTGATTTCAGCCCTGAGTTTGATTATTTCCTTTCATTTACTCCTCTTGGATAAAGTTGCTTCTTTTTGTTTTAGAGCTTTTAGGTGTGCTGTCAAGCTGCTACTGTATGCTCTCATCAGTTTCTTTTTTGGAGACACTCAGAGCTATGAGTTTTCCTCTTAAGACTGCTTTCATTGTGTCCCATAATTTTGGGTATGCTGTGGTTTCATTTTCATTAAACTCTAAAATGTCTTAATTTCTTTCTTTCTTCCTTGACAAAGTTATCATTGAATAGAGTGTTGTTGAGTTTCCACGTATAAGTGGGCTTTCTATTAATTATATTGTTATTGAAGATCATGCTTAGTACATGGTAATCTGATAGGATGCATGGGATTATTTCAATATTTGTTGAGGCCTGTTTGTGATTGATTTTATGGTTATTTTTTTTTGAAGGCACTATGAGTTGCTGGTGATAAGGTATATCCTTTTGTTTTAGGATAGAATGTTCTATAGATAACTGTTAAATCCATTTTTCATAAATTCTGTTAATTTTACTGTGTCTCTGTTTAGTTTCTGTTTCTATGATCTGTCCATTGACAAGATTGGGGTGTTGAAGTCTCCCACTATCATTGTGTGCATTGCAATGTGTGCTTTGATCAAATAAAGTTTCTTTAATGAATCTAAATGCCCTTGCTTTGGGAGCACAGATGTTCAGAATTGAGAGTTCATCTTGGTACATTTTACCTTTGCAAAGAATGATGTGTCCCTCCTTGGCTTTTTTGATAGCTTTGGGTTGAAAGTTGATTTTATTCAATATTACAATAATTACTTCAGCTTGTTTTGGAACATTTTCCTGGCAATTTGTTTTCCAGCTTTTTACTCTCTGGTAGTGTCTGTCTTCATCCCTGAGGTGGGTTTCTTCATGCAGCAAAATGTTGTGTCCTGTTTACATAGTCAGCTTTTTAGCCTATGTTTTTTTTTGGGGGGGGGTATTGAGTCCATTGATATTAAGAGATATTAAGGAAAAGTAACTGTTGATTCTTGTTATTTTGTTGTTAGAGTGGAGATTCTATTCGTGTGGCTATCTTCTTTTTCGTTTGTTACAAGATTACTTTTTTGGTTTTTCTATGGCATATTTTCTCTCCTTGTGTTGGAGTTTTCCATCTATTATCCTTTGAAGGTCTGGATTCATGGAAAGATACTGTGTAAATTTGGTTTTGTCATGGAATACTTTTGTTTCTCCACCTATGGTAACTGAGATTTGCTATGTTTATTAGCCTGGGTTGGCATTTGTGTTCTCTATGGGTTTGCATGACATCTGGTCAGAATTTTCTGGCTTTCATGGTCTCTGGTGAGAAGTCTGCTGCAGTTCTAATAGGTCTGCCTTTATATGTTACTTGACCTTCTTCCCTTACTGCTTTTAATATTCTTTCTTTGTTTAGTGCATTTGAGGTTTTGATTATTAGGTGTCTGGAGGAATGTCTTTTCTAGTATAGTCTATGTGGAGTTCTGTAGGCTTGTTGTATGTTCATGGGCATGTGTTTCTTTAGGTTAGGAAAGTTTTCTTCTATAATTTTGTTGAAGTTATTTACTGGACCTTTAAGTTGAAAAATCTTCATTCTCATCTATACCTATTTTCCTTAGGTTTGGTTTTCTCATTTTGTCTTGGATTTCCTGGATATTTTGAGTTAAGGTCTTTTTGCATTTTACATTTTCTTTGATTGTTGTGTCAATGTTTTCTATGGAATCTTCTGCACCTTAGACTCTCTCTTCTATCTCTTGTATTCTGTTGGTGATGCTTGCTTCTATGGCTCCTGATTTTTTTCTTAGGATTTCTATCTCCAGAGTCATCTCCCTTTGTGATTTCTTTATTGTTTCTACTTCAATTTTTAGATCCTGGATGGTTTTGTTCAATTCCTTCACCTGTTTTCTTGTACTTCCTTAAGGGATTTTTGTGCTTCTTCTTTAAGGTCTTCTAACTGTTTAGCTGTGTTATCCTGGATTTCTTTAAGGGAGTTATTAATGTCCTTCTTAAAATCCTATACTAGCATAATAAAATACAATTTCAAATCTGAATCTTGCTTTTCTGGTGTGTTTGGGTATCCAGGACTTGTTGAGGTGGGCGTACTAGTTATGATGATGCCAGGTTGTCTTGGTTTCTAATGGTAAGATTCTTACGTTTGCCTTTAGTCATCTGAAAATCTATGGTGTTAGATGTTCTTGCTGTCTCTGGCTGGACCTTGTTCCTTCTTTGAGTCTGTAAGCCTGTATCAGCACTCTTGGGAGACTAGATCTCTCCTGTCAAGACCAGTACACAGAGCGCTGCGGAACAGCCTTACCTCCTGGGTGCAGATGTGGGCCCATAAGTCCCTGTCTCAGCTGCTCTGCTCTTTCTGCGGCCTGTGCTCTCATAAGTTGACCCACCTTAGAGAGTCCCCAGAGAGAAAATGGTGATCTCACCTGAGTCCCAGAGTCAGACACTTCCTGGAGGCAAGCTCTTCTCTGGCAGGGAAGGTACACAGAAGACTGAGGATCAGCCCCACCTCCTCAGTGCAAATGTAGACCCTTAGAACACTGTCCCAGTTGATCTGCTGCTTCTGTGGCCTGTGCTCTCCTGAGTGGACCTGCCTTAGAGAGTCTCCAGAGAGAAAAAGCTATATTCTGTTCTTAAAAGATGTTGGAAAGTGCTTGATCCGAACACTAGGGATGTTTATTAATGTATATATGACCTGTTCTTATTTATTTATTTGTTTGTTTATATATATATATATATATATATATATATATATATATATATATATATATATTAATTCCACATAAGTTATGTGCCCAAATGTGCAGGAGTCAAACATACTGTACTCATGGGTTTTATTCTTGAATCCCTGGAGGGCTATACTGTGAAGTCACTTTAGGTTTTCTACATTATTTGATCTTAAAAGGATCAGAAAGGGAGTTTCAAAGGGCAACATGAAAGTGACATACACATTCAATTCAAATGATACAGATGATGATCCTATGAAGAACATCAAAGTCCTCCATACTCTATTTGTTACACATAAACACACACACACACACACACACACACACACACACACACACACACAGTGACAGGTACTAGTGAGAGCTAGTTGAATCAGATACTACAATGTGAAAAGGATGACACAAAGCTATGTTTATGTAAATTTTATGTAAGTGGTGTTTTATAATTTGGAAAAAAGCATTTCTGTGTATACAACAATTAAAACTCAATTTTATTCTAAAATAAACAGTATTAATGTTTGTGACACAACATTTGCATTTATATTGATTAATACTAATGCTTTTCATTGTTTATCATAGACATTGTTTGATCCTTATAATTTAATTTCTGAAATTGTCAGCAGAGATATTGTGTGTGTGTGTGTGTGTGTGTGTGTGTGAGAGAGAGAGAGAGACTCAAGTTAAATACTATGAATATACATACCAATGAGGTTTAATGTGATGGCCATTACTCTTAGTCCAAATAAGTTCTGAATCCTGTGTTTGTATGTTTTAACTCAGATTCTGCTCTCTTTCTATTTTCACAGTCAATAGACAAACACTTTCATTATTTTTGTAGTGATATAGCTTGTTGTAAGTTTCTTGTAGGTGTTTGTATTTAATTTAATAAGAACAACATATATAAGTTGGAAATTTATTTAACTAATCAAATTGTTTTTAACACAGCATTTAAAATTATCAAACAAATAGTGACCCAGGGGATGTCCTTCTATGACATATTACTGATTTTGAATTTATAGAACTTTTGGGTTGACCCTTAGCACTGGAAAAGGAAAGCCTACAAAAACAAAAGAACGACAACAACAACAACAACAAAAAAACCATATTTTTCTCAGATATTTACAAAGGAGACCCTTAAACACATGATTTCCATAACTGTATCTCTCATATTCCAATTTGTTCCACATTTTCTTGTATTCAGTTTCTAAAGTCTCTGCTTAGATGCTAACATCCATAGTGTCAAATATAATATGTTTTCTCTTAGATTTTAAGTAACCTGTTAGATACAGCCAAAATTGATGGTTAACTTAATGCATTTTACAAATAAGTGTAAAAATAAATTTCTTAGCAAATATATGATCGATCTCCTAGATTATATATTAATTGAAGTGGGACAACTCACTCTAAATATAGGAGATACTGTGCCATCAGTTACAGTCAACTGCTAACTAAAAAGAAAAACATGTGCTGAGACCAAGAACCCTTTTGCATCCATTTGCTGATTGTGGATTCAGACTCACTGGCGACCAGGTTCTCTGCTGTCTTGCCTCCTGTGCCACAAATGTTTGTCACCTTCAACTGAAAAACTGAATGAGCATTCTTGCTTAAATTGCTTTTGTCAGAGGTTTCTGTCACAGCAAAACACAAAGAACTAACACAGAAAATTGATTCCCATAAGCTGTGATGAGCCTTTCAATGTAGTTCTTAAGCCATTGCAACTGATTTGTGGAATGACTTTAAAAGAATTTGGAAGTTTGGGCTAGAAAAGCGCCTTATATCTCAGTAAAAGTTCCCAAAATGTGCTCTATGTAGAGGTATATATGCCATTTCTTGTGAGTTAATAGACAACAACTGTTTGTAGAAACAGGACCAGTGGAGAACCAGGTCATGAGGTTTCAAAGAAGAAAAAAAACACCTAATTTTGTGGCAAAGCTTTGGTGTGTTCCTTTCAGAGTTCAGATTTATCATCAGTTCTATCACTCCTATAGTCTCATTCACCCATTTTTAACGTAAATCTTTATTCTGTGTCATATGTATCAGATGCTCACAAGTCAATTTCATTTGGAACTCAGATAGGTGGGCCCCTTCAGTTTTGGCATAGATTTAACTTTAAACATTTAAATATAGCTGGAATTAGTAAAGATTATGGGAACTGAAATTGTGCTGGATTCCTTTTACATTTGAGATGACTATGGTTCTATGGAGAGCACTGGGAGATGGTTACAGCCTAATTGTGATGTGTTTTTGGTGTAACATTGATGAGTATAGTGATTATGGTTAATCCATTTAAATGACTGTTTTTATTCAAATTCCATGTGATTTGTTTTGAATATAGTGATCTTTTCCATAATTTGTCTCAGGTTCACTTATTTTCCCTACACACCCAACTTAGTATTCTCATTTGTTAAAGAAAAAAATTATAACAATTCCTATTTAGTCTGGCTATATAATTGTGTATTTGCCTCTATTCACTGGAACATATTAACTTATCTAGGGTAGCAACCATATTAAAGTGACTTTTGCTTTATGAGTAGTAATTACATGGCAATAGCTCCTCAACTAGGGTTAGAACTTCATGCTCACCTGTCCCCCTCATGCTGGGATTTTGTTTGGCTTGGTGATTGTGCGTGTCTAGTACATGCTGTTACAATCACTGTGAGTCCATAAGTGTATCTGCCTGGTTGTATCCAGAAAACAACATTTTTAAAAATAATTCTATAATACTCTGGCTGTATCAATTTTTCTACCACATATTTTACAATGATTCCTGAGTCTTGGGAAGAAGGGTTTGACAGAAGGTCCCATTTAAATAGTTGCACTCCATCATCTCTTGTTCTCCAAATGTCATCTAGATGTGATTCTCTTAACTGAAATCTACTGCAGGAAGAATCTTCTCTGTTGAAGGAAGAGTAATGTCATAGTCTAGTAGTATAATGAGAAGTCATTAGGAATCATATCAAAACTAAATTGAATATTTATTAAATAAAGAATGTTGCACAATGCTGTGAGTTTCACCCCTAGGTCACTGGTCTAGTTTATGGACAAGAACCCATAAGTTCTTGTCACTTTCACATACACTTGTGTATATAAAGATTTTAAATAAAGTTACCTTACGTTGAGGCAATAATATGCCTTAATAGGCAAATATACTGCTCAGTCCTCTGTGTACCTTCCCTGCTAGAGGAGAGCTTGCCTCCAGAAAGTGGTCTGACCCCAGGACTCAGGGAAGATTGCCATATTCTCACTAGTGTCTCGCTAAGGTAGGACACCTCAGTAAAGCACAGGAGGTAAAAGCACCAGAGCTTTTGGGACAAGGTCCTATAGGCCCACATCTGCAGCACAACTTTTCCCCAACTCTGTGCATTGGTCTTGCTAGGAGAGACCTGGTCTTCCAGGAATGCTGACATAAGCTTACAGACTCGCATGAGGAACAAGCTCCAGCCAGGGATAGCAAGAATGTCGAACACCAGAGATTACCAAATGGCTAAAGGCAAACTCAAGAATCTTACCAACAGAAACCAAGATTACTTGGAAACATCAGTGAATCTTGGATACCCAACACACCAGAAAAGCAAGATTTGGATGTAAAATCAAATCTCATAATGCTGGTAGAGGATTTTAAGAAGAATATTAATAACTCCCTTAAAGAAATACAGGAGAACACTGCTAAAAAAAGGTAGAAGCCCTAAAAGAGAAAACACAAAAATCTCTTACAGAGTTACAGGAGAACAGACCAAAGCAGGTAGAAGCCCTTAAAGAAGAAACACAAAAATTCCTTAAAGAATTACAGGAAAATACAACCAAACATGTAAATGAATTGAATAAAACCATTCAGGATCTGAAAACCAAAGCAGAAAGAACAAAGAAATCACAAAGGGAGACAGTTCTGGAGTTAGAAATCCTAGGAAAGAAATGAGGAGCCATGGATGTAAGCATCACCAACAGAGTATAAGATATTGAAGAGAGAATCTCAGGTGCAGAAGATACAACAATCAAAGAAAATGAAAAATGAAAAAAATAAAAAAACTAACTTAAAATGTCCAGGAAATATAGGACATAATGAGAAAACCAAATCTAAGGATAATGGGTATAGATGAAAATGAAGATTTTTCAACTTAAAGGTCCAGTAAATATCTTCAAAAAATTATAGAAGAAAACATCCCTAACCTAAAGTAAAAGATGCCCATGAACATATAAGAAACCTACAGAACTCCAAGTAGACTGGACCAGAAAAGAAATTCCTCTTGACACATAAAAATCAAAACATCTAGTGTATTAACAAAGATAGAATATTAAAAGTAGTAAGGGAAAAAAGGCAAGTAATATATTCTGGCAGACTAATAGAATAACACTAACCTTCTCACCAGAGACTGGGAAAGTCAGAAGATCCTGAAAAGATGTCAAACAAACCCTAAGAGAACACAAATGTCAGCTTAGGATACTATACCCAGCAAAATTTTCAATTACCATAGATGGAGAAGCCAAAGTATTCCATGACAAAACCAAATTTACACAATATCTTTCCATGAATCTAGACCTTGAACGGATAATAAATAGAAAACGCCAACACAAGGAGGGAAAATATACCATAGAGAAAAGCAAGAAAGTATTCCTTCAACAAACCAAAAAGAATATAGCCACATGAACAGAATGCCAACTCTAACAACAAAATAACAGCAATCAACAATTACTTTTCCTTAGTATCTCTTAACATCAATGGACTCAATTCCTCAATAGAAAGACATAGACTAACAGACTGGCTATGTAAACAGGACCCAACATTTTTCTCCATGCAGGAAACCCACCTCAGGGCAAAGACAGACATTTCATCAGAGTAAAGGGCTGAAAAACACTTTTCCAAGCAAATGGTCCCAAGAAAGAAGCTGGAGTACCTACCATTCTAAAATAGATTAAAAAAAGAATTTCAACCTAAAGCTATCAAAAAATACAAGGAAGGACACTCCATACTCATCAAATGTAAAATCTTCCAAGATGAAATCACAATTATGAACAACTGGGCACCAGATGCAAGGCATCTACATTCATTAAAGAGACTTTAGTAAAGCTCAAATCACACGCTGCTCCACACAAATTAATAGTGAGAAACTACAACACTCCACTCTCCTGAAGGGACAGATCATGGAAACAGAAACTTAAAAGTGAGACAGCAAAACTAAAAGAAGTTATGAAATGATTGGATTTAACAGATACCTATAGCACATTTTATCCTAAAACAAAAGAATATACCTTCTTTTCAGCACCTCCTGGTAACTTCTCCAAAATTAACTGTATAATCGGGCACAAGACAGGCCTGAACAGATAAAAAGCTATTGAAATAATCCCATGCATCCTATCTGATCACCTCAGACTGAAGCTGATTTTCAATATCAACATAAAAAATAGAAAGCTCACAAACATGTGGAAGCTGAATGGTACTCAATGATAACTTGGTCAAGGAAGAAATAAAGAAATGAAATTAAAGACTTTGTAGAGATTAACGAAAATGAAGCCACAACATACTCAAACTTATGGGACAAAATAAAAGCAGTCCTAAGAGGAAAACTCATAGCTCTGAGTATCTCCAAAAAGAAACTGGAGAGAGCATACAGTAGCAGCTTGACAACACACCTTAAAGCTCTAGAACAAAAGGAAGTAAATTCATGCAAGAGGAGTAGATGACAGGAAATAATCAAACTTAGGGCTGAAATCAACCAAGTAGAAACAAACAGAACTATGCAAAGAATCAACAAAACCAGTTGCTGGTTCTTTGAGAAAATCAACATGATAGATACACACTTAGCCAGATTAACTAGAGGGCATAGGGATCGTATCCTAATTAACAAAATAAAAAATGAAAAGGGAGACATAACCACAGAATAGGAGGAAATCAAAAAAAAAAAAATCATCAGATCCTACTACAAAAGGATATATTCAACAAATCTGGAATATATGGATGAAATGGACAATTTTCTAGATGGATACTATATTTCAAAGTTAAATCAGGACACGATTAATGATCTAAACAGCCCCATTTCCCCTAAGGAGACAGGAACAGTCATTAATAGTCTCCCAACCAATATAGCCCAGATGGGTTTAATTCAGAGTTCTACTAGACCTTCAAAGAAAACCTAATTCCAATACTCCTCAAACTATTCCACAAAATAGAAACAGAAGGTACTCTACCCAATTCATTCTAAGAAGCCACAATTACTTTGATACCTAAACCAAACAAAGACCCAACAAAGAAAGAGAACTTCAGACCAATTTCCCTTATGAACATCAATGTAAAAATACTCAATAAAATTCTCACAAACTGAATCCTAGAACACATCAAAATAATCAGCCATCCATCATGATCAAGTAGGTTCCGTCCCAGGGATGCAGGGATGGTTCAAATTATGGAAATCCATCTACGTAATCCACTATATAAACAAACAAAGACAAATAATACAGGATCATCTCATTAGATGCTGAGAAAGCATTTGACAAAATCTAACACCCCTTTATGATAAAAGTCTTGGAAAGATCAGGAATTCAAGGACCACACATAAACATAATAAAAGCAATATACAGCAAACCAGTAGCCAATATCTAACGAAATGGAGAGAAACTTGAAACAATATCACTAAAATCAGGTACTAGACAAGGCTGCCTACTCACACCCTACTTATTCAGCATATTATTTGAAACCTTGGCCAGAGCAATTAGACAACAAAAGGAGATCAAAGGGATAAACATTTGAAAGGAAGAAGTTAAAATATCACTATTTGCAGGTAATAGAATAGTATACATATGTGAACCCAAAAATTCTACCAGAGAACTCCTAAACCTGATGAACAACTTAATTGAAGTAGCTGGATATAAAATGAACTCAAACAAATCAGTGGCCTTTCTCTACACAAAGGATAAACAGGCTAAGGAAAAAAATATTAGGAAAACAACACCCTTCACAATAGTCACAAATAATAGAAAATATCTTGGTGTGACTCTAACTAAGCAAGTAAAAGATCTGTATGATAAGATTTTCAAGTCTCTGCAGAAAGAAATCAAAGAAGATCTTAGAAGATGGAAAGATATCCCATGCTTATGGGATTAGCAGGAATAATATAGTAAAAATACCTATCTTGCTGAAAGCAATCTACAGATTCAATGCAATCCCCATCAAAATTCCAACTCAATTCTTCATAGAGTTAGAAAGGGCAATTTTCAAATTTATATGGAATAACAAAAAATCTAGGATAGTAGCAAAAACTACTCGCAATAATAAAAGAACCTCTGGTGGAATTACCATCACTGACCTCAACCTGTACTACAGAGCAATTGTGATTAAAAACTGCATGGTACTGGTACAGCCACAGACAGGTAGATCAACTGAATAGAACTGAAGACCCAAAAATGAACTCACACACCTATGGTCACTTGATCTTTGACAAAGGAGCTAAAATCACCCAGTGGAAAAAAAGACAGCATTTTCAACAAATGGTGCTGGCTCAGCTGGCTGTTAGCATGTTGAATGATTCAAATTGTTCCATTCTTATTTCCTTGTACAAAACTCAAGTCTAAGCAGATCAAGAACTCCACATAAAACCAGAGACACTGAAACTTATAGAGGAAAATGTGGATAAGAGCCTTGAATATACGGAAACAGGGGAAAAATTCCTGAACAGAACACCAGTGGCTTGGGCTGGGCTGTAAGATCAAGAATAGACAAATTGCACCTCATAAAATTATAAAGCTTCTATAAATCAATGGACACTGTTAATAAGACAAAATCGCAACCATCAGATTGGTAAAAATCTTTTCCAATCCTAAATCTAGTAGGGAACTAATATCAAATATATACAATTAATTCAATACTCTGATTTCTATAAACCAAATAACCCTATTAAAAATGGGGTTCAGAGCTAAACAAAGAATTCTCAACTGGAGGAATACTGAATGTCTTTGAAGCACCTAAAAAAAAAAAAAAATGTTCAGCATCCTTAGTCATCAAGGAAATGCAAATCAAAACAACACCGAGACTCCTCCTCACACCAGTCAGAATGGTTAAGAACAAAAATTCAGGTGACAGTAGATGCTGGCATGGATGTGGAGAAATAGGGACACTGCTCCCTTGCTGGTGGGATTGCAAGCTGGTACAAGCACTCTGGAAATCCATTTGGTGATTTCTCAGAAAATTGGACATAGTATTACTGGAGTATCCAACAATAATTCTGCTGGAGATATACCCAAAAATGCTCCAACTTGTAATAAGAACACATGCTCCACTATGTTCATTGCAGTCTTATAACAGCCAGAAGCTGGAAAGAACCCAGATGTCCTTCAACAGACCAATGGATATAGAAAATGTGGTAACTTTATACAATGGAGTACTACTCACCTATAAAAACAATGAATTTATGAAATTCTTAGACAAATGGATGGATCTAGAGGATATCATCCTTTGTAAGGTAAACCAATCAAAAAAGAACTTACATGATATTTATTCACAGATAAGTGGATATTAATCCAGAAGCTTAGATTACCCAAGGTACAATTTGCAAAACACATGAAACTCAAGAAGAAAGAAAACCAAAATGTGGACAATCCAATCTTCTTAGAAGGGGGAACAAAATACCCGTGGAAGGAGTTACTGAGAAAATTTTTGGAACAGATACCGAAGGAATTACCATCCAGAGACGACCCCACCTTGAGATCCATCCTATAAACAACCACCAAAACCAGATCCTGTTGCAGATGCCAGTAAGAGTTAGCTGACAGGAGCCTGATATAGCTGTCTCTTGAGAGGCTCTGCTAGTGTTTTACAAATAAAGAAGTGGATCCTCACAAGCCAATAACTGGAGGATACACAGGGTCCCCAATGAAGGAGTAAGAGAAAGTACCCTATGAGCTCAAGGTCTTTTCAGCCCCCTAGGAGGAACAACAATATGAACTAACTAGAACCCCCAGAGCTTCCTGGAACTAAACCACCAATCAAAGAAAACACATGGTGGTACTCATGGCTCTAGCTGTGTATATAGCAGAGGATGGCCTAGTTTGTCATCAATGGGAGGAGAGGCCCTTGGTCCTGTGAAGGTTCTATGCTTCATTATAGGGGAATGCCAGGGCCAGGACCAGGACCAGGAGAGGTTGGGTTGGGGAGCAGGGGGAGGGGTGAAGGGATAGGGAATTTTCAGAGGGAAAACTAGGAAAAGCAATAACATTTGAAATGTAAATAGAGAAAACATCTGGTCTAAATAAATAAATAAATAAAGAATAGAGAAATAGACTAACAAATAAAGTGTTTATTGCTAGAAATGGGTTACTTCTTTGGTGTTATTGGCCAGTAAGGTCCCATAGACCCCTGAACATTACATGCTGTCACCAATGTTCTTAGTCACCCTCCATAACTTAGTAATAATATGATATTTCACAAGAAATCATAAAATTGAAACATAGATCATTCCTGAATTCATCTCTCTGTATTACCCTGACCAATGAAATTCAAGTCTTCATTTAGAGATTCTACAAATATTTTTCCTTTTAATTTTTTCTAACTAGTTATTTCTTATTTTTAAATTATATTTATTTGCATATGTGTTTATTGCATCCTCTGCTGGAAACATTGGGACTAAGATCTTGAATATACTTGTTTAAATATATGCATATGTAGTCATATATACATATATATATATATATATATATATATATATATATATATATATATATTTAGATAAATTTATTATCACATGATTATAGATGTGTTTCATTCTGACTACATGAATAATTTACCAGGGCTTGTCTTGAGCTTTCACTAGCCATTACCTGCTTATAGCTCTTCATCTACAGGTGAGGGCATGTGAAAATTTCCCCCATCCATATATGATATCTAAGTTAGTATTGTCCTTAAGAAGATCTTATTTATGCAATCATATTGTTGATATTTCCATGAGCATATCTTCCCCTTTCATATATAGGAAAACTTATTTCAACAGTAGTCATTCATGTCCCCTGTTTCTGACTATATGCTTGTGCATGTATGATGTTCACGGAGTCTTAGGTATAGCTAGGAAAAAAACTTACACTTTACATTAAAAGAGATCTATTTTTTAAGTTTATCAAAGTAAATTAGGATCATAAGAGCACATATACACGCTAAAACCACATGGAGAACTTGATAAAATCACCAGTTTGAAGAGAGCATGCAGTACCTACTCTTGAATGTTATAAGGAGAGACAAATATATTACTGTCTTTATAATGACCCTCACTTCCCTCTCACTTGACCATTTGGTATGTGAATCAAGGGTTTGAGAAGTAGAAAAATCACTGGCTGTCTCTTTGTTGTTATCATTGCTTAGTACCCACTGTTGATGTGGCCTACTAAAATTACAATTGTTCTGTTTGCCAGTTCGTACATCTGGGCTTGAAACCCATCCATCTGTCCATTTGTACATATGGATCAGTAATCTTTTGAATTGTCCATCTGCCTGTCTGGATCTGGCCAAAATATTAGGTGCTATGGTCTCTACATTCCCTGATCTCAGTTCTCTGTCTGAGCAGGATCCTAATATTTGGCTCAACTTTAACTCTGTCCTTTGTCTTTATGGCATAGCCAACAGGAAAATTCAATGGCCTTCACTCTCTTATTCTACTATGCAACTAGTCTACATACATAAGTACATTTACTAATAAATGGATATATACAGTGTGATATGTAATGTGTAATCTGAGACTTAACAGTGAGAATTTAGACTGGGATAAAACAATTTGAATGACTTACCTGAATATGGGTGGAAACTGGGAGTAGTTAACAAATTGTCCCCTATGAAAATCAACATAGCCCTGTGAATTTGTTTTTATTCAGTACATTCCACTACAAAAGGAGAAGAAAAACCTGTGTATCCATGTTTCTGAGAGAGGAACCTACATGACTTTATCAAAAGGCAGAAACAAAAACAACAAAAATCTCACAAACAAGTTCTATATATCTCTATAGTCTCTGAATTCATCTCTCCGTATTACCCTGACCAATGAAATTCAAGTCTTCATTTAGAGATTCTACAAATATTTTTCCTTTTAATTTTTTCTAATTAGTTATTTCTTATTTTTAAATTATATTTATTTGCATATGTGTTTGTTTATTGCATCCTCTGCTGGAAACATTGGGACTAAGATCTTGTCAGGTTTTGTGGTTATTGATATTACAACATAAAGCATCTTGCTTGAGTCACTTACTTATTGAACAAATTAATAAAAGAATACTTGATTGCTTTCACAAGCTTATAAAATAAGTAATAAATGTTACTAAGATTACAGTTTTCCTTACTGTCCTAATTCAAATCTACAGCACTGCGGTTTGATCTAAAACATTGTCATTGTCTAATTAGCATCATAGGTTTGTTGCTATTTTACTCAATTTCACTATCAGAGGAACATGAGTCATGCTTTTGAAAAACACTGAAAGGACTCAAGTAATTTCTCCTAAAGATGAACTTACTAAATGATATAAGCCCACCCCAGCATTATAACAGCGTTTTCACAGAATCAACTTCATTGATATTTTTATGCAATGTTCCTTTCGTAAATGATTTCAGCAATGCAGTCAGTAAACATTAATTACTGTTCCATGTTGTCAGTCTTCCTCTTCACATATGTGAACATTTTCTCATACAGCAAAGAAACTTTTCTTTTATGGGGCAACTAGAAAATACTGTTTCATACAGTCAAAACCTTCCATTTTGATTCCATGTTCTCAAACTTCTTCAGTCATCAATATTTCACTTCCTTCATTTCACAGTACAATATCCATTCCTGCCTCTGCTACCACCATCACAATACTCTGACTTTATCATCTTTCCTGATTTTACAGTTTAACATCAGATGCCAAAACCTAAAATTGTATGCATTAATTGAGAAAAGACACACTGAAGGAAAATGAAAAATAATACAGAAATAATATAATGCTATAGAGAATAGTTGTATTCTCTGGTATACTGTTAAAATATAACAAAGTGCATCTGAGTGCTGCAAATGAAGCTGTCAACACAGGCAAGGAAGGTTGTTAAATAAGTCCAAAACTCAGTTCCTGTAATTTCCTAGTATTTCAACAAAAGAAATGTCTTGTTTCATGCTTTGTTAAGACCTATGATAAATTTTCATACTAAAAATACTAGAAAGAAAAGGTTGCCTTAGTCAGTTAGCTGGGAAGTAATCCTGATTTAGTTTATTGGTACATGTATAAGACCTATCCGTTGAAAGAACTAGTACAAACTGGAAACTACAGTATAACATCAAGTCAAAGGGTCAGGAAGCTTTTGAAATTGTTGGAATACAAGGCACTATCCTGGTATAAGAGGCATTAAGGCTAGATATCTCACTCAGTAGCTCAGGATCATCAAAAGAACATTATGCATCCATCAGGATCCATCAGGATCACAAGCATCCATTCAGTTATAACACTAAAACTTGTCTGTTAGGTCCATTTCCTGTTATCAACAAGAATTATATCACAACTGTTGAGAGTATAAGCCTTTAGCAAGGTAAAGCCTCCTAGAATACGTTTAAGAATAAACACACTACAGGGAGTTATCAAAGGGATTCTGTAATAAAGAGAAGGATGAATGGGAATGTCAAAAAGAAGAACAAGTTCACATCCTTTCTCCTTCAGGCATTGACTTTTGCTCTGTAAGAAACTGTGTTATATTTAGTCTTGTGTCTAGATTTAGAACAATTGATTTTACATATTAACGGCAAAATAAGTATTTTTTTTCTACTGAAATAATTAACAAGAATTAGACCACTAGTTATATTGCCTTGTGAAATCTTACTCTAGGAACATGCTATATATTTAACACCACAATGGAGACTGTTAGAAAGACTGCCTGGCATATATGCAGGAATAAAAATTAGTGAGAAAATAGGCACCACATTTGAAGTAAACTGAGAGAGATGCATGGGAGGGTTTCAAGGAAGAAAAAGAAAGGGAGAAGCATCATAATTATACTATAATCTCAAGAGTAGGGAGAAGAAAAAAAGAAAGAAAGAACCTGAAAGTAAGTTAGAAAAAACAAATAAGACAAATAAAACAGATATTTGTTTTATGTATTTCACTTGATACATTTTAAATCTGTATTCTTGAAGCCATAATTGTAATACAATAAATGTATTTGATTCCAGAAAAAAAAAAGATGGTAAAGGTGAAAAGATAAGATGGGAAAACCAGGTATAGGAAAGAAATTATAACATTATTCTTAGTTATATTTTACTAACTTATTTTAGTAAGTTTTAATACTAAGAGTAAGTACACACTGGGATTCATTAAATTCCAAGACTGAGTGCTCTTCAGAATGTGATGTGTGGTTAGTTTGGATGGGATGTTTTAATACTGAAAGTAGTAGATCCTAATTTGATAAATGAAAATGAAGCAGAAATTACCCATTTAACAAAAGGATCAGTTGTTCATAAATAATGATCATATAAAAACCCATGACCATAAAGTTGATCAAAGAAATGCAATAGGTCTTGCTGATCAAGATGTCCCAAAACACACAAGAAACATTGACTACTGTTGTTGGTATTTTTTAACCACCAAAATTTGATTGTATGACACGATTACTCAAGATACCACAGTCATTATTGACATGAGTTACAGCGATCAAATTTGTATTAGTCATGAAACTTCCACCATGAATGCTAGATTTAATATAAGGTGTTATCCTTTGTGTTGGGAGAAAATTTATTACCAGTATTAGACAGTTGTGAACTCTGGAAGTAACAGTGATAACCATCCTGACAAGCTAGGCACAAGGGTGCCATCACTACATAAATATTAGCAACCACTTTTTGATTACATATGAGGACTACCACACAAGGGGAAACACTAAATGGTACACTAAATCTAGCCAAAAAGGAAATCATCATTGTTGAGAAAATAGGCCAAATACTATTATTTTCCAAAATGTACAATCAATCAAATTACCTCTAAATTCACATCTTTATCATTGTAAACTGTAGCTCTTTAAACTACATCAGAGAAGTGTCTTGCAACAAATGGTATTTTACACAACACTCATGACTAGTCAATATGATGAGAGTAATCATTTTCAGTTACTGGATCATAAGTTCAGATCTCTATCATACCTCTCCCAACAAAGCTCATGACCATCATGGAAGAGTCCAGAAAGATTGTAAGAGCCACACATTTAGAGAACTAACGATATAAAATGTCCTTTGTATATGAGAAAACATATGTACACATGAACATACAACATGTGTGGTTTCCCTGGTAAAACTTGACCAAGATCAAATGAACCAATACCCTAATTCCCCTATGTAAACAGCTACTAATAGTAGAAAGTCTTTTAAGTAGAGAAAGTCAATGATCTTTATGGGTATGGCCCCTGCTGGTAGATACTGTAATCTGTGCATAGCCCTATAACCACAAATCGAGTTCTGTGTGTTAGATTTTATAATGTATTTGGGAGGAGAAGAAGAAAGGGGGATGGATCTTGAATGAAACTGGAGTAATAATGGAGTATAGATCAGATCAAAATACATTTTGTACACATGTGAACTTTTCAAATAATTTAAAAAGTATAAGAAAAAACTCCATAGACTAAAATTTCTTCCATTTTTGTACTAAAAATATCTACTTAGAGGCCAATAATCTGTCATTATTTTCTCATTTCTAGATAAAGAAATAACAAGCAGATCACTGAAAAATAATCCATATTGTTAGAACTAATATTTCTTATTTTTGAGCCAGGGATTTTGGAAATAAGTGCTTCTATGTTTCCCCCCAACATAATCTTCTCAATTCTTCTAAATGAATTTTGCTATCACTCTTAAGCTAAATGACTTCTCAAATACCACTGCTTTTTAGAAAAAATGTTCTTGTAAAGAAATATGTGCCTACCCTCTAAGTACAAAGCCAACATATAAGTTCTTTGGTTTATATTTGTTTGCTAAACTTTTAATAAATTCTTATTTTTACAATCCTCATTTCTGGATATTTGTGCAAGAAAAAGTAGACAGGAAATAATGGCTTCTGGAGAGTGATGGTCATTTTTTATTTTACCACTTGTCAGTGAACAGAATGAAATCACATCCAACTATTCATTTCCATCAGGGAAACTGAACTGTTAAGATGAAAAGCTTGTTCAGAGTGCTGACTGTCAGGTTTGAGAACAAACAATAGGAAAGTGAAATCAGAAAGCAGTGTGGAGTATGCATAGCAATTTATTCAGGTAATTAGCAAGAAAATTACATTCAACTGAGTACTATAATTGTTTTGAGGTCAGTAACTAAAATTTGTAATTAAACACACTTTATTTAGTACATGAGTAATCATGCTTTTATGCTCTATCTATTGCACATCAGAGAAGTGTTGAATACAATCAAGTTAAAGGAAATGATTATTTTCTTCTCTGCTTAGGAGTAAAAGACAAACCGCCTTAAAATTAGCAAACCTAGAGTTTCAGATTTCATAATTTACAGTCATGTACTTAACAAGCATTTAATATTGTCATATTAAAAGTATTTGTGAAAGTTTAAATTATTTGCCTTAAGTAAATATTTCATTTGAAAAACGGTATAATGCAAGTCTTAAAGTCCTTCACAATTTTCTAAATTTGTATTTTAAGTGTACTTGTATGAAACTTTCAGAATTCCAAAGAATGAAATCACCAAAATTATGATATCAGTCTATTATGGATATATTCCATTCATCATTTTAAAAGCACACACTGTATTTTTAAAAATGGTCTCACAAACACTTTTTACTAAATACGAGAAAACACACACCAATAGTTTCAAGTCTTTCCATTTCTAGAGTGAAAGGTCTTTAATAAACTATATCATTTTTCATGATATAACTGTGGGTCATGTTTCTTGTTTGATGCAAATCTCAGAGTGCTGAAGAAAACTAGTGCCGCTAATATAGTGATTATAAAGGAAACATATTAAACAGCCAAATAAGTTCAGATTGTAAGACAGTTAGCAGATACTTTTCTTTTTTTCTTTTTATTAGATATTTTCTTTATTTACATTTCAAATGCTATCCTGAAAGTTCCCTATACCCTCCCCCCCAGCCCCTGCTCCCCTACCCACCCACTCCCACTTCTTGGCCCTGTTATTCCCCTGTGCTGGGTCATATACAGCTTGCAAGACCAAGGGGCCTCTCTTCCCAATGATGGCCGATTAGGCCATCTTCTGCTACATATGCATCTAGAGACACGAGCTCAGGGAATGCTGGTTAGTTCATATTGTTGTTCCACCTACAGGGTTGCAGCCCCCTTCAGCTACTTGGGTACTTTCTCTAGCTCCTCCATTGGGGGCCCTGTGTTCCATCCAATAGCTGACTGTGAGCATCCACTTCTGTGTTTGCCAGGCACTGGCATAGCCTCACAAGAGGCCGCTNTATCAGGGTCCCTTCANCAGAATCTTGCTGGCATGTGCATTAGTATCTGGGTTTGGTGGCTGATGATGGGATGGATCCCCGAATTGGGTAGTCTCTGGATAGTCCATCCTTTTATCTTAGCTCTAAATTTTGTCGCTGTACCTATATCCTTTCATAGGTATTTTGTTCCCTATTCTAAGGAGGAATGAAGTATCCACACAATGGTCATCCTTCTTGGTTTTCCTGTGTTTTGCAAAATGTATCTTGGGTATTCTAAGTTTCTGGGTTAATATCTGCTTATCAGTGAGTGCATATCTAGTGACTTCTTTTGTGATTGGGTTACCTCACTAAGGATGATATCCTCCAGATACATCCATTTGCCCAAGAATTTCATAAATTCGTTGTTTTTAATAGCTGAGTAGTACTTCATTGTGAAAATGTACCACATTTTCTGTATCCATTCCTCTATTGAGGGACATCTGGGTTCTTTCCAGCTTCTGGCTATTATAAATAAGGCTGCTATGAACATAGTGGCACATGTGTCCTTATTACCAGTTGGAAGATATTCTGGGTATATGCCCAGAAGAGGTATTGCTGGATCCTCCGGTAGTAATGGATTACGTTCTGCTTTTGCATTTTAGCATTAAGTGTGTGACCGTGCCACTTTCTTCAGTCATCCAGAATGTGGATGGATCTGATACCAGCTACCTACCCAAGATCAAACCCATGGCGAGCAAATTGCTATACTTGAGGTACACTTGAGACATAGCTCCATATCTTCCTTGCACCCCAATGTCATTATGCTGGGTCAGTCTTCAAAAGAATTGGTGATGATATCAGCAAGACAACCTGTGATTGGGAAGATCTGAGGCAGACAGTGAAAGAGGGCACTCAATGTAGACAGACCCAGTTTGAGATCTTTCTTTTTATATCTGTCTAAATCATCAAAGACCCTAAGGACATCCCCAATAAAAAGAATGAAAATAAAAATCATTAAACACAATGGTGCACCATTTTTAGTGATATTGTAAACGTTGCTCAGAGGACACAGTACTAAGTTAAAGCTAGAGAACTTTCTGGAACTCTTAGGGAAATCCTGAGTATTACACAGTGTGTAGGCTGAAATGTGGGTCTCTACCTTCTTAACGATGTGGTACATAACAACAATAAGGTAGTGCGGTGCCTGTTTAGCAAATATGACTCAAGGAGAGATATTCAGTTAAAGATTATCTAACATACAAAATGTATATGCTAAATAAGTGGATAAGTACATAACTAAATAAATAAATAGCAGTGCTTCTTTCAAGTTGGTCAACAAGTTTACCTTAATTTTTATAGGAATAGCATGCTAAGTTTATTCTTGCTTTTGGTATTTATTGTTTCATGCAAAAGATACAAAGGAAAATTTAAAAGATTTTGAATTCATCCAACATTTATGCAAGGCTTCATACTATGTAGCAATTTAATGCATTTAATTCACTCAGTATGTGTGCTTTTGCATTTGTTTCACATTTTCCTTAGATTAAGTCCCTATGCCATAAATTTTATTCAAATAGCAGTTGCATGGACCATTCATGATATTTAAAAATCAATTCCTATAACTTTGTTCAAAGTTTCATATTTGTTCATAAAAATCATAAAGGAAAAATCTTATGAAAGGACAATGGGCTGAGGTACAGCATGATATAATACTGGTTTTAGATATAGATTGTCTCTGCCATGAAACATCAGAAGTAAATTTTATTACAATTAAATATAGGAGATGCAAAGGTGAGTAAATGCTCAGCAACACAAGTATAGACCACAGTATAAATTATTTCAAGTGACATAATTTCAAAATGAAGTCCACATGATAAGAAAAAAATAGAGAGAATTGAAAACCCTTTCATTAAAATCATACATATATACCTTAATAGTTAGGGATATGGCAAACGAAATACAGTCATTTTTTAATGTGTATAGCATTTGCATGTCTTCTATGTGCATACTGCAAGGCTGTTTCTACTAGGAAAAAGAGCATATAAACCATTTTTACATTGTGATTTGTTTTAAACCTTTATTTCAATATTATTTACTAGGAATTGCTATGTATGTTATGTGGCTATCGGCTCTTTTAGATTCTTTTTCCTTTGAGCTTGTCTTAGTATTTCTGAAAGGAATATTCTACATATATATTCTCAGGTTTGGTTGGAAACTGGGGGCTTTTGAGAGTTCACAGACATAAAACAGAAATGGAGTAGAGAAGGAGCCTCAAAGGAGCTTTACTGGAGAATAGAATATTTTCCATATCCAGACTGCTGTCCCAGGTTGGAGTTCTCTGGCTCCTCATGTATTTATATTGGCACAGGCATACACCCATTTCTGTAACCTCAACACTTCCAGAGGATACATATTTCTAATAATATTTTCAGCAGTCTATCTACTGAAATATACAATAAAGGTACCCTTAATCATATGACAAGGAAATAAGAGGTAGAAAAGTCACCTCCTATATGCACAATATATCCATATTTAAATGAGTATTAAATATCTATAATTATTAAATACTTAATTATAGCTTAGGAATCACTGAAGCTAATAAATAATTTTCCCTCAAATTCCATAACTAATTTTTCAGCTGTTCTTTGACTCAGACTTCTATCTACAGATATTTCAGGTCTAGTAATTTAAATTCTAGGCATTAACGATAGTTGATTTATGGATTTCCTTTTCTGTATTTCTCTTAAATCAGGCTTGAAAACCAAAAGAATGCATTGTCTCCCAGGAGAATGCAGCGAGTTCTCAACACGAGGCAAAAAAAAAAAAAAAAAAAAAAAAAAAAAAAAAAAAAAAAAAAAAAAAGGGGGGGGTGCTAAAAAAAAAAAAAAAAAAAAAAAAAAAAGTATATATATATATATATATATATATATATATATATATATATATATATATATATATTAGGTGGAATGACATTTTCACATAAATATTACTTTCTTCAGATAAGATATATAGTTCATTAGTATGTCCCATGATACACTGAAAATATAAGATAACCTTGACATTTCCTGTTCAAATCTCCTGATTTGTGTGATGAATTTCCAAAGCAAACTGTCATCTACCATCAAAGCCTAAGTGAGGGTAAGCAAGAAGGGGCAGTTTACAGGTAGATGTCACCCAGCATCTGAATGCTTCACCAGACACATTAGTCTCATTTCAATAGTTAAGTGCATGCCTCACAGCATCATGAACTCAGTGACACTATCTTTTCTAAACAGTTAGAGCTGAATTTTTGGGAAAATATTTACAAAGTAAACAATATACTATGTGCATCCTATGGTAAAGAGGTTAAAGGAGAAATGATAGGAGCTCAAAGTTTCCTAATAAACAAATACGTCTCTATTGTGTCAGGCCTGTACTGCTGTTAAAATTGTTTTCTGTTCATTGTTCTTGCAATCAATGTTTTCCCCATTGTATAGCCTATAGTGTTTCTCTTATATTTGCTGTCTCATAGTTTTTAAGACACTTGATGTAATTTTATTCACTTTTTCTTGGGCTCATGCCTTTTGTAACTGAGTTCTCTGCAAAGTCACAGTAATGATTTCTGCATGTCTACAATTGTCCTTATCTTTCTTCAAGGTATATTGATTTGTCTTGATATCTCTCAATCTATTGTTAATATCTATGGACAGAGAGCTTTTCCACTTTCTTTCTTCTTCAGAATAGTCTTTGGAAAGTAACATTTCTGTGTCCTCAAAATGATAAGAATTAAAGATTATCACAGTCAGGTGCAGTGTCAAAACCAAAAGTGTCTAGTGCCCTTTATCCTGAGTTTATTGTGTTTAGTTTCACTTTAACATAGTGGTTAAAAGGTCTACATATATTGTTTTAGAAAGAATCTATGACTTCTTGTCACTAACTATATGAAAACCCCAGTTGAGCAAGAAGGGCAAGGGTTCTTTAACCTCTGCATTTGCTCCTTTCTACTCCTTAAAATGAATCCGTCTTAGTTTTGACTAGTTACCTCTCTTTTTCACTTTCTGTGCTCGTTGCTTTCTTGAAAACCATCACTGTTGTATAATCCTTGTGATTGATGGTTTGCAAGTTATATTTTCTCTAAGCAGCACAAAAGCCTAAAGTGTGGAAAATAAAGTTTTAAATGTTTAAGACAATAAACACGCCTTATGAAATGGAACTTGGGAACAGTGAAATTCATAAATATTAAAGACAGAACCTCACTTCATGGTCAAATCTTAACTATATCCTCTCTGAGGAGTTAAACCCAAATCAAAACTTATAAAAAAAGAACATCAAAGACAGTGGTTTTTGAACAATTAACTGGCTAATGACAGAATTATATAGGCATACATATAAAAAGAATCAAAAGTAGAATGAAGAATTGGAGCAAAACAGAAAGACCTGTGAAAATTTAATTCCCAGGACAAGAATGTTCAAACATGATAATAGTATTAGGCAGGCAAAGAGAAATGTGTGTCATCCAGGACAAGAAAAGAAATATGCAAATGCAATCTTCACTCAGGGGTCTGCATGTTAACAAGCACAGTCTAGCAGCTAATCAGTCTCCAATATCCAGACACATGTTCCCTGCTGCAGAAGTAATGACCTACATTGTCCTGTTTTACTGAGATATAAATATGTAAATGGGAAGACATGAGACAATTGTAATAGGACATGTTAAGCCCTAAATATTATTAAAAAAAATGGATAAGTTGGCTTGGGTTCTAATCCTATTTGTTTAAGAAGTTAATGATCCTCTTGGTTTAAATCTTCCTATCACCTACACTACCACTCAGTAAGAAGTAGAACATGCAAAACTTTGTAATTATTTTTAATAAATTCATCTTCACACAGGAAAAAATAAAGGCAAGCTAATAATTAAGGTTGTATATTTTTTAGTATTATGCAACACCAACACATATGAAGGAGATAAGCTACCACGCTTTCTACTAATGCTAGCAAGATGAGTACTGTAAATATCCATGGAAAGAGAATAAATGAATAAACAAATACCTAAGGAGTTAAAAGTAGAAAACATCCTCTTTATCGGTTCTATTTTTTATAACAGATATTTGATAAAAATTTGGAATCTAGCAAGACAGATGTCTTTCTTCAGGGTGTTCCATTTGGTAGGAGAGAACAGACAATCCACAATCACAAAAGTGAATATAGATAACATCTATGAAGTTGTTAAAGATTATGATCAAATTTTATGTATTATTATTTTCTTTATTTACTTTTCAAATGCTATCCCGAAAGTTCCCTATACCCCACCCCCGCCCCAGCTCCCCTACCCACCCACTCTCACTACTTGGCCCTGGCCTTCCCCTGTGCTGGGTCATATAAAGTTTACAAGACGAAGGGGTCTCTCTTCCCAATGATGGCCGATTAGGCCATCTTCTGCTACATACACAGGCTCAGGGGGTACTGGTTAGTTCATATTGTTGTTGTACCTACAGGGTTGCAGCTCCCTACAACTCCTTGGGTACTTTCCCTAGCTCCTCCATTGGGGGCCCTGTGTTCCATCCAATAGCTGACTGTGAGCATCCACTTCTGTGTTTGCCAGACACTGGCATAGCCTCACAAGTGGCCGTTATATCAGGGTCCCTTCAGCAGAATCTTGCTGGCATGTGCATTAGTATCTGGGTTTGGTGGCTGATGATGGGATGGATGCCCGGATGGGGTAGTCTCTGGATAGTCCATCCTTTCATCTTAGCTCTAAATTTTGTCACTGTACCTATATCCTTTCATGGGTATTTTGTTCCCTATTCTAAGGAGGAATGAAGTATCCACACAATGGTCATCCTTCTTGGTTTTCCTGTGTTTTACAAAATGTATCTTGGGTATACTAAGTTTCTGGGCTAATATCCGCTTATCAGTGAGTGCATATCAAGTGACTTCTTTTGTGATTGGGTTACCTCACTAAGGATGATATCCTCCAGATACATCCATTTGCCCAAGAATTTCATGAATTCATTGTTTTTAATAGCTGAGTAGTACTCCATTGTGAAATCCTAAAACAAAAGGATATACCTTCTTCTCAGCACCTCATGGAACCGCCTCCAAAATTGACCATATTCTCTTTTATTAGATTCAGTGTATCTGGTATTATGTGGAGTTCCTTGATCCACTTGGACTTGAGCTTTGTACAGGGTGATAAATACGGAAATATTGTCATTTTCCTACATACAGGCCAGGCCACCAGTTAGATCCACATATCAGCAAAGTTTATTGAAGATGGTTTCTCTTTCCCACTGTATGTTTTTGTGCCCAAACATGTGTTGCTTATGGGATTGCAAGCTGGCATAACCCCTGTTGAAATAAATCTGACATTTTTCTCAGAAAATTGGAAACAGTTCTACCTGAAGACTCAGCTTGGACTATATTTAAAAGATACCCCACCATATTCCAAGGAGACATGCTCCACCTTGTTTTTAATAGCCAGAAGCTGTAAACAACTCAGATGTCCCTCAACAGAAGAATAGACACAGAAAATGTGGTTCATTTACACATTGGAATACTATCCGGCTATTAAAAATGAGGATACCATGAATTTTGCAAGCAAATGGAAGGAACTGGAAATATTATCTTGAGTGAGGTAACTCAGATTCCAAATGCCATACATGGTATTTTCTCAATGATTAGTAGACACTACCCAAAAAGTACAGGGTTCTTAGGATACAACCCACAGATCATAAGAGATATAATAAGTAGATAGGCCCAAGTGAGGGTGTTTCAGTTCATCTTAGAAGGGGGAAGGAAATGATCATGGAAGGCAGAGCAATAGGGGGAACTGGTTTGGAGATGGGAGTGGGAGGGGAAAGAACAAAGAGGATCAGGTATGGGGGTGCAAGAGAGAAGCCCAGAGTGCCAAGAAAATGAACAGAGATAACAGCATCAGAGTTCCTATGTAAAAGAACTGCAGGGACAAAAATGGAGAAAAGACTGAAGGAAAGGTGGTTCAATGACTGGCCCAATTTAAGATTCATCTCATGGGAAGGCATGACCATGAGTGTGAATCTTAGTATTCATCTCATGGTATTCATGACCAGCATTTGACTGAGACAGAAGCAGATATTTGCACCTAATTCTTGAATTGAAGATGGGGACCCCATGGTTGAATTAGGATTAAAGAAGCTGAAGGGGGAAGAGTGACCCCATAGAAAATCCATCAGTCTCAACTCACCCAGACTCCAGAGAGCTCCCAGAGACTGAGCCTCCAACCAGATAGTATACATGGACCAGTACGAGGCCTCTGAGAAAAATATAGCAGAGGTCTGCCTGGTCAGAGCCCAGTGGGAGCAGATGTGCTTAATCCTCAAGAGACTTGAGGTCCAATAAAAGAGGAAGGCCTAATGGAACGGAGCACCCTTTCAAAGGGGAGGAGAATTGGGATGAGGTACTGTGGAAGGGGTACAAACTAGGGGCATCAACTCTAATGTAAATAAATATAATATGGAGAAGATGGCATTTGATGAGAGATTATTTGTATATTTGAATAAAGAAAGTCCCAAGCAGTCAAGTCCCAAGTCAAGTCCCAAGCATCTGAATTTTAAAATGTCTCTGACATGCCTCAGATAAAGATAGTAGCAAATTAGTTATGTAGATAGTATGCCCAATAGGTTGGTAACCAAGAAGAGAGTCATGCCTTGGTTTTGACATTGACTTCATTTAGACAGGGTTTTGTAAATGTGATACTATTCAAATGGATCATTCTCTATTGTACAGAAGTTGTTCTATGAGTATTATTAAATTCTTTCTCTTCTAAACACTACTGATTAGCTACAAGTAAAATGTCCCAGCCCTTGGACTGATACTCAAGTTTATCATTGCACATAGCCAGATCTCTCCATGCAAAACTATAATTTAAATAGGAATGCATTGAGACAAGACCTAGTAGAACATTGTCACTCATTTAAGAAGTATTTTTATTAATTTTGTAACAGATGAGGACTATGATAGAAAGACACAACTCTCTTAATTCACTTTGCTTTACTTGAAACATCCATGCTCATTTATACATAATAAAAATAATACAGGTTAAGTGAAAGTAATAATACATCAACCAAGGTAATTCCCATCACAAATTTTTTCATAGTAATTCCTATATATTAAGTTTCAATAGTAATATTATAAATAAATGAAAGCTTTATTTCTTAAAGCCTACAAGTAAACATTGAACAAATTGAATTTATGTACAATACTGACTAAGCAATCTGAGTATAGATTATAGAATTTTCTGTAAATATCCTTTAAGCAAATAGTTTACTCACTAATATTAAAAACTTCTTTCCAAGAAATCACATTACATTATATTTGTCCAATAAATTTTTATCTCTAACATCAACTTCTGATGGCATGCCCTACATTTCTGACACATATGATATAAAAAAATATGATTAGAGTCTTTTATTTTCCCAGTTTGATCCTCTACATCTATCACATATGAAATATATGACAAATAATAAATACCTGTTTTTGTTTTCACATAAACATTGAAACTTTATATTAGTAAGAATAATTAATACAAATTCTCTAAATCAAAGTTTTTTTAAAGCATAACCACCCCTTCCAAAACAAGAAACAGAACTATTCCCACAAATTTCATCAGGCTTTGGTGATATGTTATCTGTTAGAATAAATAATTATTTTGAATAGTTATAATATTTCTTTTCTTGTGTATATTAGGGTCTGGTATTCTTAGATAATTAGTTTAACGAATAAGAAATTAAATGATTCCCTCTATACCTGTTTTAAATTATATTTTTAAAATTTTTAAATTTTTTATTAATCATTTTATTCATTTGTATTTCAAATGATATCCCCCTTCCTGGTTACCTCTCCATCAACCCCCATCCCATTTCCCCCATCCTCCCTCCCCTTTGCCTCAAAAAGGGTGCTCCTCCACCCATTCATCCACATAATTGCATTTTACCATGTCATTCCTTTCTTCAAATCCTCCTATATATCCCATCTCCCTCTCCTTCAAATTCATGCACTCTTCTTTAACTAAACAAATCCTTTTCCTTTTTGGAAAGTAATATGCTATTGGATTCTTTCCTAAATCCCATGTCCTACATAGGCATGGACTTAAGTCTGTTAAAGTTAAGTACCAGGCATGAGTTTCATCTTGTGGACTAGGTATTTTATTTAATTAGAGAATAGTGGGTAACTCTTATAATATTCATGCAACTATTTTGCAAGTAAACGTGTCTTACCAAGCCAACCATTTCTGTAACTCACCAGGCTCATAGCTGGGTAAGGTTCATTACATTTCTTATTTGGTACAATACATAAAACCTTCCAACATAATAAAGCTACCCCATAGGAAGGAAGGTTGCAGACATGAACTAGTTGTATGTCTCTGTGTCCTGTGACTTCAGTTTGTGGTGCCTGGTCATTAGGTTCAGGAACATAATCAAGACTGATGAAACATCTTTGAATATTTGAAGGAGTCTATGGGACCCTACCTATGGGATTACCAACATTTTGAAAACAGGTAATCAGTTCTTAGAACTGGATTTTTATTTGAAATCATATATATATATATATATATATATATATATATATATATATATATATAT
>NC_034597.1:84489601-84493397 GCF_900095145.1 Mus pahari | reverse complement strand
TATATATATACATATATATATATATATATATATATATATATGTACCCCTATTATCTCTTCTTGCACCCTGCTTTCCCATTTGTTACTGTTTTACCATTCCACATTCATTATCCCCCTTTCTCCTTTCACATTACCAGGATATTATATTTAAAATCCTATTGGCACTTCAATTTAAAAGAACATATCACAAGACTCAATATTAACCTCTACTTATGAGAGAGAAGAGGGAATATGTGGATTTGGTCTTTTGGAGTCAGGTTACTTTACCAATACATCACAAATTAGTACTTCTCTCAAGACTCTATAGAAAAGCTTCTTTTGAAGTAGACAGTGATTATCAGAGGGACATCACTAGTCAATATGCAGGCGCTAAGGGATGGGAATACTCAGCTTATATAAAACTAGTTTTTGAAAAAAAATCTAAGGTAGGGTAGATTTGATGAAAATCTGTTATATGAATATATGATGTCCTCAAACAGTAAAATAGAACACTGGAAGAAACAGTTGCTTCAATTAATAGGAGAATGTACAGCCAACAACATTTTCAAATAAAGGAAGTACATTATAAATAAATAAACAAACAAATAACTAAATAAATGAATAGAGGAATGAATGAATGAATGAATAGGTGCTATTGTAAAGAAAAAAGTGTCACCTTTCCTTAAATCCTTACTGCTTTTTCTTAGTACCTTGCATGTATTTTCTCTCATACAATTATAATTTTATGAGTAGTTTTTCTCCCTTCCTAACACTTAGATGTAGGGACATTTATTCAGTTGCATATATAGTTAATTTTAAATGTGACTTATATAATTGTTTTTATTCAGGGAAACAATGACTTTTCTGTACACATGATTTGTAAGTCTAAGGCTTAACTTAGTGTTCTGAACTAGGAATTATAATGATTGTTGGCCTATGTTCATATAGAGATCTATAAAAATAATTTGTATCCTTTCAAATTGTATTTTTCTACCTTTCTGTAGTTCTATAAATCTTCTTGATAGTTTTCATTTCTATTCTGACTAATTTCAATACAACCTTTGTTATTTGAGATAAATTCTATAGATATTCACAAGGATTTTTATTCTTTATTTTTGTTTCATATATACATGAAATATATGGGCATATATTTATAAATATGGCTTATCATTAAGTTTTTTATACTCTTTTAAAAACCATCCTATCTATATATAAGCCCAAGACACAAAGCACAATTTACTGCTTTTATCTTTTGAAAAGTCCAACAGTGTCATATGGGATGGATCAACAACTGTTACAGACAGGCTGAGCTCTGTTCTGCATAATGTGTAAGTTCAAATACTAAAACTAAAGTAAATCAAATGTCATGATCTAATATTAAAATTATATCATGATTTTTGGTCTTAGTTAAATACAGGTAATATATTTATATATAAAATTTATTTATAAATGCTAAGGAAGATCTCTTGCGAACACAAAGATGCTCATGGTTAAACCACAGAGAGTCCTCAGAGGCATTTAGTCTCCTGGCACTATGATTCCATACCACTGGTTTGTATTTTCTATTAAAAACAGACATAATGACAGCAGACAAACTAAGAACCTATGCTTTTAAGCATGTTGAAGAGATAGAAAAAAAATGAACAAATCCTAAGATTTTTCTAAAGCTACCCTAGCTGGTAGATTTTATAAAAGTTAATTTTCTCAGATGTTGCAGTATTTCTCCTCAGCAAACATTTAAACTCAAGTTTTCTTTGAAAAGCACTGCTGTCTGGGCACTATCACATAGTGGACTCCCATGCTATGACAGAATACAAACACTACTTACACGATGTTACTGAAGCTATATTAAAGGTCAAGGTTTTTTCATAGTATTGTATTGTTAATGTTCTCTAGAGGAAGAAAACTGATGTAATGAATATCTATCTATCTATCTATCATCTAATACATATGATATATATTATATATGTATACATACACACATACATATGAGATTTGTTATATTGTTATAACAATATAACATACATATGATACCACAGCTACTCTACCAACAGAATGTCCAAGAATAAAGTAGTTGTTAAGTTCTAGAGACTGATATTTTCATTGATCTTCAGTATATTCTAAAACTCTGAAAAAGTAGGCCTTAATGCCTATGAACGAATGGACTTCACTTGAGGGCAAGCTGACAAAGAGCCAAAGCTTTCTTTGTCTGAGTTCTTTTAACTAGGCTTCCATGAGATATGGCTAATACTAAATGTGGATCTTTGTACAAGAAAGACCCAGATTAAAGCTAGTCTTGCCACGTCAACCGATTCTGAATTAATATAACTTCTTCACAGGATTACAATTAGGTAATTCCAGTTTCAGTAAAGGTGACAGTCAAAAATATCCGTCACAAATGTAAATATTTTATTTAAAAGTCTACATAAAGAGAATTTATTTCTCACATGATAAAAACTTATTAGAATGTCTAAATAAGCAGTTTTTTAAATTTATTTATTCTGTGTAGATAATCTTACTCTTATGTATGTATTTCTATTCTTACTTTCTTTATTCATTTTTGATTGAAATGTAATTACCTCAATCTTCCCATCCTCTTTTCTCCCTCTAGACCCTCCCAAGTCCTGTCCCTCAAGTTTCTTCCATATCCCCCTGTCACTCTCAAATCGATAGCCTCTTTTTTTTAATTATGTGTGTTATATAAATATGTCAATTGGAACCACTTTTGTTGTTTTATGTATAATAGCGTCACTGCTGAGGACTTTGAACTGGACATTCAATTAGGGGCTTATCCCTGTGAAAGACCTCCTTCCTCTCTCAGCAGCCATCACTTACTTGTAGGTACTTGACCAGGGATGCGAGCTGATGTGACTTTTTTCATTCTGCATTAACATTTCTATTGAAATTTCCACTGTTTGTATCTTGTGTGTGCAGTATTTTCATTCTTTTTAGTCAGTGACTACTCACAGGCTAACATCTTTCAGGACTATGCATTGTAATAGTTAACACAGCAAAGTCTAGAGAACAGTGTAGACTTGGAAACTAAATACATTCTTCATACCACACAATCAATCTGGGCACCATTTACCATGGACTGTATTCATAATTATCAGGATATTGAGTTCTTTGATTTCATTGGTGAACTTTTATTTTCCTCAAACAGAATCTTATGGAACTTCTGCTTCTATAATGACTTATTGAAATTATATATCATTGTTATTACAAAAGTATCCATGAAAGTTCACACTTATTTAAGGTGGTTACTGCCTATAGTATTATCATGCTAGTCTATGAAAAGTCTCATCTTCACATTAAAATAATATTCTTCCTTCTGTAGTTACTTCAAGCCCCTTTTCTTTCTGCCAGTGTATTTATTGACATAGTCATTTATTATAGCTCATCATCATGGTTTGCTTGTCATTTCACATTCATCAGATTTTTTATAAAGCACATGAATATTTAAAGAAACGATACTGTGTTGCTGTGCAAATATAAGGTTAATTTCTCATTCACCACTTATAGAATGAACCAAAAGCAAAAGCATCCCTTCTTTCAAATAATATAACTTATATGAGATTTCATAATTGAACATCTAAAAATTAAAAATTTTTCTCAAGAAAAATCTTCATCATCCTTTACATTTACATGTTGAAATATTTACAGAGCTAGTTGTGGTGGTACGTGCTGGTAGGATTTTTAGAGTGAGGTAGAGGTGGTAGGATCATGAGGTTGAAGCTAGCCTTGGCTACTACACATTTGGGAAAGAAAGAAAGAAAGAAAGAAAGAGAGAGAGAGAGAGAGGGAGGGAGGGAGGGAG
>NC_034597.1:84487112-84489456 GCF_900095145.1 Mus pahari | reverse complement strand
AAGAAAGAAAGAAAGAAAGAAAGAAAGAAAGAAAGAAAGAAAGAAAGAAAGAAAGAAAGAAAGAAAGAAAGAAAGAAAGAAAGAAAGATTGATTCAGAAAACCTGCCTACATGCCCTACATTTTACAGAATCACCCAAAAGGCATTGTTGACCAAGAGTTGAATTCCAATTTCTTTAATTATGTTTTTATAATAATAGAGACAAAATGTATTCTATATGACTGATTTTATTCTTCTTAGCACAAAATACTATGATATTGATAAATTATCTTTTGAGGCAACAATAAGAGTGTTTTTCAAAATAAAAGTAACAAATTTGTTAACGTTTCCAATCATTTATTCCAGAAATGACTGTCCTTTTAAAATCATTTTTAAGGATTCTGTGCATAGCTTTAAGGCCAGATAACAATCATTAGCATTTATTGACCTTTTGCAGTAGTAATTTAATCTTAGGGGGAACAAAGTTGATTAATCACAGCTTGACATATTGAAATTTGGCATAATTCTTCTTGAAAATGCTTACAGGGCGGCAAGTTCTAGGGCATTTAGTATAATAACTAAGTACACGTTGCAAGTAAATGGATTTAGAAAAGTTTTCCAGAAATTAAGAACATTCCTTTCTGTAGATTCACTCTTAAAACTTTTTTGAACAAGTCAAGTTATAGATCATATATATTTTTCTACTACACTCAGAAATAATAGACAAAAAGCTTGAATTGAAGAAAAGATAAAATTAAAGGACAAAACCTCAAAGGGTTATGTGTGAATCAATGTGAGACATTATGAAGTATGATAGATGTTCTCTTTATCTTCCTTATGAAATTACATGCAGAAATTATAACAGTAAAAAGTGTGTTTTCCAGGTTCTTAGAAAAATCAATCAATGGATTATGATAAAATTTAAATTATATTTGATGCAAATGGAAATAAGGACAGACCTTTATATTTGTTTGTGGATTAGAACAGAAACTGTAAGATTCTGACAGTTTGTCAATTCAACAAAATCCTGAAATGACAGTCTTTATTGTCTGTACTGTGACAAAATTATGTCTCCTATGTAACATATATCAAAATTTGTTTCACCTATCTTTGAAGTGTGGGCACTCTAAAATCAAGGAGACAACATTCACTGTTTATAGAAGAACTTGTATATGACAAAGAAGAAATCTAAAAAGGATCTCACTTTAAGCATCCCACATTTTAAATTCTACTTAGTCATTCCATAGTTTTTATTCACTAATGTCACTCATATAAGCTCTATACATGTGACTGTGAATGTGTCATCTTCTAATAACCACACTTCTTCATACTATATTATTTGGGATTCAATTGCATTAATTAAGCACCACCATAAATTTGAAATTGTTTTGTTTTAACCTAGGCCAATCATTAATTCTATATGTTTGTTGCTATGACAAGAAGCAGTTTTAGAAAGCCAATTATGCTTTTATAGCTTTAAGAGGTAGAGATTAGACTTAGTTGGCAACCACTAAACATTTCAAAAATTACCCATTGCGAAGCTTAAATTTTCTTTCTTAAGCTTAGCTAAAATGTATAGTTTTCTCATTTCTTATCAACAGTCTTTATTTTAAATCTTATTTTATTAGATATTTTCTTTATTTACATTTCAAATGCTATGCCAAAAGTTCCCTAAACCCTCCACCCACCCTGCTCCCCTACCCAACCACTCACTCCCAGTTCTTGGCCCCGGTGTTCCCCTGTATGGGGCATATAAAGTTTGGAAGACCTAGGGGCCTATGTTCCCAATAATGGCTGACTAGGCCATCTTCTGCTACATATGCAGTTAGAGGCACAAGCTCTGGGGGTACTGGTTAGTTCATATTTTTGTTCCTTCTATAGGGTTGCAGACCCCTTCAGCTCATTGAGTACTTTCTCTAGCTCCTCCTTTGGGGGCCCTGTGTTCCATCCCATAGATGACTGTGAGCATCCACTTCTGTTTTTGCCAGGCACTGGCATAGCTTCACACGAAACAGCTATTTCAGGTTCCCTTCAGCAAAATCTTATTGGCATATGCAATAATTTCTGGGTTGGGTGGCTGATTATGGGATGGATCCCTGGGTGGGGTATTTCTGGATAGTCCATTCTTTCATCTTATCTACAAACTTTGTCTCTGTAACTCCTTTCATGGGTATTTTGTTCCTTATTCTAAGGACGAATGAAGTATCCACACATTGGTCTTCCTTCTCCTTGGTTTTCTTTTGTTTTGCAAATTGTGTCTTGGGTATTCTAAGTTTCTAGGCTAATATCCACTTATCAGTGAGTGCATATCTAGTGACTTCTTTTGTGATTAGGTTACCTCACTAAGAATGATATCCTCCAGATAC
>NC_034597.1:84465044-84486294 GCF_900095145.1 Mus pahari | reverse complement strand
TTGCCCATTCACTACAAAGTGATGTGGCATTGTTTTCAGCACCAGCAATTCAATTTTACACACACTCAGAATCACTTTAAAAGAGGAAATCTGAGTGAAGAATTTCCTTATCAGATTGGCCATGTCCGTGAGGTAATTTCTCAACTACTAACTGGTGTTATAGGTCCATCCCACTGCAGACACAGGTACTTTTTGGGAGAGGTCTGAACTATATAAGAGAGTGTGTGTAGTTTGAATAGGAATGTCCCCTACAGGTAATTGATTGTTCTTGAATGCAATTCAATGTTTGGCCCATAGAAAAATTAGGAACGATGGCCTTGTTGCTATGCTGGAGAAAGTAGAACTGTGGAGGTAGGATTGGAAGATGCTCACAGTACACCCAGTGAAGTACACTGTGATCTTCTCCTGCCTATAGTTCAAGATGTAGAGCTCTCAAACTTCCCCAGCACCATGTCTGCCTGGAAGCTGCTATGCTTTCCCACCATGATGACAATGGACCAAATCTCTGAAACTGCAAGCCAGCCACAATGAAATGTTGTCTATTATAAGAGTTGCCATGGTCACAGAGTCTCTTCATAGCAGTGGAATAATGGAATCCCTAATTAAGACAGAAAGGTAGCTGACCATGTCAGGGGAAGCAAGCCAGCAAGCTGCTTTCTAGTTCAAGTTCCTGCCTTGAATTCTTGCGGAGTCCCCTGATGTTAAATTGCAAAAAGTACAATTTAATGAATGCTTTATCTCAAGTTACTGTTGATCAGGGAGTTTATCAAAGCAACAGAAAACAAATTCGAATTCCCTAGGAAAGATCGCTACAATAAATCTTCATAATGAAGTTATATCTTAACTCATAGATGATGACTTATAATAATCTTACTTATCTGTGGTTCACCTATCTTGAATTTCTGTTATCCACATTCAACCTCAGTCTGAAAAGTACTATGTGGAAATTTCCAAGAGCAAACAACTTGTAAAACAAATAAATAAAATGCTCCAAAATTGTGTGGTGGGATTTCTTATTTACTGCTGTATCAGGCCTTGATGTACCCATGATGTATTAAATATTTTCCCAATGTCACTTTGTTGTGACATTAGGCAAACTGTCCCAGGAGTGTAATGATTCTAGACTTCAGTGCCAAGTTTTCTGTGATTCTTAATTGAAACTATGGATGGAAACAATACACTGGGAAGTATGTGGTGAGGACATTTAGGTGGACTTGAGTGACAGTGGGAGCACAGGGCACAAATGATCCCCACCATGCTCTTACCTACCTAGCATGTGAAACACCTGTATCCACTTTTTCTTGCTGCTGTTGTGTGATTTTTGAAATTGTATTTTAATTACATTTCTCATTTCACCAAAACCTCTCATGTACCCTTTGCTCCTCTTCTTCAAACACATGGCCTCTTTTGTTACTGACAGTTATTACATGCATATATAATTGCATGTAATATGTTTCCAAATGTAAACTGAGACCATTCAATGTGACTTTTAAACACATTTTCAGGGCTGCTGATTTGGCCATGGTAAAGCAGTTGGTGTGCTCTTCGCTAGGGAGTACTATATTATTATTATTATTATTATTATTATTATTATTATTATTATTATTATTATTAATTTACATTTGATATGCTATCCCCCCTTCCCGGTTTTCCCTACACAAACCCTCATCCCGTCCCCCTCCCCTGCCTCTATGTGGATGCTCCCAAGGATTATCTTTTCTGCTCTTCGCTTTATTAAGCTGCTTGTAATTCTTTGTGTAAGGTTGAGACCATGTGGCACTTTTCTGTGGCTTTGACACGGTCATTGATATCCTCCTTGTTTGGATCAAGTGTTGATGGTTGTGCAATTTCTCATATTACTAGAAGATACAATCTCACAGAATCTCACCCTTTAGTGTCCTCAGTTAAAGCCTCCTCAGACCCTATTTCTCACTTTGACCATTTTTCATGGGCTCCAAAAATCAAACCCTCTGACCAAGGACATATTGGAACAATCCATATAATGTGAAACAGAATATTTTTCTTACTTTCAAAGGCAAAAAAAAAAAAAGTATACAATAATGGATACAAAATTAGTAAAAGAAGCATATTTTTACACTGAAACCTCTAACTAAATGAGTTTCAGAGAAACTAAGATGTGTCAAGGTTTGGGTCCTGGTTTATGGAGCTGAGAGTAAATTCATCTGATTGCATGAGGAGTAGACTGAAAAAAGGTCCAAATTTATAGTGATGAGTGTTGTAATATTTTAATTTTTTATATAATAAATAAGACAAACTCCAAAACATGAGGAGATATGGTTAATTTTTAATGTTATATGTTATTTATAACTATCCTATATTTGCTCACACAGTGAGCAAAGTTATTTAATTCATAGTAGCTTTGACAGATCACAATTCTACTGTCAGAAAACATTAAAATTCTGTTTATGCTTATACATGCTTTGAATCATAGTAGCCACAAAGTGGAGATGAAAAGATTGTGGTGAATTTTTTGCTAATCTGTGATATATAGGCTATATCTGTGTAGTATACTAAATATCTCAGGAAGAAACACAGAAAGTTGGGGGACAAAAATCAGTGTAACTGGTTGCTTTCTTCAAGACAGAAAACATTTATCTATCTATCTATCTATCTATCTATCTATCTATCTATCTATCTATCTATCTATTTATTTTTTACAATTTTCAGATGAACTTATGGAACTTTAATTTATCTTTTTACTTTTTTACTGATTTCTTTTTTATTAGATATTTTATTTAGATTTCTAATGTTACCTCTTTTCCCCTTTTCCCCTCCAAAATTCCCTATCCCATCCCCCATCCCCTCTGCTCACCAACCCACCCATTCCTACTTCCCTGTCCAGGTATTCCCCTACACTGGGTTATCCAGTCTTCCTAGAACCAAGGGTCTCTCCTCCTATTGATGTCTGACAAGATCATCCTCTGCTACATATGCAACTAGAGCCATGGGTCCCTCTGTGATTACTCTTTGGTTAGTAGTTTAGTCCTTGGGAGCTCTGGGAGTATTGGTTGGTTCATATTGATGTTCCTCCTATGTGGCTTCATACTCCTTCAGCTCCTTGGGTCCTTTCTCCAGCTCCTCCATTGGGGACCCTGTGCTTCATCCAATGGTTTGCTGAGAGCATCCACCTCTATATTTGTCAGGACTGGCAGAGCCTCTCAGGAGATAGCTATATCAGGCTCCTGTCAGCAAGCGCTTGTCCAGAATAGTATCTGAATTTGATAACTGTATATGGAATGGATCTTCAGATTGGGCAGTCTCTGGATGGCCTTTACTTCAGTCTCTGCTCCACACTTTGGCTCTGCATCTCCTCCCATGGTTAATTTGTTCCCCCTTCTAAGAAGGACCTAAGTATCCACACTTTGGTCTTCCTTCTTCTTGAGTTTCTATAATATTTTACAAGTTGTATCTTAGGTATTCTGAGCTTCTGAGTTAATATCCACTTTTCAATGAGTGAATTCCATTTGTATTCTTTTGTGATTGGGTTATCTCACTCAGGATGATATTTTCTAGTTCTATCCATTTGCCTAATAATTTCATGAATTCATTGTTTTTAATAGCTGAGTAGTACTCTGTTCTGTAAATATACTACATTTTCTGTATCCATTACTCTGTTGAGAGACATCTGGGTTCTTTCCAGCTTCTGGCTATTATAAATAAGGCTGCTATCAACACAGTGGAGAATTTGTCCTTATTAAATGTTGGAAATAGACAATTTAAAATTTATAGCTTCCACATTTATCTATTAGGTACATAGTGACAATAGAGAAAATAAATCATAACTGAGTTGTTTAAGTTCTGGGGTGTTACTGATATTTTATTAGTGACCCAAGTACTGAAAACACTGGCCTGCTACCTAACAGCATTTGTTTGTGGATCACAAAAATAAATAAATAAATAAATAAATAAATAAATAAATAAATAAATCTAGGGGCCAGAAAGATGGCTCAACAGATAAGAGAACTGTTCTTCCAGAGGTCCTAGGTTCAAATTAGAGCATCTACTTGGAAGCTTACAGTGTCTTCAACCCCAGTTCCAGAGGAAAAGAATTTCTCTTAGATATCCATTCCAGGAAAATAGACATATGCAATTAATTAATTAAAAGAAAATGGATCTGAATCTAATTAGAAAGTAAAATTGAAAGTAAGAGGCAATGATTCAGTCAGTTAAATGATTCCTATAGAAGGGAAATTGAGTTTGAATTCCCAGTACCCACATAAAAACCAAAGGGTAGTGGTGAACATTTATATCTTAGCACAAAAGAAAGAATACACAAGTGGGCTGGTAGTCTTGGATTCTATAAGAGAGCAGGCTGAGCAAGGTAGGGGAAGCAAGCCAGTAAAGAACACCCCTCCATTGCCTCTGCATCAGCTCCTGCTCCCTGACCTGCTTGAGTTCCAGTCCTGACTTCTTTCAGTGATGAACACCAATGTGGAAGTATAAGCTGAATAAACCCTTTCCTCCCCAACTTGCTTCTTGGTCATGATGTTTGTGCAGGAATAGAAACCCTGACTAAGACAAATTGGTACCAGGGACTGAGGTATTGCTGTGATAGGCCTGACCATGCTTTTATTTGAAAGAATGTGGATTTGGGGACTCTGGATTTGGAAAGAAGTGGAATGCTTTAAATGGGGCTTAATGNAGCTGAATAAACCCTTTCCTCCCCAACTTGCTTCTTGGTCATGATGTTTGTGCAGGAATAGAAACCCTGACTAAGACAAATTGGTACCAGCATAGTGGGGATTCATGTGACAACCTGACCGTGTTTTGGGGAGGACTGTAGAAGGACTTTGGAACTTTGGGCCAGAAGATTCATTCAGTGTTAAGAGCTCTTTGGAATGCTGTGTAGGAGCTTGGAAAATAATGTTAATAACAGTTCAGAAGATGGAGGCCAGGCTTGTGAAATTTCAGAGGGAAAATTAAAGACTCTTTTCGGGGGGCGTTGCTATTTTGGATTGTGGAGATTCTGTGCTTCTGGTTAGCTGGGGCTGAAGAATTAGCTGTGATTAACAAGATAGCAGAACCACTAAAGTGAAACCTTTGCATTACTGGAACTATTGATGCTGGCTAGCTGGAGCTAAGAAATTAGTGGTGATTAAGAAAAGATCAGCATCATTGAGGTGACATCTTCTGGGAAGTGTTTTCTGAGAGCACAGAGGCTGTGTTCCAGAGATAGCCAAGGTTGTACCTTGTGCTGTGCCTGGAATTGGTAATGTGTAAGAGGTACTCAGGTGGTACTGGTTTTGAAGGGATGAAGTGATCATGCAGAGCAGGTGAGGCCATGTTAGCACTGTGAGAGGCCATGGAAGGACATTGGTGAAGGTGCAGCCTCAGTTGCAATTGATGTCCCAGGACTGAAGGGGTCATGCAAAGGAGTTGAGGCTTGGCACCATGAAGAGAGCTTATGAGAGGCTAGTGTTGAAGCCTAGTTACAGTAGAAGACAGCAGTGTTTTGGAGATGCCAGTATCATGAGATGACTACCAAGAANAGCAGCAGCAGTGAAGTACAGGNAGCTGGAGCTGGAGCTGAGAAGACAAGGTGTGTGCTACAAAGGGCATGGCTGGAGAAGTGACCCAAGCCCTTGGAGGAACCCAGAAGATCTTGAGTTAGATTCCAGACATTGGACGGTTGGAGATTGATTTTTGCTTTTGATTGTGACTGTGTCCTGATATTTTTCCCTCCTGTGACTGTGTCTTGATATTTAGTTTTTTAGTGAAGGCCACAGTTAAGAGACTTTGAATTTTAAAGTACTTTGTATTCTAAAAGATACTGGATATTTTAAAGAGATTGAACTTTTAATATGTAAAGACTGTGGGACTTTTAAAGTTGTTTAGATCTTGGGGATGAATAAGAAACTAAGGGTCGAGGCTTACTAGTAATGTGTTTGTGTGTCAAGTTGACAAGGGGTCAATTGTACTGGCTAGTTTTGTGTTAACTTGACACAGCTGGAGTTATCACAGAGAAAGGAGCTTTAGTTGGGGAAATGCCCCCATGAGATCCAGCTGTGGTGAATTTTCTCAACTAGTGATCAAGGGGGAGAAGCTCCTTGTGGGTGGGACCATCTCTGGGCTGGTAGTCTTAGATTCTATAAGAGAGCAGGCTGAGCAAGCCAGGGGAAGCAAGCCACTAAAGAAAATCCCTCCATGGTCTCTGCATCAGCTCCTGCTCCCTGACCTGCTTGAGTTCCAGTCCTGACTTCTTTAAGTGATAAACAGCAATGTAGAAATGTAAGCTGAATAAACCCTTTCCTCGCCAACTTGCTTCTTGGTCATGATGTTTGTGTAGGAATAGTAACCCTGACTAAGACACACCTCAATCACAGCCCCTCTTCCCTCTGCTCCTCCCAGTGCCCCCTTTACAAATTCCTCCTCAATTTCTCCCTCCCCTTCTCCTCAGAGAAGTGGGAGGGCCACTTGAATATCACCCCACCCTGGGTCAGCTGGTCCTTGAAGGACTAAGAGTATCCTCTAGCATGAGGCCAAATCAGGCAGTCCAGGGAGGGGAAGGGAATCCAACAGAGACAGAGACAGCCTCCACTCCACTTATTAGGGAACTAACATGAAGTCCAAGCTGCATGTTTACTACAAATGTGTAGGGGGGTTAAGCCCAGCCCCTGCATGCTCCCTGGTTGGTGACCAATGGGCCAAGGCTAGTTGACTCTGTAAGTCTTCCTGTGGTGTCCTTGACCCCTCTGATTTGCTTGATTCTATCCCATACTATTCCAGAAGACTTGGAAGCTCTTCCTGGTGTTTGACTCTGGGTATCTGCATTTTCCTCTATTTGCTTCAGAATAAAACCGCTCAGGAAACAGATGTGCTAGTTCCTGTCTGCAAGCATAGCAGAGTATCATCAATAGTGTCAGAAATTAACACTCAATAAAAGAAAATATATTCAACTGGCTTGTCTAACCGAATGTCTGGATGTAGAATAATGCAAATAGATCTATATTTATCACTCTGCACAAAACTCAAGATCAAGTAGACCAAAGACCTCAACATAAAATCAGATATACTGAATCTACTAGGTAAAAAAGTGGGTTGTACTACCAAATGTATTGGTACAGGAGATAAATTCCCAAACTGACACCAGTGGCTAAGGCTCTAAGATCATCTTCTGATAAATGAGACATCTTGAAATTGAAAAGCTTCTGTAAGCAAAAAAAACACAGGAAATAAGACAAAACAGTACCCTAGAGATTGAAAAAGACCCTTACGACACCAATATCTGCCTGAGTGCTAGTATCCACATTATATAAGGAACTCAAGAAGATAGACACCAACAAATGAAATAACACAATTTAAAAATTGAGTACAGAGATCAGTAGAGAATGCTCATCAGAGGAATCTCAAATGGCCAAGACACATTTAAAGAAATGTTACATGTCCTTAAACATCAAATGACCCAAAGGTTCCATCTTACACAAGACAGAATGAGTAAGATCAAAAACTCAAGAGATAGCATAGGTTAGAGAGGATATGAAGAAAAGGGAACACTCCTCCATTGCTGGTGAGAGTCCAAATGTTTACAACCACTTTGGATATCAATTTGCTGGTTTCTCAGAAAACTGAGACTAGTTATACCTCATGACCCAGCTCTACCCCTCCTAGGTGTATAACCAAAATATGCTACAAGATACCACAGTGACACTTGTTCAACTATGTTCATAGATGCTTTATTCATAATAGCCAGAAACTGGAAACAACCTAGATATCCCTCAACCAAAGAATGGATAAAGAAAATGTGCTACATCTACTCAATGGACTACTATTCCACTATTAAAAACAAGGACATCATGAGTTTAGCAGGCAAATGATGGAATTTGAGACTATCATCCTGAGAGAGGTATCCCACACCCAAAAGGACATGGGTGGTATTTACTCATTTGTAAGTGGATATTAGCCATAAAATACAGGATGCTCAGGTTTCACTTCATAGAACCAAAGAAGTTAAACAAGGAAGGCATAAGTGAGGGTGTTTGAATCTCACTTAAAAGGGGGAATAAAATAGTCTTAGGAAATCCACCTGCCTCTGCCTTTGGAGTGCTGGGATTAAAGGTTTGCACCACCATGCCCGGCGACATATAAATTTTAAAATGTGAAGAATGAAGACATTTATGGAGTCGGGCAATAGTACTTTTTAGTTTTGGACAGTCAAAAGAAAGTATAAGCTGAAATAAGTCCTTACGACCAAGCAGTTTATCATTTGTGGCTTTCACTCTTCTACATTTACTTTATTATAGTCATCCCTCCAAGCAGTGAGAACTTCTCAGACCTTCATAGACTTGACCTTTCTGATCTTGAAATCTAAGGTATTAAGGTAGAATGGAAAAGTACATTCCCCAAAACAAATATTCTCTGATAAGACTATTGTATTCTAACAACAAAATTTTGTGATTGAATGCAAAAGTTAGCATCACTAATACACACTTGCAAGTGTGGGTAGCATATCTGCAGCTCGCTTGTTTGATTGGTCTATAGAGAACACAGATGCATCGAGAAAAATTGCAGTCAGGAAAATTAACACATCCCTTGGTACGAAGCTATCCATCTGCTACAAGCTCCTTTCTGTATTCTTTAAGGAAAATACCAGATGTGAGTTGATTCAATCTACCAGGAAACAGCAATATATCCCCATTTTCCTAAGTCTGCATTATATCAATCTCATGTTGAAAGTTCTAATTAATCCACAGGGCCCTTGATGGTGTCGCTAGCTCATAATAGAGCATATTGGCCTATGACATTTATAAGTGGGAAAGAAGCAGCAGGTTCCCTCTATTATTCCATACATATTCAGCAGGTTGTGAGGTTTGCTTTACAAAAATTCCAGAATCTCCATCCTAAGCAAATTTTCCCAGCATAGTCTATGCATGGGAGAAACAGAGAAAATGAAGAAAGTGAGACAGATAATGAAATAGAAAGTGGGAGTTTCTAGAGCCCAAGAGACTTCAGTATCATGTATTATATGTGTGTGTGTGTGTGTGTGTGTGTGTGTGTGTGTGTGTGTGTGTGTGCATATACTTATATGTAGTTACATCCTGATCACAGCTTCCCATTCTTTCTGTCCTCCCAGTTCCTTTCTCTCCCCTCCCCTTCCCTACCCTCCTCTTCCTTTATCCTCAGGGAAAGGAAAGCCTCTCATGCATAATAATCCATCTTGGCATATAAAATCACAGGAATACTAGCTGTAACTTCTACTGCAACTAGACAAGGCACTCCAGTTAGGGAAAATGGGTTCAAAAAAAGGAACAGAGTCAGAGACAGCCCAGGTTCTAGTTGGTAGGCGTTCTACCTGATGACCAAGCTGCACATCTGTTACATATGTGTAGGGAACCCATGTTTGTCACATGCATGCTCTGCTGGTGGTGCTTCAGTCCCTGTGAGCTCTTAGGGGGCCAATGTGAGTTGATTTTGTTAGGTTTTCTTGTGGTGTCCCTTACCCCTCTGGTTCCACCTTCCGTACCTCCTCCTCTTCCATAAGATTCCAGATATCCGCCTAGTATCTGGCTGTGGGTCTCTGCATCTGTGTCCATCAGTGGCTGGGTGCAGCCTCTCAGTTGATGGTTATGCTAGGTTTCTGTCTACTAGTGTAGTAGAATATCAGTGATAGTGTCTGTGGTTAACTTTCTCTAACGGCATGGGTCTGAAATTGGGCCAGTCACTGGTTGGCCATTTCTTCAATTTCTGATTCCCCCTTTATCCCTGAACTTCTTGTAGGCAGGATAAAATATGGGTCTAAATTTTATGGCTGGGTTGTTGTTGCCACCTCTCCATTGGAAGTCTTGCCTGACTAAAGGAGGTGATTATTTCAGGTTGCTTATTTCCCATTGCTAGGAATCTCAGCTAGGGTCACCCTCATTGATTCCTGGGGCTTTTCTTTGTTCCTGGTTTCTAGTTTGCCCCAGAGATCACCCCTGCTTAACTGCAATTTTCTCTCTCCTTGTTCCCTCTGACCTCCACAGACTTGATCCCTCCTGTTCCCCTCCCCTCCCCTTCTCCCACCCAATTTCCTTCCCCCTCTACACCTGTTGTGGATTGGTTCTAAATCTTGATTCAATCAGGAATCAGCATGTACAGATGCTGAAGATCCTTGTCCCCAAATGGATTTTAATCTATCAATAAAGATGTCAATAGCCAATGGCTGGACACAGGGATGGACAGTTAGAGTTATGGGAAAGGGGCAGAATCAACATGACACCACTGACCACTTCCCCAATTGGGCCTGGAGTAGCAAGGAAAGGTCTAGAAGTGTCCAGCCCTTTGAGGTAGCCAAGGCATTTTAAAAATAAGCTAAAGGGTGTGTGTGTGTGTGTGTGTGTGTGTGTGTGTGTGTGTGTGTGTGTGTGTGTGTGTGTGTGTGTGTGTGTGTGTGTGTGTGTGTGTGTGTGTGTACATGTTCATTTCATCCATGGATCCAAAAATAGCTCCTGGGCATATGGACACATGAAATCCACTGGGAGGACATTTATGGTGAGGCCAAAACTCTCTGCTATACAAACCTGTTGTCTAGTTTATTACACTATCTCACTGAGAATCAAGTCTCCTTTAGGTACTCTTTGTTACACAATTCCTTACAGACCTTGAAAGAAAAATGCTTCAAACAAAAAACCCTGGGCAGCCAAAGCAATCTTGAGCAATAAAAAGTCTTCAGGAGGTATCACCTTCCCTGACCTCACGCTGTACTACAGAGCAACAGTAATAAAAACTGGATGGTATTAACATAATACAGTGTATACTAACAAGAAACCACAGGATAACCATACTACAATCCACATTACCACCCCAAATAGATGTCAATACCAAACATTGGAGTTGCTTACAAACTAAAAATATCCTTCCTGTAAGAACTAGCTATACAATGCCATTTTTATTCAGAGGGTTCTAATTGGACATATCACAGACACACTAGACTGTGCTTAATGCTGCATTGGTCACAACAGGAAAGTTTTGAAAATTGACTACTCTTATCACAGTTATCCATGATGAAAAAAATATTTTTAACAAAATTTTAATTAATTATTTTTTTCTATTTATTTTCCAAATGTTGCCCCCTTCCAGTCCCATATACCAGAGTACATCCCTTGTACCCCCTCCTCTTTGAGAGGGTGCTCCCCTTTGGGCACGTCCATTTCCTGAGGTATCAAGTCTCTACAGGACTAGGTACATCATCTCCCACCAAGGCTAGACAAAGCAGTCCTCTGCTACTTATGTGCTAGGGGCCTGAGAACAGCCTGTGTATGCTCTTTGGTTGAAGGCGTAGTCCTTGGGGTGGGGGGTCCAAGGTAGTTGACACAGTTGATAGGGTTGCCATCTACTTCAGCTCCTTCAATCCTTCCCCTAACTCTTCCATAGAAGTCCCCAACCTCACTTCAATGGTTGGCTGTCAGTATCTGCATCTGTCTCAGGCAGCTTCTGGTAGAGCCTCTCAGAAAACAGCAATGCTAGACTCCTGTCTGCAAGCACAGCATAGCATCAGTAATAGTGACAGGGTTTGGTGCTTGCCCATGGAATGGATCACAGGTTGGGCCTCTCACTGATCAGCCAATCCTTATTTCTCTGCTCCATTTTTGTCCCTGAATTTCTTTTAGACAGGGACAGTTCTGGGTCAAATATTTCAAAGGTGGGTTAGTGTCCCCATCCTACCACTGGGATCAATGTCTATCTACTGGAAGTCTTTTTGGCTTCTATCTCCCCACTGTTGGACCTTTAGGCTAAAGTCACCCACACTGATTAAAAAGAATACAGCTATTAAAAAGAATACAATTGTATTTGCGGGCAAAAGTACATGCAATGGGGGTTTAAAATTTTAGGTGAGTTAATTGGGATCCAGAAAGAAAAATATATATTTTCTCATTTCTGAATGTAAGATTTAATATAAAGACATAAAATTATGTGTATACATATGTGCATACATATGACATAAAAATAAATTTAAACCTGAAGAATAAAATGGGAAACGGAATTCATTAAAGAAAGAAGGCTAGTCATGAGTAGAGGAAATACATGCAAAGTACATTATATTTACATGCCTGTAAATGTTCTTATGAAACTCATTACTATATACAATGAATATATGCAAATAACATGATTACTCCAAGGAAAACATTGTTTTCAATAAATGAATGCATTTTAATGAAGTGTTAATTTATTCTAACATAAAGTGAGAATAAGCTATGACAGAAACTCATTAAGGATTCTTCAGGGAGGATAAAGAAACTATACAAAATAGCACAGTTTATGTTAAAATTAAAATATATTCAATTTAGAAAGAGCTTGAAAAAATTACTTTGTTTCAGTAACAAGATCCTGTAAATTAAACGTTCCTATCTAGGGTTTCATTATTATGACAGTGATTGGTAATAAATTCCAGGATAATAAAGTACATAAATCCTGGACAAAGATCATGGCTCTCTTGTTAACCTACTTGTCTCTCAAAGGTGATATTGAATTATTAGTAATACTTAGAAATGTAGACAAAATTAACTATTACACAAAGAAAATGTATAAGAATAAGATTTGTTTATTCATTTGCATTCTATTAAACTTTATTCTTAATATATTTTATCTATGCTCCAGGTACTGAACCTTTATGAAACTTTCTTTAAAAGTTTAAGAATATCTAAGATAATTCTACATGAAAATATCTCATGAAAATATTAAGAATATCTCAAAAGATTTTAGAGTAATTTTACTTTTTATTTTATTTTTGAGATTTTTTTATTAGGGTGCTCTGGCAGAACAGACAGACTGATAAATATATATAATATAATAAATATTATTAATTAATATTAAATAATTAATAATATATTCAAACAAGAATCTATTTTCTTTTGACACACATACCTAACCAGTCTCATTCCATTTTTGCCATTTTCCTCTTAATGGTCTCTTTAGTGACTTTTGTGTGGCCAGCATGGGCAACATAGTGAGACTGTCAACCAGTAAGTTATGAGTGTTTCATATAGAATTATCTGATACGGATTTTTCATTTATATTAGTACTGGAATTAACAATTATTTTTCTCATGCAATATACTTAATAAGATCTGAATGTAGAAAAAACTTTTATGCATTGCATTTGTGTAGTTCATCGATTCAGTGTACTTTCAGATTATTTTACTTATTATCTTGAGATAATAAAAGGTACGATATTAGGTGTTGCTGGTATTTATTGTGTTTGTCTTGCCAAATGAATAACCCTAAATTAATACCATGTTCATTTTAAATATAATTGCTGGAGGACATCAAGAATACAAGCTAGTTTGTCATCTAGAACTGTGTTTAAAGATTCTTCTTTATAGTGTTTGGTATTTATATATAACTGGCCATATACAAAGAATATGAAGATGAAACTGCCAATATACAATGAATATGTTTTCCATTTACTTTGTATTTTGAAGTAGATAAACTTTCTTAAATGAAGTACCCTGGAATGAATTAACATTCTGTACATTTGAAATATGAAGCAATTAGAAAGAGAGTAGCATCATTTAAAAATAAACTAATATTGAGAAGGGAAAACTTGGAAAAGGTGTTAAAATATAACATTTCATTCAGACCTAATTTTGGGTGTACACTCTTCAGCAGAGCTCAGAAAGCTGCTCATCACACACCCACAGCACATCAGCAGCCACTGTCACCCTTGCAATAGCTAGTGCTGGAAATCAGGAGCTATTTAGCTTCCCATGTGACTGTTTGAATACATGTTTGTCTTTTTTAGACATAAGCTTTATATTGAGACTTACATTATTATCTATGTGAAATTTATTGGGACCTAGAATTTTTTCTAAATATAATGAACTATGAATTTCAGTTAATTTTGTTAAATTGAGAACAATTTAAACAATAAGATAAAGTATGTACCGCATACATAAGTATAATTTTATATAAACATTTGAAAAGTTCTTGATAATTTACTTGATATTTCTATGCTGCCATGGGTATAACTATTGCATCTTATTTCCCTGTAAAACTTCTATTTATCAATCTTTTCTCATAAAAAATTCTCAAGTACAGACAAGTAAATGTCAGGGATGTATAGATGGGTGTTTATACAGTTATGTGCATTTTAATAATCCAAATTGTTAATTAGGCCATGAGTAAACAAAAATTTAAAATGTAACTTAAAATTTTTATCACCTGTAATACTATTAGATTGATAGATAGATAGATAGATAGATAGATAGATAGATAGATAGACAGACAGATGGATAGACCCCATTGAGCCTATTTTCTGTTATTCTTATGTCCATGCATTTAGGGTTGAATACTTAGAATTGGATTAATTATCAAGGTATTTGTTATAGGGAGAAAAATATTCTCCATCTCTCAGTAGCTCCTGATTCCCTGTTACTCTTCTTCAAGAGGTAGGATATTGTCAAATTTCAGCCATCCATGCTGGCAGGAAAATTATTGTGGTAATTATGCAGTTCTTATTTAGACAGATCAACTTCTACCAATTCATCAGTGAAAGATCTTGTCAGATCTACACTATTCACCATAGACATGCTTGTCCTCTGGCTCCTACAATCTTTTGTCACCGTCTTCTGTGAGCAGCCCCTGAGCTGCATTGTATACAGGCTTCATTGTAAATATATGAATTATAGTTTTGAAGAGCTAAGTATAATTTGATGCAAAAGAAGTGTCTTGCTTGAAAGCTATCCTTAGGGGTGGTTTTAAGAAAAAAAGATAGAATACATTTTAAAACTGTATTGATTTGGGAAATGGCAGTAATAGGTTCTCCTCTAGACTCTAGAACCTCTTCTATACCAGAAGTATGTAGAAAGGTTTAAACCAAGAAGCATGAATAACTTCATACTGAGTGGGTAAATTATGCAGCTGTTGCAATCAAGATAATAGCAACATTGTTGTGATATCTTGTGGACTGGAAATATTTGTCACTTGGAGTGTATTGGGCTGTGTAAGACCATTTAATTATTTTGCCAGCTTTCATAGACCTTTCTGATACAATGAGAACCATTCTTTAGGTTTCCAGTATAGTTCGCCTCAATTCATTCACTTTTCTTTCCTGAGTATGTGGTTATCATAAGCAATAGAATCTTGCCTTCCAATTCCAGATGGTAACCAGGATAGTGAAAATAGCATAAACTGTCCTAAGAACAACAACTCAGAGTAAATTTTCTCTTGTCTGACACTAGGGATTTGTTCAAGAGTGAAATACTCATGGGAGGACATTATTACCCTGTGAGATACAACCCCATTTAAAATACCAAGATAAGTATTAATGTTATTTATCTATTATTTCCCTTCTCCCACATTGCCTGTACCATTTAGATTACCTCCTCTTTCCCATTTCTTGCTTTACTGTACCTGTGTAATTCTCAAACACTTAGAATTCCTTCTGTGCCCACAACATTGGTTGCCTTTCTGTTTTCTGCTTTATTCTTTGTTTCTGTTTATAGGCTGTATACCCAAATTTAAAGTTTCACAGCTAGGACTCATTAAAAAAAAGGGAATGTGTAATTGTTTCTTTCTCTGGGTTTGGGCTACATCATCACGCATAATAATTTCTACTTCCATTATTTTCTTCACATCTAAATTGAGAACAATAATTATTTAATTTTATCTGTATTATTTTACTGTGTTTATATATTAATTCAAATCCATTTAGCTAGAGTTGGCTTATTTTACTGCATGTTGTTCAGCTATTTATACAACTAGGTAATCACTTGCATATAACATCATTATTCACTATAGTTAAGACAAATAATCAACCTACATGTCTTTACTTGTCATCCTAGTCGTTCTAGGACCACGGTACCTAAGAATCAATTTAAAGCAGGATAGAATCATGTTGCCATGTGATTTCAGAATGCCCATCCTATAACCACTTCAGTTTGCAAGATTGAAAGGAACAATGTTTGGAAGGATCATGTTTCAAATAATCCCAATCTGTACCAAATTCTAACAGGGAACAGAGAAAGGTAACCCATAAAGGCACTAAAAAAAAGAAATTAGTCCTACGTTCCTTTACTTGTAATTTATTTAACTACAGCTATGTTCTGCTGACTATACTTTTCTGATTTTTACAAAATAGTACAACCAATAAAAGACTGGGCAGCCACAGCATAAGCCTTTTATTTTAGCCCTCATACCAAGCCATAGATATACACATCAAATGCATGAGTATATGGAGGGATTCAGACAGACAGATGAATAGATAATATACATTAGGAGACTACAACATGCTCACTTTCAATTGACATTTGTTCCTGCAGATATGAAGTGTCACCTTGGCTAGTGAGAGTGTTAATGGAGTCAAGTATTCATCAGAGCCTTAGCTTAGGGTCAGTTTAGAATGAGTCCAGGGCATTGCCAAAGTCATTCCATGATTGCATTTTAGATCCAGAATGGGTACTTGGAATAAGAGGATTTTCCAGCTAGTGTGTTCTTATTGACCGAAGAATTAGGGAATAATGGATATTTTGGTAGATAAAATCATTTGGAAAACATTAGAAAAGCTTCCATCTGAGAATAGAATGAATCAAAATAGCACCATATCTATAGAAAATTACCAACACTAGTGCCAGTTTGTTCATTGCCAAATAATCAGCACTAAAGCAATAAAAAATGATATTATATAGACTGAACAGGTAATATTTAAGAATTATGTATTTACATTTGCATGTATACATGCAATAACAATTAGTAAAAATATAAAGTATGGATGTGAGGGATAGCAGTAAAGGTATATTTGGAATTTTGAATTCAGGAAAGGTAAGTTAAAAGTGTTATACTGCAATATCATAAATAAAAGAAAAATAAAGAATGCAGAAGTTACAATTTTCCTTCTGTTTTAAATCAAATTCACGTTTGACATTGGCTGGAAACAGGTGAATCTTGTAAGAGGATAGTGAATTAGCATGAGCCTCTTCCTTTGGCAACTTCATATATAACTATTGTTAGTGAATATTAATTTGCATACTCTGGATTATATAGTCTCTAACACAATGTCATAATTTAGATTACAGTGTTCATAGTATCTATTCCATTACAAAAAATTATACATGGACATGTTGAATCAATAATATGTTTGTTGGAAGGAAAGAATAAAATCTAGCACCTGGTCTATACTTATAGATAAACATCTGTACAACAGAAACTAGGAAATGAGTTTTAGTGAGAGTCAGCATCTTTATATCTCAGTGTGATATATAGGACTGCATTGCTAGGGATCATAATGACATTTGTTTCTCAAGATGAAAGGAATATTGTTGCCTGTCTTAGAGTTTTACTACTGTGACCAACGCAACTTTTATAAGGACAACATTTAATTGGGGCTGACTTACAGGCTCAGAGGATCAATTTTTTTATCATTAAGGCAAGAACATGTCAACATCCAGATAGGCATGGTACAGAAGGAGCTGAGAGTTCTATATCTTCATCTGAAGGCTGCTAGCAGAATCTTTCAGGCAGCTAGGGTGAGGATCTTAAAGCCCATACTCATACTGACACAAGTACTCCAGCAGGCTCACATCTTCTAATAGTGCCTCTCCATGGGCTGAGCATATGGAAATCATCACGTTGCCCATGATTCTTTCTACCTATTGGGAGAAAACACAGGAATAAATAAACCTATATTAATTTTTAAGAGCATGCTAATGCAATTCATTAACTAAGCACACCTTCCATACTAAATATCTTAGTATAGAAGACTGTGATTGTTCTAGAATCCTTAGCAAGGTGTCCTGTGTTATGGGAGTTCTGTTCATAAAATTCTTGCCTATATCTTCACCTTCATTTGCTTCATAGCCAGTTCCTTCTCTCACTTTTAGAGCTTCAGGCATTGGAACAAGGTCAGTCAATATTTCATTTCTTTCTCTTATATAGCAAATTATTTATATATGATATAAATATTATGAAAGTCAAAAGAATGGGAGTGAATATATCTCAAGGTATATTTACACATATTAATTTCATATTATCTCTACTTGGCTATCTGAGATAGTATGACTTGTACTGTTCTTGCCTCAAAAAATTAGCCATAGCGCACAACACATTCCATCCTAATATTTATTTAATTATAAATGTGTTCCTCTATGATCTCTGATAAAGTGAATTTTGATGTGGGGTAATCTAGGTCTCAAATATTTTTCTCCAAATTATTTTAGAAAGAAGTAGTATTAGAAATGTTTTTCTTTTATTTTGTTAACAATACATCTCTTAAATTACATTTTTATATGCTTTATATAACTGCTAACTTTGTTCCTGGATTTACTGGTGTCTGCATTGTGTCACTAAACATTCTGCCACTAAGGATGATGAATGCAGTTCTTTGATGATAGCAGATACAGCAATTATATTTTTATGTTGTATTTTAATTACCCCTCTCCAGATGTTTCTCTACTTAGTATGAGAGTGAAAGCTAAAACTTTCTCATCATTTACAATTTTAATAAGCTTAACCTGTAAAATTGCATAGCTCTATGGTTTCCTGACAAAGGATTCAGAAGAGTTATTGACTTTGTAATCACATGCTGTCCAACGATATTTTACTGCATGTGACTTGCCAACTGAAACTCAAGAAATGTTGTCATGTTATTCAAATTTATTTGCTTAGTTTTTATTTGTCTCTATGTCTGTGTACTCTGGCGTCCATATGTGTATAATATATACAGCAGAGGATGGAATTTTGGATCCCATAGATCTTCAGTTAGAAGCAGTAATGATCTGTCTGGTTTGGGTGCAGTGAACCACATGCATGTCCTCTTCAGAGCAGGAAGGGCTCTTAAACTCTGAGTCCTCTCTCCATCCCCATAAGTTCAAAATTTTATGTAGTATATAAGGTGTTTTCAACCAAAGTAAGGTGAAGGCCAAAAAAAATTAATTAAAATCATCATCATTCAAGTACCAAGTATATATGAATATGTATGTATGTATTTGCATATATGTATGCACATAGGTATGTATCTATAAAATGCATGTATATTCATGTTGTATATTGTTCATTAATTGCCTTATAATAGCTTTATAAAATAGTGAATTTCATATGTGTATGTAATATAATTTAATCTTCTTAGATCTTTTTAGTGATCATCTACCTAGTCCATAATAGTCTCTTTGTATTTTCAATTCTTGGTTGTTTTAATATTCACAAATGAAAGACAATGTCATACTTATTTTTCCATGTATGGCTGACACACTGATATTTAGTCCTGTAGATGTTCTTGAGAAAACATGATTTTTTTTTTATTTTTCAATGAATGAATACCATACCACTGCCCGTATGTTTTGCACTTCATTCACTCACACATCTGTTAAATATTATGATCTGTTTAAGTATTATGGAGATAAGTCAGTTGCATGCCATCCTTAACAGTGTCAAATAAGAAGATGCAAGCATAAGTATTCTCTGTTGTCATGGCTTCATTCAGGTTCTTGTCCAGTAGCTGTATTCCTGGATTTATAAGCATGTAAAAACCTACATTTTAAAGAATCTTCCATATTAATTTACATAATTGTTGCATTGCTTGAAATCCCTACCAAGAATTGATAAGGTATACATTTCACTGAGCAGCACTAACACAAGTAGTTCATCGTGTTTACTCACTCAATGATAGTCATACTGAAGTCATTTCAAATCTAAATACATCTGGATTATTCTTTCCATTGTGGCTAAAGTAATTGCATAATTTTAAAATTTAACTCTTCACATTGTCACTATTCCACTTAGATTTTGTCTGTTCAGTTCAAGTGTCTATGTACTCTATTAATATTTTTTTAACTTAATAATCTGAGTTCTTCATTGGGAGGAACTATTGTGTCATTTATGGGTTGTCCATTGCCTCTGTCTCTGATCCATTCGATGTGCCTGCATTTGTTGTAGTAAGGATAAATTTGGGGTTGAAAGTTTTGTTGGTGGGTTGCTGTCCCTAATGCTCCATTGGTGTTCTTACCTGGCTATAGAAAGTGGTGCCTTCAATTTCCATGTCCCCTGTGTAGTAAGTTAGAGGTCACCCCCATTTTGTTGTTGTTGTTTTGTTGTTTGTTTGTTTGTTTTGTGGTTTTTTCAAGACAGGGTTTCTCTGTATAGCCTTGGCTATCCTGGAACTCACTATGTAGACCAGGCTGGCCTCGAACTCAGAAATCTGACTGCCTCTGACTCACCCCCTTATTTCTTGATCTCCTTTGTTATTCCAATTGTCTGTCTCATCCAGGAGATGCTGACCACCTCCACACCCCTATGAGTTGCAGATATGCATTCATTTTCTTAGCCATGAAAGACAATGTGATACTTGTTTTTCCATGTATGGCTGATATTTTTTTAACACACTGATCTTCACTCCTAAACTCAATAGTGAAGACCAAGACACAGTGAAGGAGCAAAACCCATATATACCCGTTTAGATCAAATTTGTGCTCAGTGTCAGGCTTCTTGGAATAACTCTTTGTACAATAGCTTGATTCCACAGGCTTAGACAGGTCCCCCTATCCAGCTTTGCTGTCTGCAGCACACAGAGCTTGTCTCCTAGGGTCAGATTTTCTCTACCAACATTTCTTGCTGTTATGGACAGATATTCAACAATCAATGCATATCTGACATCATAAGAATTCTAGTACTCTCTAGTCCCTTCCAGTCAGTGCCAGCACAGGGTTGCATTGGGCGAGAAGTCAGAAGACACCCCCATGGTCCCTAGAGGACTCTCCACGCAATCTTAGGATCACTGGTGAGTGAAACACAACTTCAGTTCCATTCGGGGGCCTGAGACAGCATTAGGGAAATAGACGACCAGCCTGAACAGGAGCACTAGTACCTTCCAGTTGGCGCCAGCACCGGGTCAACTTGGGCGCAGTTTCTGCAGACACCCCCATAGCCTCTAGAAGACTCTCCACACAATCTTAGGATCACTGAAGCAGATACTTAAAGAATAGGCACGCAGAGACTGGGCTCTGCTCCAGTCTGGGCCACCACTGCCATCTCTCTTCTGAACCCCAGCAGAGGCCACTGAACACTCCAGAGGACTCTCCATGCCACACGGCAGGTCCTCAGCATCATGGGTGAGTGGAACACAACTTAAGATGGAAGAGATGGAAGAAAGAATCTCAGGTATAGAAGATTCCATAGGGAACATGGAGACAACAATCAAAGAAAATGTAAAATGCAAAAAGATCCTAACTCAAAACATCCAGGAAATAAAGGACACAATGAGGAGACCAAACCTACAGATAATAGGAGTAGATGAGAATGAAGATTTTCAACTTAAAGGGCCAGCA
>NC_034597.1:84460435-84465033 GCF_900095145.1 Mus pahari | reverse complement strand
GATTTGGACTGCAGACTGTAAGTCATCAATAAATTCCTTTACTATATAGAGACTATCTGTAAGTTCTGTGACTCTAGAGAACCCTGACTAATACAGTGGGTAGGGAAGCAGGGGGCGGGTAGGGTACTTTCAGGATAGTATTTGAAATGTAAATGAAGTAAATACCTAATAAAAAATTGGAGAAAAAGAATTCTAGTATATTTTCCATGACACCCTAAAAGGTATTTTCCATGACACTTTAAAACCCAATATAATTATATTTTAAATCTCTTCAGAATGAGCACCATTTGGAGAATCTTTAGTGTTGTCAACTGTGTCTGTTGTTTTGTGATGTATGATTCTCTCTCTTAGAGAACAGCATTCTTGTGATGACCCTGAACAAATATATTGATATTGTGACAATAAAGTAACATAAGGTTTCACATCAGTATTGTAGAAATATTATTAATTATAACCAAAGATCCTAAAGAGATTCAAATCATTTCTTCTTTTAAAAATCACATTAATAATGGCTTTGAGAGATTTTAATTCATTCTGAAACTTCCTAAGTCAAGTCTCTTTTTTTCTGAATTTTCCTCAGCATTCTTATTGTCCAAGCTCACACAAAATGCAAAATTCATGTTGGACTCTCCAGTACAAATTTACAAATGCTTCTATGTTCCTCCCAAATAGCAGTCTAAGCCATAGAAGCCACATTGTTGGGCCTTCATAACAACATGCTTACTTCTCTCATACCAATTTCTGTAATAGGTTCATTTTTGATGCAGTAATAAATACCATGACTAGAAGCAACTTTGGCAAGAACAAGTTTAACAGGGCCCAAGACTGTGTAGTAGGTTCCCTTATAGTTCTGAGAAAGTCTTAAAATATACTAACCTAGTTTTTTGCTTTTTGTAGTTCTGCTTCTGGCTAATTTGTTCTTATTAACAGATGTATGACAATCCAGAATATGTTTTTGTTTGTGTGTATGTTTGCTTGCTTAAAAGCTCACCCTGAGAAAAGTTATGTGCTAAGCTTGGATCCCGAATACCTTGTGTAGTTGCTGGCTGGCTGACAAGGAGGGTCTGTTGGCGTATACCCTTTGTCTGAGCAGCCCTTTCTGTTAAGTACCACACAATACATGTTTTACACTGACTAGGATGGTTACTCTACATGGCAAAGAGTACTCATGGCAGGAACTCAAACAGAAACTTGAAGGAGAAACTGGAAAAATATCACCTGCTGTTCCTGCCTTGTTCACAGATTCATACTTAGCTAGCTTTCGTATTTACAACAGGACTAACTTCTATAGTACAGCACACAGTGGGTTAGGCTCTACACATTAATTAATAGTCGATGTAATACCCCTACAAGCCAATTCGATCTAGGCAATTCCTCAATTGAGACTTATTTACTCATATGACCATAGGATATATTAAATTGAAAATTAAGATTAATAAGGATATATATAGTCACAATATTCATTTGAAATTCCTTATTTGTTAGCTATCTATATATTCATGCAACCTTCCCCCAAAACACACACACACACACACACACACACACACACACACACACACCTAAACAGGACTTTGCATTCTCAAGAGATTTCTATGAGCTTTGATGAATAAAGTGATAATATTAATGGAATTTGAAATCTTATTTCAAGGCAAGAGATTATCAACATTCCTGTGTCTATTAGATGTTAAGTGCATAAAGGCACTTGTCACCAAGCCCAATAACCTGAGTTCAATCCCTGAGACTAACATTGTGGAATGTGAGAACTGACCCAAATCAGTTTTCTGTAACCTAGAAACACATACACACACACACACACACACACACACACACACACACATACACGCATGCATGCACACACACACGCACGCACACATGCACGCACACACACAATGAGATATGTGCATACTCATATATGTACATATATACCAAGTAAATAAGTATACCTCTAATTTTTCTATTTCTCTTATCTCTCTTTTGACAATAGGCCATGATCACAGAGCTTACTGGTCTCACAATATAAAATATGTTGCATGAGAAATTAATAGAGTAGACATTTAAGGGGTTTAATATTTGGCAGCTAAGGGCAATAATGTAAATACTTAAAACTCTGTCCTTCAGACAACTCCACATTCTATGATCAACATCCAATTTATGACATAATTTCTATATGGCCAGTATTACTAAATTTTGCTTTCTGACTTTGGACCTTATGATCAAGTGACCTAACTCTCTTAGTTTCAAAGGCAAAGATGCTTCAAAAAGGAAAAAAAATGTCATTCATCAAACTAAATTTGAGACCAGCACTGCTCCAGGTGAGCCTTATCCTGTCTCAGCAACAGATGATATGTTTCATAACTTTCCTACATACCGCTGCTTATTTGCATGTATTAATTCCCAGCATTTTCCTTTAAATTGATACCACTTTAAACTATAAAATACATAAAATGTCTTTTACAATTTCAGGTTGTTATTTATGATAATCTGATATAATAATTTACATAAATAAATCTCAAATAGTCTCAATTACTTGCTAAACACTACAAAATAATATATGTAAGGAATGTATACAATATAAACATACGTAACACATGCATAATGTGCAGTGATCTATGATATGCATCTTTATACATATATATATACATATATATATATTGCATATATACTTATATATTACATATATATATTATATATATTATATATATTACAATATATACTTATATATTGCATAAATTTTATGCTGAAAATCTCTCTCTTAATTGATCAATTATTTCTTTCATGGAGCATTTATTTTCTTTGCATCTTAATTAATTGGAAATCATTTACTTTTTTGCCTTTTTATTTACTTTACATAATTCAATCTTCTGGCCTGAGGTCAGTAGGCAGCATCAGGGAACCCATTCTTTTCTTTCTCCATGTTGGTTTAAGGGATTCAATTGAGGTTTAGTCTGACTTGAAGATAGCCAACTTTACCTTGTCAGTAAATAAACTAAACTGAAATGATAACTGGGAAATTGCAGACTGGTCTCCAGTTGAGCTGAGGTCTGAGCCCCGAAGGGTGATAATTAGCCTTCATGACACAGTAGGCATTGACTCATGCTCCTAGAACTCTGGCTCCTGCCTAAGTTACTGCCTCCCACAGCCCCCACAAGAGAAGCATGGCTAGAAATCACAGGCTTCTGACCTTCGGGCTAAACTCCTCCCCAATTACCTAGCAACAGTAAAGACCATAAAAAGAGCTGTTTAGCCCCTGCTTGCTCTCTTACTGGACTTTCTCTTACTTGTCTCGCTTACCTGTTCCCCCTCACCCACTCCCGACTCTCTGACTCTCTCTTTTTCTCCTCTCCTCTCCTCTCCTCTCCTCTCCTCTCCTCTCCTCTCCTCTCCTCTCCTCTCCTCTCCTCTCCTCTCCTCTCCTCTCCTCTCTCCTTCTCTCTCTCTCTCTCTCTCTCTCTCTCTCTCTCTCTCTCTCTCTCTCTCTCTCTCTCTCTCCTCTTCTCTCTTTCCCCCTGCATTTCTGTAATAAGGCTCTAAAAGCATAGAGAGTCTCTGCTCTTCAAGATCCACTACTCTCACTCTTGCAGGTATTGGGAACCTCTCTTCCCTCATCGCTCTTTCCTATAACCCTGGTGGCTTTAGCAAAGAAGCTCTGGGGTTCCCAGGTAGGGCTGCCCCTTGGCCACCCCCTGAAGAGTAGGTCAGAGGCTTGAATGCCCACACAGGGAGGAGAGGAAGGTAGATAGCAGTCCTCCCACGCCTGACAGACCAGAGAATAGGTAAAACTCTGGTGGGGTTTGGGCCTCCCCTTCACTGGGGCTTCCCTAGGGCCCCCCATTTTTTGTTCCCAACAAGTAACTATTTAAAAATTTTATGTGCCTAGGGGTTGGAAGATGTCTCAGTGGTCAAGAGCACCTACTGCTCTTTTGGAAGACTGAAGTATGTTCATTATTGGGTAGTTAAACACATATACTTCCATCTCTTGGGGAGGTAAAACACAGATTTCGCTTCTGTATACTGACATACATAAGTGCATATACCTAGAGAGATAAATATCACATGAAGAAAAGGAATTTGTAAAAATAGAACCTCATCTATAGATATTTATCATTCATTAAACTTATTTTATCTTAGTCTTCTACATAACAGTATTAAATATATTTTCAAACATATTTATATCATTGTGTTTTTATTTATGCTAATATACTTCACAAATTTTGTGCGTTCATATTTATTTGTTATATTTATTCTCAGTTTATAATCTTTTTTAGTGGTTCTGGTGGTTACTCAAGTAAATGTTCTCTTTATTATTAGTGAATTATAATTTATTATAGTCTTGAGGATATATTCACTATTTTAAGACTGAATTTATTTTTAATTCTTTCATGATAAGAAACATTTAATAGGTATAGAGTTTCAATATGAGCTAAGGTAACAATGCATTATGGTTGATTTTGTAAAATGGACATTGTATTAGTCAGGGTTCTCTAGAGTCACAGAACTTACAGATAGTCTCTATATAGTAAAGGAATTTATTGATGACTTACAGTCTGCAGTCCAAATCCCAACAATGGTTCAGTAGTAGCTGTGAATGGAAGTCCAAG
>NC_034597.1:84425245-84460272 GCF_900095145.1 Mus pahari | reverse complement strand
TTTTTGCTCCTACTTGCTTTTGGTCATGCATGATCTTTTACCACAACAGCCATAGACTTCTAAGCTTTAAGCAATGTCTTCAGGAGCTGCCTCTATTCAATTTCAAGTTTATTTTGCAATTATGGCCTTTGGATTAACATCTCTTTCCAAATTATTGCATGGAATGAAATATACATACATATACACGACTATATATACCTACTTAATATATTTAGATAGAAGTACATGAAATATAACTATTTTTAATCATTAACTATGGGCAATGTGGCAATGATTTCATTATAATATTAGTATGAAAACACTTGTTTAGCTAGCTATACTTCTTTATAGAATATAAATATCAATCACTTTATATCTTATAAATACTAGTATCTTTAAATTCAAGTTAGTCTCTAAATTAAGCTAAATTTCATATTATGCATTTAATTGATCTCAGGTTCCTGGTCAAATAATTTTTAAGACTAAGTCTCCCTCTCTTTATAATGTTAGTACTGACTTTTTATTAAAAAAATCTAGAATGCAAACAAATGTCCTTCATAAAACTGAATTTTAAATTGAGGGATTTTTTTATTTGATAATGTGAAGGTTATGAAAGTGAAAGGTTACTGCTCAAAAGTTAATTTGGAATCAAACATGTAATAAAACTCAGGTGTTTCTTGCAAGTATTTGTTTCATCACAAGGATTCACTGTATCCTTGGATCTGAACACACATTTATGCAGACTTCCCATTAAGCCACTCATAACACTGAAAGATATCTGAAGCACGTGATTCTGATTGAGGCTGTGGCATCAGATGAACTGTAGTCTTGTAGTTATAAATGGTAGCTTGCTGTTCTAATAGAAGCTAATTAAATTACATAAGACAAAGCCTCAATATGTCAGTATCAAATTGGACTTTTATATTTAATAGAATACTTTTATTGTAGAACTTGATGTTTTGGTTGATTTGAGGTTCATACAATATTTACTATATGAATTTCTGCTTGTGATTAGAACAGAATGTAGAATTGTGCCTAAAATGTCCTAAAATGGCAGGTTATACTATGGGTTCATGTGAAGAAACATTCTCAGGATGGACAAGTATAAATAAAAATATCTTAGAATCTTCATTGATATTCTTAATTCTGAAGTGAAAAATATTTAACCAGTATTTAATTCTTTATTTCTAATAAAAATAAATTTAGACTGTCACGTTTGCTTAGATAAGCATGATGGCAAAGTTTTACTTCAATAACATCAATATTTTTACAATTAGAAAATGAAACTACGTATGTGTGTGTATATTTATGCATAACTGTGCCCATGAGGTAGTTGTAGAGGCCATAGAATGGGTATTGTATCCCTTGGAGCTGGGGTCTCAGGAAGTTCTGAGCTGCTTGACCTTTATGCTGTGAACTAAACTTGGATCCTCTATAAAATCATCAAGTGTGTTTTTAACAAATGAGCAGTCTTTCCAGCCTCAAATGAAGTTCTAGCCAGCTAAAAAATTGTGATCCCTGTGCCTCTAACTTTAGCATGTGACACCACTCTTTACCAGCATCCCTGTTCTTGCTAAATTTCCATTGAAAAACTGTGAAAACTGCAATAGCACATAAGCTCATGCTGACAGCACAGACTAACTGGAAAGGCACATTAGAATGAAAACAGTGAAAGAAGAATCAGGCCAAGAGATTGCTAAGATGTTAACAATTCTGGCCAGAAAGGATCATGATTGCTCAGTTACTAATAACTGCATAGTAGAAGAAAAGAATCCCTAAATTCCTCAGCATACAAGCTGAGTTCTCTCTCTCTCTCTCTCTCTCTCTCTCTCTCTGTCTCTCTCTCTCTCTCTCTGTCTCTCTCTCTCTGTCTCTCTCTCTGTCTCTCTCTCTCTCTGTGTCTGTCTGTTCCTCTCCCTCCTTCACCTCCTCCCTTCTACCTCTACCTATTCCTTTCTCTCTTACAATCAATTATTATTTTAATTGATTAAATAAATCTATGGTTATAGTACTCATATTAAACATTGCCCTTGAAAAATTGAGAAACATAATTTTAATGGGACATGTACATACCAGCCCCTTCTCTGAAGTCTCTACAGCATTGTGGAAAAGGGATATGAAGGATTATAAAATCTAGGTTTATTTACTGACTAGATGGAACCAATAATTTTGAATAAACCAGAATAACATATATGAATATACAGCAACTTTAAGAGCTTGTGCAGAACATACCAAGCTTGGACTTGACACACTCTTACCATTGAGGGAGTGGGATTGGTACAGAGGACTAACTCTTAGAAGAGCTATTTTTAATTAATCACTGTTGGAAGGAGAGGAATGACTTTGGTGTTTTATTTGTTTTGTTTTGTTTTATTTATTTTTTATTATTTTTGTATGAATTTGGTCCAGGGTAAATTAAACATGTTCCAATGAAATTGTGTACATTCAAGGTTATACAGAAAGCACAAATGACTTTATAGATTTTAAAAGTAGCAAAGATGATTATGAAGTTGGGTGAGAAGGGAAATGGGAAAGCAATATGAACTAACCAGTACCTCCTGAGCTCATGTCCTAGCTGCATATGTAGCAGAAGATGACCTAATCGGCCATAATTAGGAGGAGAGGCCCTTGGTCTTGCAAACTTTACATGCCCTAGTACAGGGGAACACCAGGACCAAGAAGTGGGAGTGAGTGGGTAGGGGAGCAGGGTGGGGGGGTATAGGGGACTTTTAGGATAGCATTTAAAATGTAAATGAAGAAAATATCTAATAAAAAATTGTTTAAAAAAAAAGAAAAAGAAGCCAAGGCTACACATAGAAACCCTGTCTCGAAAAAACAAAACAAAACAAAACAAAAGATGATACTATTTACCTTAAAAAATATTTTTATTTGGCTAATATATGTTTTGAGATAAGCTTATGATAATTTATTTCTTATTAAACTTTAACTTTGAGAAAAAATAGAACTAATCTTGGAGACTTTGAAAGTAAGGTGAAATCATTAAAACATATTAGATGGAAAAGTCAAAAACTTAATAATGATGAAAAATACTTGTAGTATTTATTACTGTATTTAATCGGTGATACAAAAAGTTACCTTTTAAGTGTGTGTCTGCAGCTGTGCCCATATCATGGAGTCAATACTTTCTTTTTCCTTTTTCCTTTTCTTTTTTTCCTGTAATTACAGTTGCTGGTAGTAGAGGGGGCAGGCTCACAATCCGAAGCAGAGCAACAAGGCCTGCAGAATGAAAGCCATCTGCTTCACACCCAGCAATATGCCGTTCTCTAGGGCTGTTGATTAAACACATTGATTTAAACTTTCTTTCGAGCATAGCTTTTTCCAATTAGCAATATCAGTTGTTGATTTAGTCTGTATCAATGTAATGGTGCATTTATTTTAGCTTTGTATTATCTTATAGCTAATATCTGTTCATTTCTTTTTACGTTTCTAGATTTATAAGTGTGTTTTACACTATTTTCATACCAACTGTGTGATCAATAATCTATAACTCATATAACATTTTAACTCATCTCATATAAAAATATTAACTATGATTCATTAGATTAGGTTTTTGTGACATAATCTGGGACTTGGGAGATACTTAAAAGTAATCTGCATAATGTTTTTGTTATTCTAATTATATCATTATTTCATCAAAAATAAAAGTTTAGCCAGGCAGTCGTGGAGCACACTTTTAATCCCAGCACTTGGGAGGCAGAGGCAGGTGGATTTCTGAGATCCAGGCCAGCCTGGTCTAGAAAGTGAGTTCCAGGACAGCCAGGGCTATACAGAGAAACCCTGTCTCAAAAAACAATACAAACAAACAAATAGTTTGGTTTAAGGAGGACTGAAGTCTTATATTTAAATATAGATTTCAAAAATCCCCTCCCCCAATGAGTAAATAGGACACAGTCTGGAAACTTAACTACTTTTCCTTTAAAAATGATTCAAATATGTCCATTTACAACCAGAGGTCAAAGAATATAGCATGGATGGCTAATATATAACTTCAAACCAGAGGGTAGCCAAAGAACTCATTTTCTTCTCCCATATATAATTTATAAAAATAAATCTAGTAGCAGTACTAGAATTTGAAGAATTTTTCTTCTACTCCATTTCTCTTTATTTTGCCCATAGCAAAGGTAATTAATTATGAAAAAAATAACATGGGATCAGAAGCAATTAAAATAGTATAAATTTTCCTCAATTAAGTCTCTCAACTTGACACTTTATCATTTTGATACTTTTTTTCAGATAGATCTGAACAAACTGTCATCTTTTCTCAGCAAGTATTTATTAGATTTATCAGTGTTTATTCATAGACTACAGCTATACATCCTTTGTCTGTACAGAATAACTTAATTCCTTTGAAAAAATGTTATTAACTGAACTAATTATCAAAGAATGTGAGCAAAAAATAAAGCATTATTTCTTCATGAAGAAAACAAATACGCATCCAGTTTTGCCTGGAGTGTTAAAGCCCCTAATGTTTGTGATTATTTGCGTCCTCAGCCAAACAGATGGCATGCTTAAATTCTCCAAGTGTTAGCACCTCTCTGCCTTTCCCAGTTCTCTGTCAAAGCAAACAACACTTGTTCTTGACTTAATAAAATCATAATGAAGTACAAAGTAAAAGATACACTTTACTTAAAATATTTATATAAAACACTACAAATTAAACTATTAAAAATATTAAATTCTCTGTTTTAGCAAATTTTCAAGTAAGCATGGAGGGTAAAGAAGCAAGTTATATAAATAATAAAAAATCATTGAGTTTGTGCCAAAGATTTTGCTTGTTTTGGCTCATGTTGGAAAATATTGACTGAGAAGTCTTCAGCAAACCTTAAACAGAGCTACACTTCAAGTTTCATAGACATTCAGATGAGATAATGTGCAGACCGAGCAGAAGACTCGGTCAGTACACACTGGTGTCTTGACTGTCATCTCTTTCCCTTTCCTTTTTTTATTTTCTCTGTCTCATCGCTTTAGTATGTCTTCTTTTCTTCTTTGTTCAGAATCATTCTATTTATATAACCACACATGCACACATACATATACCCTAACATACACACATGCTAAAAATTCTATGGGATTTCATTAACCTCTTACTTTTTTATTTAAAATATTTGAATACTGATTTTGGAAATAGAATGTGGATGGAATTCATTGCTTTCAATGCTGCTTGTTAAATCATTGGTTCCAATCATCATGTCACATGCATGACTAGTACGAGACTCCTTCTTCTTTTTCTTCTTCTTCTTCTTCTTCTTCTTCTTCTTCTTCTTCTTCTTCTTCTTCTTCTTCTTCTTCTTCTTCTTCTTCTTTTTCGCACTCAATTGTCAATGAAGTACCATCATTTGAGAATTGAATCTCTTGTTGTTTCTGAATTGAACTGAACATTTCACATTTCTCTCCATTCTCTATTTTATATTCCAGTTGCTTTGTCCTCTTTTGTGGTCATCAGAAACAGTCCTCCACATTTACTGAATTACATGTTTTCTACTTCCTTTAACAAGATTATAAAGTACATGACATAATGAAAGCTGTCTAATTTCTCAATACTGGCAACAATGGCATATTTAATAGTATCAAAGTCATGTAAGTGTTTAGAAAATTCATATTAAATCATAAGGAAAAGTCAAGAAATGTATGTCTTTAACAAACATTAATGAAAATTAATAATCATTTAGAATGAATTGTTTATTTCATTGTTAAAACAATTTTATGCAAAATGAAGAATTTGTAATTATTATTATTATTATTATTAAAAATGCATACACCGCCATTATTTTACTCACATTTGACTGAGTTCAGTGATTTCTCAATTAACTTTATTTCTAGTGTTCAAATTAGCAATATCATCTCAGGATTCAAGTGATATGTTATTTGTAAAGATGTTTGAGGGTGTTGAGTCCTGCTTGCATGAAAGGGATAGTATGACATGATTTCCTTCCCCTGGAACAGAGCCAGCAGGATGTGGTCCTCCACATATGTTGATGGTTGCTGTGGGTGTAATGCTTGTGTGTATAATGGTGTACATATTTTCATACTGCTCTTTTGAAGGCTGTCCTCTCTGCCAAGGAATCCATGTTAATCAGAAACAGCCAAGAGTCTGTGTCTATATCTCAGCAAAGTGGGAGACTGGTATGACCATAAGAATAACCCTTAATATGTGGGAAAGAACACATGAGTTCAGCATGGATTCACACACAGAAGCCTAGCATAGCTGTTTTCTGAGAGGCCCTACCCAGCAGCTGATTAAAACAGATGCAGAGACCCACAGCTACACATTAGAGAGATCTTAGAAAGTATTGTGGAAGAACTGGGGGAAAGATTGAGGAACCAGGCGGGAATAGAGACTTCATAAAAAGATCAACAGAGTCAACTAACTTGGATCCTTGGGAGCTCCAGGAGACTGTACCAGCAACCAAAGAGGATACAAGGGCTGGACCTAGTCCCCTCTCCCTGGATATATTGAGCAGATGTGCAACTTGGTCATCCTGCTGTTTCCCCAACAACTGGAATGGAGGCTTACCCTGAATCTGCTGCCTACCTGTGAATCTGCTCCCCTAACTGGGCTTTCTTCTCCTGCCTCTGTAGAAGAAGATGAGCTTAGTCCTGCTGTGACTTTAAGTGTTAGGGTGGGTTGTTTCCCAGGAGGTGCCTCCTCCTCAGAAGTGACTGGGGGGGGGGGTTGAGGGACCCTGTGAAGGGGGCACTGGGAGGAGAGGGATGAAGCTCCAATCTGTGATCTGGATAAATTAATGGAAAAATGATATAAGACTATTATTTAGATATTTTTAGTCTTTGAACATTTTTATTCCTTTGGTACACACTGTGTAGGAGTAGAATTTTCTTTGCTTAACATGTACAGATTAAGCATGTTTCTCATAAACAGAAATGTAGTTGTAATTTATAAGAATTCTAGTTAAATAATTTATACACTTTATAATAACTAAAATTTTGAGAATAAAAATCATAGAAATTAAATCAGATGATAAAACTTGTTCTTGGCATTAATAATGTTGAAGTATATCAAGTCAAAAAGATTTTAATTTTTTTTTTACTTTATATGTCAATAATGCATTTTTCTAATATAAAGAACTATGCAGCCAGGCACTGGTGGTGCATGCCTTTAATCCCAGCTCTTGGGAGGCAGAGGCAAGTGGATTTCAAAATTTGAGGCCAGCCTGGTCTTCAGAGTTCCAGGACAGCCAGGGCTACACAGAGAAACCATGTCTCAAAAAACAACGAAAACAAAAAAAAAAAAAAAAACCCAAAACAAGCAAACAACAAAAGAACTATGCAGTATTGTTAACTTGAACTAAAAGCAAAATAAATGCCATTTTACTGAAGTTATATTAAATACATAAACATATAGAAATTCTTTAAATGATAATGTTGCACATTTAAAGACAAAAATTAAAACTTGTTTTTCTTAATGTAAATTATGGAATTATGAATGTCCTGATTTACTTATCTGCTATTTTGAGATTTCCTATTTTGATTGGGTACAATGGCATCTGTTTCACAATTGGGGAACTTATGAATCCTGATAATCATTGAGACTGTTTGGAAATCTTATTCAAATGAAAGGATTCTAATTTTGGATGTTCTTGAGAAAAAAACACATACTTGAAATACATACTTTGAAAAGTATCCAAGTAGTTAATGTTACTACTCTCTTGTCCAGTCTCATGGCATTTAAAAAAATGCCTTAAATTTTTTTATCAATTAAACTTTAAATCATACTGTGGGAAACTACATTCTTTGATTCTGCTTGATTAAGTTTGAATCTCCTACTTAATAAGAAAGTTTTATTTTATTTAACAGAAAGTATGGTTCTTAGTGTAGAAAGGTTGTCAATATTTTTCATTATAGTTCTACTTTTATGTATATCATGTCATATATAACAGTGTGTTTGTGTTAAGATGGGGGAAAATTGATAAAATGTGAAATATTATTTTAAAAAAATTGTCTCTGAACAGTTTTAGATTGTATGTTTCCCATAGTCCAAGATAGACTGTAACTCTTTAAGTATTGGACCTTGAATTTCTGGTCCACAAACTTCTGTTTCCTGAATATTAAGATTATATCATTTTCCCACTCAGACTATGTAGAACTGGTGATCAAAACCAAGTATTTAGGAATGCTTGGCAGATACAGAAGTGATGGAGTTACAATACCCAGCACTGTTTATTTTCCTGCTAATAACTATTAATGGTTTTAGTAATCTTAAAAATGTCATTAACATTTCTAAAATTTTACAAGTTTCAATTATATCATCTTGTAATCTTTGAAAAATTATATGCCTCTTGTTATATAAGCTCCTATCAGCAATTGATTTTGAAGAATGTGACAAAGCTTTGTCAAAATATTTAGTGATTCAATTATCCTGCATTAAAATTCTATTATTCTATCATTAAGTATTATATAAGTGCAGAATATTTGTTAAAGGGGGTGGCATGCAGTGCTTTGAATGAGGATGACCCACATAGGCTCCTATATTGTCATGTTTGGTCCTCAGAGAAACTATTTGTGAGGTATTAGAAAATGTGTTCTTGCTGGAGTAGGTGTGACCTTGTTGAAGGAGTTCATACTGGATATGTATATGGATGCTTATAAATATTATCCATACTTTACTTATGTTCTTAGTTATTGCTCTATTTGTATGAAGAGATACCATACGCAAAGCAATTCTTTTGTAAGAAAGCAACTATTATGAAGATTGAGATGGAAGAAGAAAGAGAGGGGGAGAAAGAGAGAGTACAAATGACTGACAGAGAAACTGCAAAAAGGAGAGACTGGGCCTGGTGTGGGCTTTTGAAACCTCAGTGTCCACCAATGGCCAGTGGTCTGCCTCCTCCAGCAGTTGCCATGTGCACTCTATGCCCCAGGTCATAGGTCTGCCTGCCTGCAGGGAGATCGGCTGCCATCCTGGACAACCAGATGAGATACGGACACTTCAAGCCTCTGTCTTATGGGCCCACAGCAAGCCCAGCAACCATGCCTTTTGCCCTGTCCTTCTGTGTTCTACCTTCCTGTCTATACATTTATCTCCAATCTCAGACCTGCATTCCTCTCCCCAAATCACAGTTTTGCCAGTCACCTGGAAGGCCTCCTGCCAACTGGGACAACCAGTGTTAGTGGCCTATTATTACCAGGGAATACCAGGCTAGCCAATGCCCAATAAAAACAGATGTCTAAAAGGAAGCACAAGAACATAATCAACAGAAGCCAGTAGCACAATCAGAACCCAGCTCATTATACTAATACAACTGAAAAGCAAAATTATGACTTTAAATCTCTAATGAGGATGAGAGGCCATTAGAGAGGAAATAAAAAAAATCACTTAAAGGAAAATATAATCAAACTGGTGCAGGAAATAAACAAAACATTTCAAGACCTGAAAATGGAAACTGAAGCAATAAAGAAACCTTAGAGATGGAAAACATAGGACTGTGAAGAGAAACTATATATACAAGCATCACCAGCAGAATACAAAATATGGAAGAAAGGATCTCAGACAAAGAAGATACAATAGAAAATATTCATACATTGTTCAAGGAAAATGGCAAATCAAAAAAGTTTCTAAGACAAAATATCCAGGAAATTTGGGACATTATGAAAAGACCTAAGAATAATAGGAAGAGAAGAGGGAGAAAATTCCCAGCTAAAAGGTTCAGAAAATATCCTCAACAAAATCATTGAAGAAAATGTCCCTAACCTAGAGAAAGCAATGGCTATACATATAATAATCAACAAACTAAATCTACAAGAAAAAAGAAAAAAAATATCAAAAACATCAAGGGAAAAATACCAAGCCGTTTCCTGATATGCCAAGAATGTTGAACTACCAGTATTACACCTGACTTCCTAACAGAGACTTTAATATCCAGAAGGGCCTGGATAGCTATCTTACAGACCCTAGGAGACTACAGATACCACACAAGACTACTATGCTCTGCAAAACGTTCAATCAGCACAGATGGAGAAACCAAGATATTTCATAACAAAACAAAATTTAAACAGTATCTTTCTACTAATCCAGCCCTGCAGAGGCTATCAGAAGAACTCCAACACCAGGCAGGTAACTACACCCAAGAAAACATAAGAAATTAATCATTTCATAGCAACACCAAAAGAAGAGAAACACACACACACACACACACACACACACACACACACACTACCATCACCAACATCAAAACAACAGGAGCTACTGATCATTGATCATTAATATCTCTCAGTATCCATGTCCTCAATTCACCAATAAAAAGACACAGGGAACACCATAATGTGAGGATAAAGGATCCATCATTCTGCTGCATATAAAAAACTTATCTCAGCAACAAATAAAGACATTACCTCAGACAAAAGGGTTGGGGAAAGGTTTTCTAAGCAAAATTACCCAAGAAATAAGCTGGAGTAGCCATTCTAATATCTAATAAAAGAGACTTTCAATCAAAAAATAATCAAAAGAGATGGGAAAGGACACTTTATACTCATCAGTAGAAAAATACATCAAGATGACTTCTCAATTCTGAACATGTATGTCCAAAAGGCAAGAGCACCCACTTTCATAAAGAAACATTACTTAAGCTTAGGTCACACATGAAACCCCACAAAGTAACTGTAGGGAACTTCAACACCCACTCTCACCAACGAACAGGTCATTGAAGAGAAACTAAAAAGAGAAATAATAAAGCTAACAGATGTTATGAAGCAAATGGACCTAACAGATAACTACAGAAGTTTCACCCAAACACAAATTAATATATCTTCTTCTCAACACTTCCAAACTTGACCATATGATCGGGCAGAAAGCAAACCTCGAAAGATACAAGAAGATTGCAGTAACCCATTGCATCTTATTAGATCCCAGTGGATTAAAGCTGGTATTTAACAATAACAGAAACAACAGGAAGACCACTTCTCATAGAAACTGAAAAACTCTTTGGTCACTGACCAATTGGTCAGTAAAGAAATTATAAACTTTCTTGATTTTAATTAAAAAGAAGGTAACACATACCCAAACTTACGAAACACAGGAACACAATGAAAGCAGTCTTAAGAGAAAAATTCATACCACTAAGTGCTTTCATAAAGAAATTGAAGAGATCCAATATTAGCAACTTAACAACACATCTAAATGCTTTAGAACAAAAGAAAGCAAATATACTCAAGAGAAGTAGACAGCAGAAAATAGGGCTGAAATCAATCAGTAAGAAACAAAAAAAAATAATACAAAGATTCAACAAAACCAAGAACTGGTTCTTGAAAAATATCAACAAGATAGGCAAACTCTTAGACAAACTAGCTCAAAGTCAAAAAGACAGTATTCAAATTATCAAAATCAGAAATGAAAAGGGAAACAAAATATCAGCAACTGAAGAAACTCAAAAATAATTAGGTCTTACTTCAAAAGCATATATTCCACTAAATTGAAAACTCTAAAAGAAATGGATGGTTTTCTAGACAGATACTAATTATCAAAATTGAATCAAGATCAGGTATATTATCTAAACTTTCCTGTAACTCTTAAGGGAATAGAAGTCATTAAAGTCTCCAAACCAAAAAAGAGAAAGAAAAAAAAAAAGCAGAAGAAAAAAGAAAAAAGAAATAAAAATAACCCAGGGCAAGACTTTCATAGGAGAGCAAATAACAGTATTACTTAAACTACTCCACAAAAATAGAAAAACGAAGGAAAATTGTCAAATTCATTCCATGAGGCCACAGTCACCCTGTTACCTAACTACACAAAGACTCGAAAAAGAGAAGGAATTTCAGACCAATTTTTCCTCTGATAATCTTTGTAAAAATACTCAGTAAAATACCTGCACGACAAGTTCGAGAGCATATCAAAAACATTATTCACTGTGATCAAGTCAGCTTCATCCCATAGATGCAGGGATTCTTCAGTATCTGAAAATCTTCAAAGTAATCTAGTATATAAATAAACTAGAAGGGGAAAAGTCAGTTGATCATCTCATAAGATGAAGAAAAGACCTTTGAAAAAAATCCAACTCCCCTTCATGTTAAAAATACTGGAAAGATCAGGGATAGAAGGTACATATCTAAACTTAATAAAATCAATATAGAGTAAGTCAATAGCCTGCATCAAATTAATTAGAGAGAAACTTCAAACAATTCCACTAAAAACTAACTCAAAGAAACAAGAATACCTCTGTTTTAAAAATGAAAAATCGACGAGAAAAAAAAATAGGAAATTAGGAAATAATACCTTTCACAATAGCCACAAATAATATAGAATATATTGGTATAGCTCTAACCAAGCAAGTGAAAGATATATTTGGCGAGACCTTCATGTCCCTGAATAAAGAAATTAAAGAAGATATCTGAAGAAAGAAATATCTCTCGTGCTCATGGATCAGTAGGATTAAAATAATGAAAATGTCCATCTTACCAAGAGCAATCTACAGATTCAAAGTATTCCCATCCAAATTCCAACACAATTTTTTACAGATCTCAAAAGATAAATTCTCTACTCTTATCTCTCACCTGATTTAGAACTGCCTCCATTCACCTCCCCAACCCCTCTCCAACCCAGTTTCCTCCGTGAGCGAGTTGGAACCAAATTACCAAAACCTGGAGCCTTTTCACCTTAGAATAGCAAGGAGTTATAGGAAGAGAAAAAAAATTACTAAAAGGAGCCAGCTCTTGGCCATGCAATAAATAGTAAAGAGGTAAAGACAGAAGAACTGCCATATTAAGTAGCTTTTACCCAGAGAAAAGCAGAGTTAAGGACAGAAGAATTAACAGCTTCAGTCCCCATCACTGACTTCATACGCCTTAACTGCCTTCCTAGGAAATTTGGATGCCAGGATGGGTCTCTGTCAGGATATGGAACCTGAAGAGGTTACCTCCTGTAGCCAGGTAGGACTATCAGTAGAGGAAAAGCACACCAAATCCACTCACAAATTCTTTGACAAACTATTTGTGCTATCTACAAGAAATTTGGGGAACAACGATGGAGCAGAGACTTTGGGAATGGACAACCAATAAATGGCCCATCTTTAGAAACATTCGATTGGCAAGCACCCATCCCTGCCCTATTAATGACACTCTGTTATGCTTGCAGACAGGAGCCTAGCATAAATGACTTCTGAGAGGCTCTCGCTCCCTCAACCGCCAGCAGGTGACTGAAAGAGACTGAACAACCAACTAAAGAACATACACAGGCTGGACCTCTCCTCTGCACACACATGCAGCAGATATGAAGCTTAGTTTTCCTGTGGGTCCCTCAACAACTAGAATGAGGACTATCCCTAAAGCTGCTACCTGTCTATGGAACCATTCCCCTAACTGAGCTGCCTTCTCCAGCCTCACTCACTGGATGTGCCAAGTCCTGCCAGGGTGCAAGAATACTCAAGGGGTTTCCTCCCTCTCAGAAACAGGAAGGTGGAAATGTATTTGTGACTAGGGCTGGGCAGGGGGAATACAGCAATTGGGATATAAAGTGAAATCATAAATTAATGGAAAAAAGGAAACCTAGAAACACTGATATTGGCACTTCTATATTATACATTCTTTCTTCATACTCAAAATTGTTTTCTGTAGAAAAATATATCATTACAATTTTCACTCAAATAATAATCTCTTGCCTTTATTTATTCTTAAACTGATTGTATTTATAAAGGATTTACCTTACACATGCACTTGTCTTTGGAGCACAATAGGTAAATTAATGACTGTGAGTCTACATTCTTCAAACAGCACAGAAAACATAAAGGCATACAGAAACTAACACATCTTCATAACTTTAAGCAGAAACTTCAGTATTTCACTGTAGAACGTAAAGGCTGGGATGAGAAAGACACATTGATTGAACAGTTTTGAGAAATAATGTATTTTAAAATTGTTTTCAAAGTCTGCCCCTAGATATTTTGAATTTTATACATTGATATTAGCTACATATACAACATTCATACCCAATTTGATTTAGCATATTAGAATAACATTGGATTCAGGACATCTTTGATATAAATGCACAATATTCAATGATCTCAGTGTTATTACAGGACAAAGGAGACAACGTGTGTGAACCTGCTGATAGTGATGTCTCAGCCTTTATGGATAAGCTAGTGTGTTTCCAAACTGATTACTTTGTCATTCGCTAGAGCCTATCTTGTCTTGGGCTGTCATGCTTGGTCTTTGACATTAACAAAGAGATTAGCTGTAATACTGACTATCACAGCAGCAGCCAAGCCAAAGATAGTAGGGAATCTACTCTGACACAAAATGCACTAACAGAGAAATCATTTCATGATTCTAAAAGAAATGCATGTTCCATGTATATCTAAGCAGAAAATACAGCCGAATTCTTATAGATTAGAAGTTCACAACATTAAATTGATAAACAATGGAATCTGGTTATGGCATTATTGTCAGAAGCAGTAAATGCCTTTTTTTTTTTTTTTTTTTTTGTACACATGAATGAAATCTCTGCAGGGTAATGTACGTCATCTGTGTATAAAAAGTAAATAGCAACCCTCCAAAAGCTTAAGTATCCTTTCCTGCTTCCTAATGAATCATTTAGTCATGGATTCAGATAATAGCCACTTGATCTTTGTCCTTCAGAGGAGAGATGAGAATTTCCGGAATACAAAACTATGAACAGCATTGTTCCCTAAATCAAAAAATAGGTTGTTTTTCTATCTCGATATGTATGTAAGATAAGCCACTACAAAATGTCATATTTTGTATAAAATAGACATGAAATACTATTAAAGACAATTATGGTATGTGTTTGTTATCATTCGTTTCCTGTCAGCTCACATTGTCTGGACGCAAGGTAGCTAGCTTCTCTGTGGCAGTCTGATGGTCATTAGATCCTGAGGCTGAGCCTCCCAGGGCTGCAATCTAGATGCTACCTAGTCCTCATTTTTGGTGGAAAGGTAACATTCTTATGTGCTTCTTTCCTGGAAAGACATCCACTCCAGTATCATTCAGGTGGTTGCAAGAATTTTTTTTCCCTGAAAAACGGTAGTAGCTTTTATTTTATTACTTTTTAAATTTGGGTGTATTCTGGAGGTCTCTGTCTCTCAGAGACAACCCAAGTATCATGGTAATGTTTTCCTTTCAAGGGATTCTTAAAAAGGCAACGTACTGCCTCAGAGATAATAAAGAAGTTTCCTTCACTACAGTCTTATATTATTGAGTCTTTGAATATTATTACATTATCAAGAGGAGCTTGTGATCAACTTCACTGTAATTCTTTCCTTAAAAGCAAATTACATGTTTTTCTCATAACTCTATTGCAGGCATCCATGCAGGCTACATGATTTATGCAATTCATGAGGAAGTCTTATTTTGTTGATTTCATAATTAATGAATATAAACTAACACAGTGATAGTTCATTCTTACTAAGAACATAAATGAATTTTTTTTCCAGAAGAAAGCCAGATTGGACAAATTGATTTCATATTTCAGCCAAGTTTTTTTAGAACTGTATCTCACACATAATCCATAGTCAGAAGTCTGTGCTTTAAAAAAAAAAGTATTTTGAAGATAAATATAAAATATTTAAGCCCAGAATACTATATTACATTTGATTTTTCTCTCAACACTCCTTCATCTCCTTACACTTTGCCCTGGTAATGATCTTAATTCATGCACCAGCATCAGTGGACTGGTTTCCTATATCCACAAAATTTGTCAAAAAGACAAAAAGAGAAAAGAGCTAAACAGAGGAAGAGAAATTGAATCAGCTAAAAATGTCCTCATTTTAATTGCTCATGTACGGGTCCATGATCCACCAAAGAATGGTATCCCGGACACAAATAGTACGCAAAACCAAAGAGCTTTTAACTCTGCCCAAGTCCAGCACGCTGGGGCTTACCAAGAAAGACCCCACGTGAGCTTGCAGGCTCAATTTAAAGCACATTAGGGGAATTCCAGGGAGGGGTAGGAGACCTTGGTTGTTTCTATATCTAGGGACATTCCAGAACCATTGATGGAACCTGAGAGGAAGAAGGGTAAGAATTTGTTGTTGAGGAAACCTCGAAACTGTTGCAGTCTCTGCCCTTGCCTCCGGCCAGGTGGCAGGGCAGCCATTGATGACAGGGCACTTTCTGATTGGCTCCCCTAGGTCTGGGTTCTTTCCAGTAACTGGACTTGCCCAGTTCTGGGAAACAGATCTCGGCCTAGGCTCCTGACCTGCCAGTTTGAAGCCTGTCATGGAGTCTGCCTGGCTCAGTCCTCTCACTCAAATCCGGAATGTTAGTTAGTAAGTCTTGCAGAGACCGTTCCTTCAGATTCCAGATCCTTGTCAATAGTTTTTTTGTAGCTGTCCATCATGCAGTAAGCTGCTCTTGCCTGTTACATTTGTGAGTATGCTAACAGGGAAAAAGGAAATCTTTTCATCAGACTGTTGATGGCCTAAAGGGCACATAAAATCAGTTTTTCATTTTTCAGCTTTCCATGCCGTGACTATATTAGTCATCCACACAATGAGGTTGTACACAAAGGAGAAGCTGCAGGTAAGAAACTCGGTGACACATGTATGGGCGAAACTCCTCTTGAGAGATTTTTACTCCTTTAGAAAATCTTATAATGAGTCAGAAATGCAGACCTCTGTAGTAAAGGAAAAAGAAAACGGAAAAGAGGGCAATGGGCAACAGGTATGCAAATATTTATGGAATGATAGGAACTTTAATTTTCAAAGCAGGATTGTCATTTAATTATCCTTTATCAAAGAACATCACTGCTTTTATATGAAAGTAATCATGGAGATTTTCTCTGATATAGTAGTCACCCTTCAATGTGTTTCCCAAATCTAATACCAACTAGAATACGACCAATTTTCTCTGATAGAATGTCGCTTACCGTGCACAAACTGGCTCAGAGGGGTATGCTCTGAATTCACAAGTTTAATCTCATAGTCTTCAACTAAGAAATAGTTCATCTTAACTGATCAAGACTTTGTTATTACACTACTTTTTCCAATGTTTTTTTGAAGAAAATTCTATAAAAATATATGCATAGTAAGAGGGAACTTAATAAAGTAAAAATAAAATATTTATTTAATATTAATAAATTTAGAACCCCTCGACTTCCAAATTTATTGTTTTTAACAAGTCAAAAAGATGTTTCACTATACTTAAATCTACTATTTTCCTCTAGTTCTTCTGTCCAATATCCTAAGCTCTCACCGAGACTGTAATAGCAATGTAAAATACTTCTTTTTTAGCAAAGGTCTTTGAACCATATAGTTATGAAAATATTAAAGATAGCATAACTCATTCATCATCACTTGTAAAACCCTAGCTAATTTACTCTTTCATTTTTTGTTTGTTTTTTCTTTCATTTTTTTTCCCCCAACACAAACACTTTTGAGAATCTAGGAGTGGGACAGAGTCCCATGGTAGGCAGAGAAACTGGGAGAGGAGCCATGTTAGGTAATAAAGTACAGAAATTTTAAGAAGGCTGGCTTCTTCCTCTCATGCCTTATTAGAGACAAAAGCAGGGTGTTCAAAAACCTAAGCAGCTCTTTTTTTTTTTTTTTTTTTTTCTGATGACAATAGGGCCTCCTGCTGATGTACCAGATCAACAGGTTAAAGACTATCAGGACAGGTTTGCAAACAGTTGTGGCCTAATCCCTTACCAACTGTAATTTAGTAAAGGAAGATCCTTTAAGGATTTCAGATCCATCTGTCCTGAAGAGAAGACATTGCTCCCTGAATTCCCTATCTGCTTTGCACTGTCTTCTCGTCTCTGTAGACCTACAAATGGTGTCTGTCCTCTCCTTCAACAAAAAAAGCCTTTCTACTGCTCATTCTCTCTGTACCTGTTTGCTGCATTTGAGATTTTTCTGCTGCTCCCTGTCCTAGCTTGAGGTTTTTCCTGCTATTAATTCTTTAACTGGCAGAGAAAGTGAACCCAATAAAGACCCCTAGACTGTAACAACTTCATTTAAGACAAGGCCTTGTAACCTAGCTCAGTACAATGTAATGTGACTATAACTGATGTCAGCCCCTTTCAGCTATGGGCTATAAAACACCTTATTCTGCTCTCCAGCATTCCTTCATCTGCTCTTTAATGTGGAAGTGTCAGGAAGTGGATGGAGACAAATTTGTGGGCAGCAATCAGAGGTTATCTTCCATGTGAATATTCTCAATAGTATTAAATTGTGATAGGAATATGAATGATAGTTTTAGTCTTTGAAGCTGTGAATAAATATGGATTTGTAAGAGCAACAAGTAAAGTAAATTAATGAAAACATCTACACAAATATCCATTGAAAGAATATTAGCACAAACTATAACACAATAAACAGATGCCCCAATTTATCCTATCAAGTGTTTCTTCAAGCCCAAAGAACCTTCAAATACTGCGTTTTCTGCATCATATCTTTATGTTCAGTGACCAAATGCTCTACTTAATGTCATGTTTGTTATGACAAACTTGAAAAGCCTGAAGAACACAAAGAGAATAATCTCTGGTTAATGGTAAGTCCTAATAATACAAAATAATTTATAGCAATTCAGAGTCTTATATGTTACAATAACAATAATGAATATGTCTGGAACTTTGGCCAGTATTGTTATGCTAGAAAAGTAAATTGAGATGTCTAGATAGATTGTCCCAAGAGAATCTCAGTGATTCTTCCCCATCCAAAGATAATTTCAGTATGTATACAATTGTCTTCTCTTAATCAATTCCTTTAATGGCATCCTTTGAACATTATTTCATTTAATGTTGATTTTTATTTTGGAGCCTTTATCAACACAGCAAGAATAAATTCAAATTCTCATTTTCTTAAGAAAAGAAATGTTTTCATGGTATATATGAACCACTTAATGAACACGACTATTACAAAAATGTATATTAAAGTAATTACAGTTTTTTTGTTTTATTTTTGTTATTTGTTTGTTTGTTTTTTGGTTCTGAAATAATCATATACCATCTTTCTAAATGTGAAATTACAATGCTCCTATAGGTAGAATGCTACATCCACTCCAGCAGTGACAAGTGCAACAGGCTCCAAAAACCTGGGCACTGTCCCGAGGCAAAAAGTTCACGGAAACTTAGTCTCCTGGAATCCTGGCATCCTGTATAATGAGTGCTCCAATACCCTTGCTTTAGTTGGTAAATGGATCTATGTGCTTTCCCTTAATATTGCTTTATTATAAGTGCTTCTAACGATTGAATTTTTGACATATAGCTAAGTTAGAGTCTTCACCAGTCCTAGGCAGTCAGTCCTTGAGCAGACCCTGGGAATTGATAGCTCATTGCCCTATGCAGGAATTTACCATTATCTAGGAAGAAGGACTTTGTGATGTAAGGAAGAACCAGAGTAGATACTTAGAACTAAAGATAGCTGAGTCACACCCAAACACAAGTATTTACAAAGGCCTAGGGGGAAAGGTAGGCTATACAATAGACTAGAATAAATTTAAGCTGACTTTAGGTGGGGCTGTTTTTGATTCCAGTTGTTAACATTGAATTTTATCCCAGTTGGTTCCTGCCAGTCCTTCTGTGTTTGCATTCCTCTGTTTTATGTAAGAATCTGGTAACCTCGTTGTACCTTGCGGGTGTGTCACCTAACTTCTTTATTTTCTTCTGTATAAAATGTTTGATGCTGGATTTGACACATTACATTCAGATCCACACTCCCTTGTGTCGAGTCTGTTTGCCACCCCACTGACAACTTTCGCTGACAACTTTGCCCACCTACAACCAGAACCCGTTCCGCGCAGATAGGAGACCCAAAAGACAGTAGAAATCAGTAGATAAAGAAAGGGAAGGAATCTTGGAACTTAAGGAAGATTCAGGTATTCTTTTGTTTGTTTGTTTTTTTATTTTCTTAATGTAGAAAGTAAATAATCTCCGATTAATGGCAAATCTTAATAACACAAAGGAATTTATAGCAATTTAGGGCATTACATGTTAGAAAAACAAGAAAGATAAATGAATATGTTGGAACTTTGGACGGTAAGCAAAATGAACTAAATCTTGAAAACTAAAATATTGCATGTGCATGCTGCTACACCCAAGATTGCAGAGCTCCAGAGACAGCAATAAGATTCATGGACACCCAAAGATAAATCCTAAGTTAAAGGCCAGCCTGTGCAATATAAGACATATGAAAATAAAAACATATTGAATTTTGTTGCTGAGAAAAAAATCCTTAGGCTGGATAAATGTGTAAAGAACTCCCAAACTAGAGAAGGGAGTGAACAAAAACTTCAAGAGGACTGATAGCTACTCCATCAGGGAATATTTAAGTAGCCTCCTGATGATTCTTCTCAAAGACACATGGCATCATTATTTAAAACCTTTCAAAGGGGACAAAAAAAAATATATTGTCTAGTTCTATAAAATACAGCTCTTACCAATTAACATTGACAATGGTATTATTCTGAATAACAGTCTGACAAGATTCTCTGAAAAGCTTTGCTTTCCATTTCTCTAGAGACATCATTGACATTTACCTACTTGGTACATACAATTAATTATCCCTCCAAACTAAATTACACTGTGTGATTTTGTTTTAATGATTGTTCTTAATCTATCTCCCCCAAGCTAGGAAGTTGGAGAAGAAAGTTTTGAGGAAAATTAGAATAATTTAATTAAGATATCTGCTTATTAAAAGATTTGTGATTTTTATATGTTAAGTTAATTATATTTTGTTATATGAGTGTGGCCAAAATCTGAAACATCTTTCGTCTTATCTCATTAATTCTGATGAGGCAAAGAATCCTCGAGAAGATACGTGAAGGAGAATATGCACAAAATATTCTGTCTGTGGAGGATCTCTTCACAAGAAGGTACAGTGACTTCAGGTATTAAGATAATAATAGAGGGATGTGCTTGGTCTTTCAAAAGACATGTGGCAAACACGTCAGAACGTGGACAAAGTAGAGAAGTAGCTAAGCAAAAGGTATCCTCAATTTGTTACACTATTGTTAAAAATCTATATTAAAATACTGGATTTTGTTCTGATATGGAAGTGCTGAAGTTAATTTAGTGAAGATATTCTGGCTTCTGCATGATTTATTGAGAGTGTAGACGGTTAAGAGATTGTAAGTAGGGCAAGTAATTTGAAATGACATAGAGGAGAGGTGATATTTCCTAGGTTTAGCTGGCGATATTTAAGGTAGATTGTTAGAAATGACATTTTACCTCTACATAATAAATTTATTAGTACTTAATTGGAAATTAGTTAAAAGCACAAAACAGCATATATTTTTCCTAGTAACTATACAAATCCTTTATTTAGATCCATTAATTATGACATGAAGCATATACTTAATAATTTATTATTTTTCATAATAGAAAATACTTATATTTTTTAATATCTAAATTTGATGCTTGTAATGACACCATAGACAGACAAAGAATTATTAAGAAAACTCATAATCGATATTGTTGAGTCAAATGTTTATAGATTTATTTCTTTCCAATGACATATATGTTCACTGTTAGTGGAGACTGAAATATAGATGTTTATCAGCCTTGTTTCAGGAATTTTTTCTATTAATATCTACTACTGTAACAAGCTTTAAGAACTCAAGCTATGTAATTTAAAATTTTCAGATGTTTAATGGTTCATTGAAGTCGATTTCAGTTCTCTGTGAACAGTTGTTCTTTGTACTGGTTGTGTGACAGAGGCCCTTTTGGGTATATTCCCAGGAGTCGTATAGCTAGGTTTTAATGTTGATCTATCTCCAATTTTCTGAGTAACCACCAGATGGATTTCCAGAGTTATTGTACCAGTTTGCAATCCTAACAGCAATGGAAGAGTGTTCCTCTTCCTCCACATCCTTGCCAGCATGAACTCTTTCTTTAATTTTTGATCTTTGCTATTTAGGGTCATTTTGATTTATATTTACTTGATGATTATGGATGTTGAATATTTCTTTAGTATCCCAGAGACTTTGGTTTCTACATAGGCCTTTATCTTGAGAGTAACCTTACCAAAACCCTTCCCCACATAGTTCCAATATTTCAGGATGTTTATAGACACTACTGTATGTTTGTCTAAGCAAAAAGTACAATAGTCTATCTAGAAAAATGCATTATCCATTGTTGCGATAAAATATTCAAGTACTTAAAAACAAGGTCATGAATTCCTGTGTAGTGTGTAGTTTTAAAAACAAAGGATCCACTAAATCTGGCTAATCTCAAGCACAGGTGATCTTACCCACCCCCAAGTTCCTGAGGCTCAAGGAAGTTTAAGATGCTCCCACTTCCCAGGCCATCCACTCCCTGCGGATAGCCTGTAGAAAGCTACCTACCTCTTGCTCCAATCCCCTTAGACCCATAAAATGATAATACTAGAGACTTGCAATATACCATACAGATTTATAATGGTAAATCTTCAACCCCAAAATGCCCACACAACAAACACAAAACTCAATTGACATAAATACAAGCTAGATTGGCCAAATGGACCCTATATTATTTTACTGTCCATCTATGAAATTTATAGCTAATTGTGGCTTCTCCAGACAATGTGTGTCAACTCCATTTTCTTCTCCTTTTGGTTCTATCTTGTCTCTCTCTCTCTCCTCTCTCTAATACTTTCAGCCCTGCCCTTTCCTTCCACTGCCCAATCATAGGTTCTAGCTTTATCTGACTAATTAAGGTTTCATCTGACCTCATCTGAGTATGGCCACCCCTCTTAATGGAGCAGAGAAAACAAACAGCAATCCACAACAAACTCCAACTTTAAAATCCACTAGTCTTCAATAGAAACAAATGTCAATACATTTTATAAATACACTATGAATTAAATTTATATAATATATATATGTACATGCACATATATGTATATATCTTACTTCTTTATAGTATTTTAATTTTATCATAGTTATACATAGCAATATATATGTAGTTACATGTATAGTGTTTCAGGAACTTTCGGGATAGCATTTGAAATGTAAATAAAGAAAATAATAATAAAAAATAAAGAAAGAAAGAAAATAAAGAAGTAAATAAACAAGGGAACAATTTTGTGGATGGCTAGTGCCTGAGGAATGACACCTGAAGTTGTCCTGTGGTCCCCTCACATTCTTGCACATACATGTATCCACAGTCACCCACCCACACACGCACACATACGCCTCACACAGACACAAAGGACATTGACAGAGATTCCACCTTTGTAAGCATGCCTACATTCATATTTTCAGAATAAATGTATTTTTCTTAAACATAATTATTGACTGAAAAATGTACATACATAAACAGTAAAATAAATAACGATACAAAGACCTGGTTCCTGAGGTCTCCATTAATAAATTTGTACTTTGGTTATTTCTTCTAAAAAAAAAAAAGAAAGAAAGAAAGAAAGAATAAGAAAAGAGCAGGCCTTCCAGTGACATCAACCAAACATGAAATATCATAGTAGAATAAGACTAGGCATAAGCCCTCATATCAAAGCTAGGAAACTCAGTAGGAGGCAAGGTTCCCATGAGCAAGCCAGCACAAAGCCAGAAAGACAAACATGATATGTTCTCACTTATAAGTAGATATTATCTGCTAAGTAAAAGATAATCACACTACAATCCATATACCCAGAGAATTTAGATGATGATGAGAGGTCTAAGGAACTTCTGACTTTTCATGGCAATCCTTACTTTAATCAATACAGGAAACAATACTTCCCCTTTTAAAATTTTTTTTAGGTTTCATTTTCCATCTATTATAACAAGTCTTTCTGTTCATTTAATATAAGCAGAAATATCTTTAAATTATGAAATTAGCATGGTGGTCAGTTCAGTGGTTATGTAGGATATGCTTTAAGAAACTACAAATTTTGTAATATTAGAAAGTTTCGGGTTGGAATGAAGATGATCTGGCATATATAGATCTTTGAGGTGTGAAAAAAAAACAGCTATAAATGTCACATCTTGATATTTAATTATACAGCACATAAACACTAAGGACAAAAAAATAATCCTATCACATGTGTTCATCATTGGTGACATTGCTAGAGGGGTTTACTAACTTACTTTATATATTCTTTTTCAGAAGGGTCAGGCCAGTTTAATGACAACAACCTGAAAATGCCTTTCTGGATAGTCCTTCTTCTTCTTCTTCTTCTTCTTCTTCTTCTTCTTCTTCTTCTTCTTCTTCTTCTTCTTCTTCTTCTTCTTCTTCTTCTTCTTCTTCTTCTTCTTCNTCTTCTTCTTCTTCTTCTTCTTCTTCTTCTTCTTCTTCTTCTTCTTCTTCTTCTTCTTCTTCTTCTTCTTCTTTCGCAGACATGATTCACTGTTCCTCTGACTTAACTTGAATGCAATGCAAAATCAACTTCTAGCAATTTTCTTAAGATCTATTATCCTATCCCTGCCCTCAAAATGCTGGCTAGTTGTAAGCATCTGTTCTCTTAAAATAAATATAGAAAAGATAGGCTTCAAGATGCCAGGTGGTCAGGTTGATGACATACAATCTGCTACTTGGCTTTTTGGACAAACACATGGGTGTTCATACATTATAATTAAGGATTTTTAAAGTTTTTCATGTTAAATATGCCTTATGTTCAAGTGTGTTGAGTGCCTAAACTGCCCTATCTTGTCCTTAATTAAACTTCTAGTTCCTGGGAAAACAGACAATCGAAAACATGTACAATTATTTCTACAAAGTCTGTACTAATCTGTCAACTAAGTTTCATAGCTACCTTAAAGTTCCTTATAATTAATTACGCAGTGAACAAGTATAAAATGGTGTGTTTGCCTTCTCAAAACACAAAGATAAGACATGTTGATTCCTGAGTTAGATTTCTTTACTTTTTCTTCAAAGCATTTTATGGCTTAAACAATTAGAACACAATGTATTAAAGCCATGTGAAAGTTGTTTTCTAATTCGATGATTTTAGCATGTGAAGTTAAGTTCTTTTTATGAGTTCGATCTCTCTCTCTCTTTCTCTCTCTCTCTCTCTCTCTCTCTCCTTTCTTCTTTAAGTAATATCACTATCTTCATATAACTTATATTTAACATATACAAATGAAGTCAGTATATAATAAAGTAAATAGAACAACAACACTAAATGATAATTTTAAAAATTGGTGCCTTTGATCACATTAATGTCAGGGGTTATCTATATGTTTTATTTGTTCCAGTGTACAGCCTAACACAGCCTAAATTCAATTCTAATTCTATCTTAGACTTCAACTATGTATTTTCAAGTACAAGGTACTTGTCCTTTTGGTTTTCAATAGGGTACAAAATATTGATTAGTGAAAATAAATTCATTTTCCAAGAATAGCTCTTTAAAACAGTACTGAGCTTTGAGCAAGGAAAACCTTAAAATATTCAATTATATTGTTTTAATTTTATGAAATATAAAATCTTTATCACATAAATTACTTTATTTCTCCAGGAAGATCAGAGATTAAGTAGACAGTAATCAATACACTTAGATGAGTCAATTCACCTTTTATTGAGCTAACATCTTGACATATCGTGGTCATGCACAAGTGTAGATATCAAAAAATGGACATAAAGCTTCAGTTACCCACAGTCTTAGCCTCCTTGATATCATTCCATAATATAACTTTGTAATTTGGGGAGAACGAACTTCTGAGGAGCTATAACACTGAACTTGAAAGCAGTAATCTTGAAAGGCAGCGGCTTTCCATACCCTCAGGCCAGCATATTACTAGAAGCAAAAGGAAAAGGCTTGGGTTTGGGGTATTATCTTGTCCTTCACCAATTTTTATGCTTTGTTTTCCAGTACCATGTTATATTTTGGGGTCATCTCAACTATTTGCTGAAGGCAGGTTCTCAAAATAATTCCATACAGAGAATAACCTGATAATATATTTTGTTTTGTTTAACTTGAGCCAATTTTGGTTCCAGCCAACATTTTTTTGAAATGAGAGCATTTGTAAAATCAAATGCTTTACTGCTAAATTCTTATTGATGCTACTAATACCTCTGACTGTTGCCAGTGGAAAAATGACATCAGGTACACCAACTCCCCAATGAGCTTCAGGTCGTAATATTTTTAATCCCTGTATTTTCATTTATTTGTTCTCTGATGACATCTAAAATATCTTCTGTTTCATATTTGACAATATTAGTAGTCCTTTTGTTGCACCATTTCAAAAGTACTTATAGAGTTGTCCCTTTATCTACTCAGACCTTAAGGTTTTAACCTCTGGTCACCAGAGTTCAGTTTATTTTACTTAAAACTTTTGCTTGTCATTTTATTTAACACTATTTTTAATCTTGGTACTAATCTGCTTGGTATTAATTTCTGTTTAAACTTTGTACCTTCACCAATTTCTAACCATTAAAATACTACATCACAATCTGACTTCTCTTTTAAACGGTATCTCATATGTAGTCTTTCATTGCATCTGTATGGGTATATTTCAGTCCTTTATTTTTAATACATCTGAAATAAAATCACCCATTTTGTATTTTTTTAAGAACCACAACACTGTTGGTACTACTTTAATGTCATAGGTTCAAATCCTAAATTATCTACCTACCTGTGTATCTAACATTGATAAAACATTGATAAAAGCCGAATAATTTAACTATGTATTTTCTGTTTTTAAAACTCTACTCTTTGTATCCCCCCTGACTACCAAAATACACACACACACACACACACACACACACACACACACAGAGAGAGAGAGAGAGAGAGAGAGAGAGAGAGAGAGAGAGAGAGAGAGAATCATTCCAAACTTAGAAATGTTAATCCAAAAATCTACAAGCAGATTGATTGTTGAACATTAGAAGGTAGAATCATATGGTAAGATGTTTTTTTTTTCTTTTCAGACTCACACATAAAAATGCTAACAATTGTTTGCTTTTGTGACTATTTATAATTGCAGATGTGTCTTAGGCCAAATAGTGAATTGTTATAATGATAAATACCATGTAAAACATTGTCCTCTGACTCTGACTTAAGAAAAGTATTCATGAGTGCAAGAAAGACAGCACTTGGTAGTGTTTTCATCAAATCAGAGTTATTTGACTCATGAACAAGGACTGGTGGTTATTTTAAATCAGGCAAAGGAATAGTGGACATTTTGAGCATAAAATCTGACATTCCAAAAGTGATCAAATTGTGTTCTTTGTAGTTTTAGGGAGGGTTGGAGAACATGCAGATAAAACCAGGAGGTTATAATGATGTTTTTTCTGCTCCTGTGTAAGCTGATGTTTCTATCTATTGTTATATTAGCATAGGAAATTGTTCACAGAAGGAGAGGGTGTACTTTTAGACAGATTACAAAATTATTCATGTTTTTACCAACTATATATACTTATATTTAGCACTACTTATATACATATACATACATATACATATATATGTAGTGCTAAAATGAATAATTTGTGTATACACACATACACACACATAAATATATGTCCTGAGTGTGCAACACAAATACAGTAGTTCTCTCTGTAAGAAAAGGCTTAGGAATGCTTGTTTCATTGTGGTTTATTTGCTTGTTTCTTTGGTTTGATGCCAGCTTTTGCACTTGTACATATCACAAGTAAAGATAGTTATAAAGTCTGTTTTCATTCTACTGGAATTCATTCTTATCTCATTATGTTTGACCACCCCATCAAGTTTTCCATGTCCCTTCCCAGTAGTCTCCATTTCTATCACAAATTTAGTGGCCTATTTTTTTCACTATTATTGCTACATATATGTATGTGTTCAAATATGTAAACCAAACCCACTGAGTCTGTGTTGTTGTTCATGTGTATAAATTTCAATGGCTGACCACTTTGTATTGTATTTCTAGGGTCTAATTTTGGGGGAAGTCAATTATCCTTTTGGATGCTGTGAGATTTTTCTACCTTCTACATTAAAATGTTTGTTGATATTGTTATTGTTTAGGCAGCCATTAGAAGGAGGTATGATCTTACTGTAGACTTCTTGTTGTTTGGCTCCTATAGTGTGTTTATCCCTTCTTAAAATATTTCCCAGAGCTGCATATGGTCTGTGAGTTGTAGCATAGATATTCTGAGCTTTTTTCCTAATATCCACTTATAAGTGAGTACATGCTATGTGTGTTCTATGGTTACTGGTTTACCTCACTCAGTATATTTTCTAGTACTATAGTCATACTTAGACATGAGAACAAGATAATCAAGGGAGGAAGAGAGAGGGAGGGCCTTGGAGAGAGAGAAGATGGGGAAGGAAAAGAGGAGATAGAATCGGATGTGGGAGGAGACAGGGTATTTGTACAGAGGATCAGGAAATTGAACAGAGGTGTGTAGCAATGGGACATGAGAACCTAGGGATAGTCAACAGAAAGTCTCAGATGCCAGGAAACAAGAGGATTCCAGATCCCAACAGTGATGATGTAAGGTGAAATATCCAACAAAAGGGAACGAGAACCTGTAGAGACCATATCCAGAGTTTAGGCATAGCCCCCGGGTGGAGGGATAAGGCCACACACTCATCTCAAAAATATTAACCCAGAATTGTTCCTGTATAAAAGAAATACAGGGAAAAAGAGTGGAGCAGGTCCTGAAGGTGCTCCAGTATAAGGGAATGCTAATGTGGTGAGGCAGGATGTGTGGGTGGGTGGGTGAGGCACCCTCAGAAGCAGGGGGAGGAAGGGATGGGACAGGAGGTATGCAGAGGGGAAACTAGGAAAGGGCGTAACATTTGAAACTGAAATGTAAATAAATAAAATAAAGAATTAAAGGAAAAAAGAAAGAAAAAATAGTTCCCTAAGCCTTAGGTGCAAGAGATATGCTGTAAATGTGTACAGTGTGTCCTGTCTCCCCAGAGTGTGTTGATTTCAACACTAAGCCTCCTAGTGGAGTAAACAAAAACAGAAAGAGACATAAAATGCTAGAACATATTATAAAATTGATTTAGTAGGTTTATATGCACAATATTGTAGTGATGGAGAGGGAAAAAAATCAGTTTTCTTTAATGCTGTGACTCGGAAATCTGACTACATGCTGAAATGATGGGCCGTACAATATAATTGGATTCGTTGCAGAAAAAACAATCTTTTTTTTTTAATTTATTAGATATTTTCTTCATTTACATTACAAATGCTATCCTGAAAGTCCCCTATACCCTGAACCCGCCCTGCTCCCCTACCTACTCACTCCCAATTCTTGACCCTGGCTTTCCCCTGTACTGGGGCATATAAAGTTTCCAAAACCAAGGGGCCTCTCTTCCCAATGATGGTAGACTAGGCCATCTTCTGCTACATATGCAGATAGACACATGAGCTCTGGGGGTACTGGTTAGTTCATATTGTTGTTCNTCCTATAGGNTTGCAGCCNCCTTCAGCTCCTTGGGTACTTTCTCTAGCTCCTCCATTGGGGGCCCTGTGTTCCATCCAATAGATGACTGTGAGCATCCACTTCTGTATTTGCCAGGCACTGGCCTAGCCTCACAAGAGACAGCTATATCAGGGTCCTTTCAGCTAAATCTTGCTGGCATATTCAATAGTGTCTGCATTTGGTGGCTGATTATGGGATGGACCCCCGGGTGGGACAGTCCCTGGATGGTCCATCCTTTGGAAAAGACAACATTTTTAAAAGTAATCTCAAATACGGTGTGAAGGGATGAATGAGTTGAGAATGTAGTAAGTGGAGAAGATGATGAAGATGGATATTCAAAACACACTGATATTGTCAAATAACTAATAACAAATTAATAAGATACTTATTTCTTATTATCCTTAAAAATAGTTGATAACTATTTTTTAATTATAGAATTTAATTCATACCATGAAACATCAGGTAGAAATTGTTTTCATCTATGTGTTATACTAAGGTATCATCATAATATTTAAATGAAAATTTTCATATCAGCAAATAAGCATAAAGCTCTGCTTTAGGAAAAGTGATACTACATCTGCACATATTTGTTTATTATTTTTTGAAGATTTTTGTTCGCTTTTAATCTACTTGCTTATCAAACATTTTTCTATCTAACTATGTATGTATCTATTACTATTCATCTATGTGTCTGTGTCTTTGCTCATGCTATGTGTGTGAGCCAGAAAACGGCTTGCAAGAGCTGTTACTGCTTTTGCTCTTGTGTTATTTCTTACAACATGTAGATTCTAGGGATTGAGGTCAATTTATCAGGCTTAGCGGCAAGCATCTTTCCAGTCTCTGTTCTACTCACTTTGTATAAAAAGTTTTAATAATTATGAATTTCTGTGAAGTAATTTTAAAAACATAACCAAAATTCTTACTCATATACTTGCTCAGTATATTTCTCATCCATTTCTTTAAACAAGCATCCAAATGTCAGATCAGTGTCACCTTCAGCATTTGTATAGTGATGTACCATTTGCAGAAGCCGGTCCTTCCAATCTGACTTCATTCACTGATGGGTTTACAGGGCATTCCTCCATCACCCCATCCTCTTGTTTTTTGAGTTCTATGTATGCAAATGAATGTATCTCTGTATTTGTATTGGTTTCTTGAGATTTTTTATTTTGTTCTTCTTTATTTTTTATTTTTTATTTTTTATTTTATCTTTTTCTCTATATTTATTTTTGTTTTATCTAAATTTATTTTGTTATTATTTTTATCATCATTTTTAGTCCTCTTGTTTTTTAATGAAATAGAAAGACAAGTGCATTGATACATGTGTGTTGATAGGTAGAGAAGATCTTGCTGGAGTTGTGAAAAGGAAAGTCATAATTAGAATACATTGAACAAAAAACTATTGTCAATTATAAAAATAAAATATGTATAAGAAATAATTGAAAATAAAATACAAATCAAAAATAAAAAAACAAATTAGATCATTCTTAATGAATCCATATAACTACATTATATAACTTCAATTAGTCGTTTTTGCAAATATGCTGATGAACAAGATTAATCAACAAGATGAATTGAACCATTATTTAGTAAAGGCATGGTTCTGAAATATACATATCTATTTTCTTTTGTATTTATATTTTTGTATAACAATTTATCTTTACTGGGGATTGGGGAAAATATGTTGAATATTGTGTTCATATGCTCCATAACTTAGAAAGATAAGATATGTTTAAAAATATTTCAAAGCTATCAATGTATTTGATTTAAAATAAATCAAAGGATAGGGTATATCTAACTGGTAGAATCTTCCTAATATGCAAATCACTATGGTTTATACCCAGACACAACACACACACATACACACACACACACACACAGACAGGAATACATACACATGCACACACACAAGCACACACACACATAATGCACAAACATGCACACTTTCAGTTATATATTCCTGATAAGATACAAACTCCAAATTTAGCTCCTAAGATAATCATTCTACATGTGTGGTTTGTACATCAGGGATTCCTACTGAGCTTGATGGATGTTCTAGTTCATATGTACTTCTCTCACTGAGCAGGCCTGGTGTCATTTCTCTGGCAGCATGGCTTGGCTAGAAAGCTCCAAAGTAGCTTGGCCCACATCTGGCTCATTTGGTGTCAATGTCAAGAATGCTAGGATCAGCACTGCTCCCCCCCTCTACTTTTCATGACATGGTTTCTCTATGCAGTCCATCTTATGGTATTATCCAGCTTTCTGCATCAGGGTTCAGGCTAGAAAGAACACATTCCGTAACAAAGGAAACTGAAAATTCACTTGTTCAGGATGAGAGTATCTAAGTATTTCTTTGCTCCCTAGTAATGGGAAACGCAAACTATGGTCTATTTAAATTTATCTAGATATGGGAGGTATATTTTATACCAATCATTAAAATTTTTAAAAAGACATCATTTATCTACTAAATTAATAAAAGGATATAATGTATGCCTTTTCAGTAAGATCTGATTTTTATTAGGTGTTCTGATTACTTATGAATTATTTCCCTCTTTTTACTAATCCAAACAACACAAGTACATGAATCTTATGCAATTGTCCATCAATTATTATATAGTTATTTATTAAAATAAAGATAATGGTAGAAAAATATTTGTCATTGTAGATCTGAGTTTATTTCATTTTTAGTATATTGTTACAACATTTAAGATCTTAATTTATATTTAGCAACTGCATTTTATTTAGTGGAAATATGTAATGATGAAAAATATTAATTTATCCTACTTAATAGTATTTAAGTTAATTGCATACACATTAGTGCATTAAAATTTTGAAATATATTAGAATAGTCATGACATAATTTAGGGCTCAATGAAGATGATTATCATTAAGTTATTTCTGAAACATTCCTAAGATACTTTGTAATAACTTCAAAGTTATAGTTGTATCCAACTTCCTATAATTTTCTAAAGGAAGGAAATTATTTGGTTATCAACCAAGTGCAATAGAAGCTTCTGTAAATCTTTTCCATTTATAGGCATCATTTGACTTTCTAAAGGGAAAATATCTGCGAACAGCAGGCCAGAACTACTTTATTCTGAGTGGTGGAATTAACCTGAAGTCCAGTAAAAAGACATTTTAGTTACGATTCATTAATATGTTGTTAAGCACATTTTCCTAGTTCTACCCATGTAGAAGAGAGACAGCATCCGCTACTGACAGCTGTCCCCTCTGTGCTTTCTGTAAACAGAAAAAGAGGCAGCATCCCTCTCATTCTCTCTGGAAAGACAGCTTTCAGAGTGTTATGCAAATGACATGACCCTCTAGCTGTGGCATATTCTTCAAAGAGACACCTACCTTCAACAGTGACAGAAAGTAACGATGTGACAAACGAGCTTGCTGCCTGCACACATGCGGTGGATTTCACCTTGTATCCTTGGATGTGATAAAATTAACATGACCTCTATTGCCAAGGACATTATAATCAATGCAACACTGACAAATAGGGGAGGCAAATGTGGGGGCTGTGTCCTCATCTGTGAGGCTTTCAGTTAAATCCTTCAAAAATCAATTTGCCTTTTTATTTTGTTTTATTTTCTTTGACCTGAAATCTACTCACAGAGACAATCTCTATTGTCTTGCTTACAAGAAGGCTGTGCATTTTCTGCAAATGGGAAGTGAGGTAACATATGATATACTTGAGTAATTAGAAGAAGGTAGGCAATATAAACCTAGAAAAAATTGATACAGAGATTAAGGATCTTGTCTTATTGTTAGTGCAACCTAATAAAGGGTTTTCTTTGTTTATCCATTGATTTTTTTTTTCTCTAAGGAGAAAAATCAAGTGCTGTATTTTTCTTTTTTATTGTGAGAATTTTACAAGGAAGCACAATAAAATATATTTAATGATTCTACAAAATAGGTAAAGTACAAAGGAATTATTTTTGTGCTACATACATCAATGTGAAGCAGCCCATTTGAAGTTTATATTAGCTTACTTGTAGCCATCGAATAGAAGATACTATATGAAATTTACAAACTCCCTCAGTAGACTTGGAGAAAACTAAAAATTCTAACCAAAAATATCCTCGTGTCAAGAAATTTAACTCCGCTCTCAAAGTCTATGGATGTCACAATTCAGTCTTTAGTGATTTATGTTTGCTTATAATTTTGTGAAGTTGTTTTATAGCAATGTAAAATTATTTTTAGTATTCATGGATATTTCATATATGTGAAAAACAAATAAAAACTAATAAATAGAATGGTCACCTGAATACTAATGAGAATGGGACATAAAGAATTGGGTTCATTAGAATACAAAAATATATTTGAAAACCTGTCTAAATTTATTTGATCTTAAGTTTATAACAGTATATTTGTCTCTGAATAGCAAATATATTAAATAAATGTGCATACATTGATTATATGTGGAATTTAGACAAACATATTTTTGTCTAAACATGTATATCTTGACATAAAAAGAATAATTTTTGTTATTTACATACAGTATCTCATACTATAAATTATCTACTTGCTCTAAAAATTTAAGTTAATTTGGGAATAAATGTTTAATATTATATTAAAAGCTCAAATTAGTTTCCAAGTTAAACAAATTACAAAAAAGGAAAAATAAAGCTTTAAGTTGTTTACGACAAAGCTAACCTGATAATTTCTAAATACACTTGAAATAGAATAGACATATTAGGTTTGGTAATACTCAAGGCAATATATACTTAATACTATATATTTAATCTGATAAGCACATATAATTTTAAATAGTTACTATCTATTAAATGTGGTAGACTTTTGCTCATAGATATTTATTGTATGTATGATTAAATTTTATGATATATGTATTAAAAATCATTGAAAATAAAATGTGTCTTCCTAGCTGCTTGAATATAAAAGTAGCAGTTTCTTGTCATAAATGTGCTATGAACCATAGAGGCAAACAGTATTGGTGGTTTCATTGTTTAACTTGAAAGTAATTATTTGGAACATAGGGTATTTGTATATTTCTATCATGATCTTTAATTGGAAAATCTACAATGATCTATGTATGAGAGAATGAAGAAACAGTTTTTTTACACACTAATCCAGAATCATATACATGATACCATATTATATATTCGTAATAAAATTCCATTATAAATGTTGTATGATTACTTATTATAATAGTTATAAAGATAGTAATGAGATTAACTTACCACAATTTGTTATGATTCTGTTTTTACAACTAATTCTCATTCTAAAATATGTAATTATAATCTTCAAGTTACTTAATTTTAATGCTTACACACTGAACTATACACTCATTTTAAAGCTCACAGATGATGGCTTTATATATTCAGTGGAAATTTGTAACCACAGAAATATTAGGTCCTTCCTTAAGATAGAAGTTATCCTAAAATACAGTCATTGCCTATCTCAGAATGTATACTAAATCTTTGTGAGTGGAAGTTCATGCTACTGAGTATAAGTATAAACTTCTTAATAGCCATGATAAATTTGATCATGAGTACTTTGTCCAACTGGACAAAGATAAGAGTCACTATGAAAGAAGCTCTTGGAATCCAGAGTGAGTCATTTTTCCATTATCATACCAATTCAGATAGAATTGTTTAGACAAGGAACTCATTGCAAATCCACTAAGTACTATAATGGGATTACATTCATGGGATTCATTGGTGTTACCATGTCTTCTATTATTTAGAATATTCTTTGAAAATTTAGTTACTATACTAGATAGATAACACTATCTTTCAGGGATGAAGTAGTTTTTTTTTTTTTTAAATGTTTTTTTTTT
>NC_034597.1:84420055-84422165 GCF_900095145.1 Mus pahari | reverse complement strand
TTTGACTATGTTAGTCCTGCCAATCCATGAGCATGGGAGATCTTTCCATCTTCTGAGATCTTCTTCAATTTCTTTCTTTAGGGGTTTGAAGTTCTTGTCGTATAGATCTTTCACTTCCTTAGTTAGAGTCACACCTAGGTATTTTATATTATTTGTGACTATTGTGTGAAGGAGTTTCTTAACACGTATAAAAGACATATAAAATGAATTAGTACATATTATTCTTCCTGGAATAACCAGGATTCACCAGTCCAGATTATCAAACATAAGTAAAAGGCCATTACACATATCATCATTTTCTATAACAATGAACAAAATTATTTTCTATTCTTGTGAAATTATACTTAATCAGAAGTAAATCAGAAGTAGACACATGATGATCTCATTAATCTGGAACCTAAGATGTCCCTGGTCTATTTGTGATCCTCCTCTTTGAATCAATGTACTAAGCAAGGAGTTGTTTTGTGGGAGGGAGTGATTACAACTAAAAAGGGGGTAATTGGGTAGTATACTACAATGGAGGTAAGGAATAGTATATGTGAGACAATATTGTTCCCTAAAGACATCTAATCAATGTGATCACTGTCATTGATATCACAGCGCAAAAGATATTCCAAACCAATTATGATTAGAAAATAGCACCCCTTTTATAAGTGAAGATTTGCATCATCTATACACACAATGAATCACACAGACTAAGATGAATCCTGAAGCAAAAGAATAGAGAATATCAATAGATGACAATCATTCTAATACAGGCTATGACCCTATCAACAGTGAAAGTTGAGGGTATCTATGAATATTTTCTTCTAATGAATATTCTTTGTTATGAGTATGTGTGTATATTAAGAAAACATTGCTTTGTCTTCCCTTTCTGTACCCTTATCAGGTGGAAAAGCATGTGTAGATTCTCTGTCAGTATTTATGTGTTTGGTTTTTAAAACCATATGCTTGTCATGGAGGATAAGAGTGAAAAGGCTCAAGAAATATATTTCCTACTTTAGAGGTGCTTAAGAAGAATTGGTACATCCTTCCTGCCTTTAGTTGAAACTTGGGTTTTAAGGTGATGCATTTGGATATCAAGCTGATTATTATGCCATATCTTAAATGACAGTTTATACCTTTGATCATTACATATAATTTCTTTGGTCTTTATTGTATTTTTAAAGAACATTTGCAGTGTCTCAGCCAAGACTAATGAATAATATTTCCAGTTGCTTTCTCCCTCTTCTCACATGGGAGTCTCCGCACGCGATTGTTTCTCTAGGAGATGTTTTGCAGGACTCTGAGGCTATATTAATTAATTTTTCTTCAACAGATAAAACTAACTCAAGCTAGTCTTTTGCATTTTTACTTATTCTTTCTTATGTCAGCTTAAATTTGTTTGTGTGTACTTGCAAAGGCTAGAATGCTTCACAATGTCTCATGTCAAATAGTTTTGTCTCATTTCAAATAGCCTTGTGTGATTTCTGTAGAAATTTTAGCTTTATATTGAATCCTAATTTTTTTGATAGTTTTCATTATTAATAATTTGCTTTTATATAGAACTAATTTTTATTTTTTCAGGATGTGAAGCTAGTTTAGTTTTGTTTGTGGTAGTGATGCTGTGCATTGGTTTGAAGGAAGTAGGTTTGTTTCTTCTCTAGTTTGTTGCTCTTGGAGTCATGTCTTAACTACTGAAGCAATAGGCTACTAGTAGTGGAAACATCCTTAAATATATTAAGACTGCCTTTCCTATCCTTTCCCATCTTTTCCCAAAGAATGCTGGGTGTGAGATGTGTCTTCTCTGCGTTTAACAGCTATGCTTTAGTGGTCATTTCTTGACCGTGAAGAAACTCAATATTAGCCACAACTCAAATTTCAAAATCTATTCAGTTAGTTCTTTGGCAATTTTTCAGCATTGCCCAGGAGATGAACCATATAAAACTCAAAGGAAAACATTTAATTTTTTCAAAATTCCAATTTTAGATACTTTATTTTCTAGATTTTATTTTCATCATTTGGGCACTTCTTGATTATACCTCAATGAATCAGAATGTAATGTTTAAAATGTTAAGCTAAGGCTATTACGAGAGAGAGAGAGAGAGAGAGAGAGAGAGAGAGAGAGAGA
>NC_034597.1:84418110-84419865 GCF_900095145.1 Mus pahari | reverse complement strand
GAGAGAGAGAGAGAGAGAGAGAGAGAGAGAGAGAGAGAGAGAGAGAGCACGAGCGAGCACTGGAACTAAAATTGGGAGTTGATTTTATTTCTTAGAAAACAGTCTTGATTTCAAGCAAACAACAATGGTCTATGAAGTGCTTTTTCTGCCAGAGCTGCAAAGCAAGCTGAGTGGTTACAATGACTTGAAACTGCGAACTTATGTAACAGGAAATTTCACGAATGAATTTGTAATGGTTTGAAAATTGCTGAAGGAAGACCCCAGACTCAGATATGCAGAATCAAAGATCATTTCTTTTGCAGAAACAACCAGCACGCAGTTGTCAACTATTCTTTGACATTGCAACCACAGATAAAGTCACACAGGCCTTCTTATAGGGAACTGGGGGCGTCTGTAGGATTAGGTAATCTAAACCTCCATTGGTGGATGCTAGGGAGTCACAGGTGAATTGAGAGAAGATTTACATAAAAGCTCTGCAGCCCCTGCTGATTTTCCCTTTATTGTTGTCTCTGCAAACATTGCTTTACAAAGGAGAAACCAAGCTTGATTAAACTTAAAGTAAAGGAATAATTTGGGGGATTCCTGTGTTTGTTCCTGCTTTGTTAATGCCTTGTTTCTCATCTCGAATTGTCTTGGCACATCCTGAAAGAGACAACTTTCCAATTCCATCTACTCTTGTAGTCCTTTTTTATTTTTTATTTTTTCTGTATTTTCTTTCTCCTCCCTCTTTTCTTTACTTCCTCTTCATTCCTGTTTCTGCATTTCCTCCATCAGTTCCTAATACACTTTCCATTCTCTTCCTCCTTCCTCTTCCTTCACCCTCATTTCTTTTCATCCTCCTCTTACCCCTCTCCATCTGTATCCTTTCTTTCTTCTTTTCTAATAACTTATCTTAAATGTGTATCATAAAGACACTATAATGTTTATAATTATTGTTTGTCTGTTTTTAAATTCTTTATTAATAATGTGAGAATTTCATACAATGTATTTTTAACATATTTATCTCCTGTTAAATCCTCTTCTTAGACACCTCTCAAGTCTATCAACAATTCTTACCCAATGTAGAAATTACATTTTAATACGTTTTCAATTGTTGCTTCTATTTTTAGAGATTATGCGATAATTAGATCATTTCCTTCTTCTCCTTTTGGCCTCCATCCCCATAAACTCCTCCTCACTCTCTTTTAAGTTCATGGTTTCTTTTTTCATTAAATGTTGTCCTATATACATGTATAAGTATAAACATAAATATTCTTAAATATATAATTTGAATATATTCAAAGAACATTAAATAAACTGGTATCATTTTTTTCCTTCTTTAATTTTTCTCATATTGTTTTGTCCAACTGTTTTTGGGATTCAGGCCAGCTCTGGTGTGTGATTTTCCAAACATGCCCCCTTATTCAGAAAAGAATCGTGTCTTCTAGCAGTTACATATTCATCACACTTAAGGATACTTTCTACCTGAGATAAACTGATGCTCCTGTGTGTACTCAGAAGGAGAATGTGTAACATAACATATGATACCTGTCAACATGTTGTAGCCTTCTAACTTTTGACTGAAGTTTTTATATACTGCCATAAAAATATTAGTATTTTTGAAGTTACAATCATTACCCAACATACATATACCCACACATACACACCACACACACACACACACACACACACATACACCGAGAGAGAGAGAAAGAGAGAGAGAGAGAGAGAGAGAGAGAGAGAGAGAGAGAGAGAGAGAGAGAGATCAGTTGATAG
>NC_034597.1:84361677-84416815 GCF_900095145.1 Mus pahari | reverse complement strand
AAAATATCTAATAAAAAAAGAAAATGTAAAAAAGTAAAAGAAAGAAAGAAAGAAAGAAAGAAAGAAAGAAAGAAAGAAAGAAAGAAAGAAAGAAATTATTTCTGAGTAACAACTTCCTACAAAAGTTAAATCAAGATCAAATAAGCAGGTTTTTTTTGTTGAATATTTTACTTATTTACATTTCAAATGTTATCCCCTTTTCCATGTTTCCCCCACCCCTCATAACTTGCCTATCCCATCCCTCCTTCCCCCTGTTTCTATGAGGGTACTCCCTCATGTACCTGTACCCACCCATTCCTGCCTTCCTGCCCTGGTATTCTCCTACATTGCTTCATTGAACCCCCTCAGGCCCAAGGGCCGCTTCTCCCACTGATGTCCAACAAGGTCATCCTCTGCCACATATGGGCTGGATCCCTGGGCCCCTCCATGTGTATACCTTGGTTGGTGGTCCAGTCCCGGGATCTCTGGGGTGTCTGATCTGTTGATATTGTTGTTCCCCACACCACTTGGGGCTGCAAAACTCCTCAGCTCCTTCTGTCCCTTTTCCAACTCCTCCATCAGGGACCCAGCACCCAGTCCAATGGTTGGCTGTAAACATCTGCCTCTGTATTTGTTATGCTCTGAGCCTCTCTGGAGACACCCATATCAGGCTCCTGTCAGCAAGCACTTCTGGCATCTGCAATAGTGTCCAGGTTTGGTGACTGTATATGGGATGTATCCCCAGGAGGGGCAGTCTCTGGATGGCCTTTCCTTCAGTCTCTGCTCCACACTTTGTCTTGATATTTCCTCCTGTGAATATTTTGTTCTACCATCTAAGAAGCACTGAAACATCCACACACCTTTTGTCTTCCTCCTTGAACTTCATATGGTCTGTGAATTGTATCTTGGGTATTCAGAACTTTTGGGCTAATATCCACTTATCAGTGAGTGCATACCATGTGTGTGGTTCTGTTGTGACTGGGTTACCTTTGATCCTTAAGAGACAGCAAACATACATTTTTTTTTCTTAACATTGCAAAAGAATTCAGAGATCAGTATGCCTTTGATAAACACAGACTATAAACTAGTTGGGTGGGACTCTGCTCTGAAATTACCATTTCTACCACACCTGGGCCTAAATTTGTTCTATCCTAGGCTGACCTCAGACTCAGGAATCTGTCTGCCTTTGTATCTTTCTGATAAGCAGGCTGTATGAAGTGGATGAAGGTCTCAGGGTTTACCACTCCTGACTCCTGCTGTTTCAGATTATCATGGAGTCAATTATGTTATCAGGGAGGACATTCTTGGAAGAATGTGAAATATGTTCATTATTACATAAACAAGCCTTATGCCCACAGCAGCCATTGCCACTCATGGAGGCTCACCCCGGGTGCAGGAACCAGGTTACTCTGTCACCACCAGGGCTATGCTGGATTCATCAATTTATTTTAATGATTCCATAGAGATTTACTTAAGACATTTTTTGCATATAACATTTTGTTTATTGTAGCATTATATAATTAGCTTAGGTGATGATATAAAATTAAATGTCTAATATCATAAAATTTACAAATAGGTCTCTTTATCTGAGAATTTAAGTAGTTTCTATCAGAGAATCTTCAGATGTTTAAATCATGTATTATATAACCATGTATTATATCGTAAATATCTCAATTGTCAGTGCAATTTTCTTGTAATATCTTTGAGGAATGAAATAAATTTCAAATATTTATTATATTTTGAATATTTTTCAACAAGTAATTTCATGATTATAAATTCTACCATTTTACTCTAGCTTTGTGAAATTTTTCTCTCGGTCCACTAATTTATATTTTTAGTAGGGATAAACCATATTCACTGAATTATTTTATATTTTAAAATTATTCCATTATACATATTTTAAACGTATCAAGTGGAGTGGTTAATGTATTCTGTCCTAATTAAATAATGAAAACTTAAAGACACACTAGCACCACTCAGTTTTATTTGTAATCATGCTCATTTTTGCAGAGCATCCAACCATTATTATTTCTTTTCTTATTCTGTTAGGCAACAGGAGTCATTTGAATATTTGAACGATAAACCCTATGTCTAAGCAACATGTCAATCTAGTCCAATATTGTGCTTTAGACACTTGCCTGGTCAGAAGACAATTTGGAACTATTTAAACTTGTATTGATAATTATTTGATCCATTTCAGTTTTAGCTGGTATCATTCTTTTTTATCTTGTTTTTCATTAATTAATTTATTTATTTATACATTTTGCATCCCAATGGCAACCCCCTCTCCTCCTGGTTCCCTCCTCACACAGCCTCACCCCCCCACCCCTTCTTCTTTTCTTCTCCAAGAAGAGGGAGGCTCCTCCTGGGTATCACCCAACCCTGCCATATCAGGTCACAGCAGGACTACTTGTATCCTCTCCCACTGAAGCAAGACAAGGAGGTCCAGGTACAGGAACAGGATCCATAAGCAGGGATAGCACCCACTCTAGTTGTTGGAGGACCAGCTTGAGGACCAAGCTGCACATCTGCAAAATATGTGCAGGTAAGGAGGGTGTTAAGTCCAGCCTATGCTTGTCTTCTCTTTGGTGTTTTGTTCTCTTCAGGCCCCTCAATCCTTGTAATCCTTCCTCCAACTTTTTTTTTTCCAGTTGGGAGTTTTTTATTTAATTAGATATTTTATTTACATTTCAAATGTTATCCCCTTTCCTAGCTTGCCCCCCCCCAAATCCCCTATAGCCTCCCTATCTCCCCTGATTCCCAACCCACCCAATCCTGATTCCTGGCCCTGACATTCCCCTATACTGAAGCATATAGAACCTTCACAGGACCAAGGGCCTCTCCTCTCATTCATGACCGACTAGGCCATCGGCTACATATTAAGCTAGAGCCAGGAGTCCCACCGTGTGTTTTCTTTGATTGGTGGTTTAGTCACAGGGAGCTCTGGGGCTACTTGTTAATTTATATTGTTGTTCCTCCTATGGGGCTGTAAACCTCTTCAGCTCCTTGGGTACTTTCTCTAGCTCCTTCATTGGGGACCCTATGCTTTATCCAATGGATGGGCTCTACCAGTGCCTGACAAATACAGAAGTGGATGCTCCCAAGCTTCCTACAACTCATAGATAAGACTCCCAAACTCAGTCTAATGTTTGTCTGTGAATCTCAGCATCTATTTCAATTGGCTGCTGGTGAGACCTCTCAGAGGACAGTTATGGTACAGTCCTGTCTGCAAGCATAGCAGAATATCATTAATAGTGTCAGGGATTGGATATTTCCCATGGGATGGTTCTCAATTTGGGTCAGTCATTGTTTGGCCATTCCTTAATTCTTATAATTGCTCCAAAAATATCTAAGGATGCAGGGTAAGATAACAAAAAGGACATTTACACTGACATATTTGGCATAATTGTCATTTATATTTAAGAATTCATCATATAGACAAATAGGAGAGAGTTGTAATCATAATTAAAACAAAAATTTGTATTTTGTGTGTCAGTATATGTAAGGCAGATACTATATGCCTAACAAAATGTGGTTGTAGCTTTTCCTGAGTTCTTTAATAGTAACAAGGACTCATCCTTGATTTTATACACAAATATAGTAGCACTTAAGACTCATTCTCATGAAAATAGGTTTAATAAAAATAATGGAAATAAAATATCATTACCTACTCATTGCTGTTTCAAGCAATATGTAACATTTTCTTATTTAACTTGCAGTCAACTGAAGAACAATTGGCTACAGTTCCATATTTTCTTAAAAAAAAAAATCAATAGGTGCATTAGGCCAAACTGTCCTTTTTTTAAAGGTATATTTATTTCTACATTGAAGGTAGTTCTCTTTCATTATATCCAAGAATTTATGGTCATTTAAACATATTATATAGACAATATTTTTCTCCTATAGTGTTTCAAGTATAAATGAATGTATCCTACTTTTAATTACTCCTGTAGAATATATGTTTCTGAATTAATTAATTTAATTGAGATTTTACAAATTTATAGTTTCTTTTTTTATGTAGCAAGATCTTTTTATTTTTCTTCAGAAAAGGCAAAAATAAAACAAGACCAATATGTTTGTGTACTGGATTTGCCTCTGAAGATGGCTATTATACTATTTTATTTTATTTCCACAGCTACAATCACAACTGTCTTTTGTTTGAAAAACCAAGGTGTAAGAATGAGATGTTTCCAAGGTCTCATAGTACATAGTTTCTAATATATAAATATTGTGAACAAAATGTATACACGTACAATTATTATTATTATTATTATTATTATTGTTGTTGTTGTTGTTATTTATTCACTTTCCTTCCCTCTTACTGCCCACTCCAGGACATGCCCGCCAACAATCAGTGCCCCATTCCTCCTTCCCTTCTCCTCTGAGTTGATGGGCATCCCTCTGGTTATGCCCCAGCCTGGCATTTCATGCATCTGTAAGGCTAGCCACATCCTCTCCCCCTGAGGCCAGAAAAGGCAGCACAGGTAGAAGAACATATCCCATGAACAGGCAACAGCTTTTGAGATAGTGCCTGCTCCAGTTGTTTAGGATTCAAATGAAGACCAGACTACCCATCTGCTACTTAATCCATATGGAGGCTTAGGTCCAGCTTGTGTTTGTTCTTTGGTTGATGGATCAGTCTCTGAGACTGGGTCAGTTGATTCTGTGGAGTTCCTGTCACCTTAGGAACAGCAATCCTCCATCCTATTCTTCCATAAGAGCACCCAGGCTCCATCCAATGTTTGGCTGTAAGTGTCTGCATTTGTCTGAGTCAGCTGCTCAGTGGAAAATCTCAGAAGACAGCCGAGATAGACTCCTTTCTGCAAGCAGACATTCTTAAATATACTCTGTGCTTAAAGTATTCAAGTACCTCAAGACAAAGTAAAATCCTAATGATGAATTAATTGTTAAAAAATTGTAGAGTTCTTATGTGACTGACACTGAAATTTTAGTGATGAATCTACTAAATTAAATTCCATATCTTTCTGTTACTGAATGAGGATGCACTTAATTACTAGCATATATATATATATATATATATATATATATATATATATATTGCTGTTAATCTTCTTGTGGATGATGTTACATATGATGTGTGAAGAAGCAACAATATACTTAACAAAGATAACCAGGTAGATTTGACTACAAGATGTGAAAAGCTACAGTCCTCCCTTGGGATGTTTTTATGCATTTTATATCACCAGCACTTGAGAAAAAAAAGCAAAGAATTTACTTTTTACTAAGTTACTCAGTTAAAAATAATCTTTGTGACAGTTTAATCCTACTGCACTTTTGTGACAAAATGAATATAGCATACTCACCAAAACTCAGCTTCTCGGGAATTTTACTAATGGTCCATTTAATGTTCCATGGATGTGAACATTTGTACTGCGGAGAAGCTGGCAGCCACAATTAGCAAAATAAGCTGTCAATTCTGACAGTAGCTGCTTCATTTCAAGAAAGCATTTGAGCAGATTTCTTCTATTTGTAAATCGGACAAAGAAATTTCACAAAATTATATAGCCATAGCGACAGATGAAATTCTTGACTGTAATGTAGACAGCAAGAGGAATGTCATTCTTGAAGTTTTAATGACACAATTTAATAAAACAGTTTGAAACAGAGTTGTAAAGAAATAAGTATTGGTCCCATTGTTACTGTCAGCAAGAGTTGAAACAAATAATATATTGTTCTGGTTTTAAACACTGAATTACTTCTTCAATCTGATATTAGCAAAGATACTTATTTCCCTTTGAAGTTAAAAGAATCATTAACTATTAATTTTTAAGAAAATAGAAATGGACATTAGTGAAGGTCATTAACCTCCTTCAAACACCTTCTCTCAGATACTTTTGCTTTCAGAATTTAATATGCTTATTCTAGATATTTCTTCTTCACCTAACTTTTCTTGAACCCATAACATTGCAGAGTTAAGGTAGGTGTCAGGTATCTCTAACTCACAATTTTTTTCTAAATCCCAGTATATTGCTGTTGAATTATAAATTCTGTGTGTGTGTGTGTGTGTGTGTGTGTGTGTGTATTTTACATGCCAGAGCCTCTTGTTCAATGGAGGATGAGACAAATGTACTAAAATAAGAAAAGTAAGAAAGAATTAGTTTGGCATGTGAGTACACACATGTAATCACAGACAGGACTAAGAAAGATTGGCGATGCAAAGCCAAACTTTGCTACATAGGAAATTCAAATCTAGCCAAGATTATGTAAGACTCTGTGAGAAATATAAAAATGTCATGACAATAGCAAAAGCAAATCAGTAATTAGACATTATTTAAGTAACTAAATATTGTGTAATTAAGTATATTGAGTTATTTCTTTAAAGGACATATTTTCTTATAATGGGAAAATCTTATACTGATGAAGTGGAATTTTTAGAGAATCATATTAATTATGATGTTAATACTAATTCTTTTCATATTTCAGAAGAGAGAATTTAGTGTTCCTCTGAATGAGGTATTGAGAGAAATTACAAACACACCAGCATTTTATTGTTGTATATTATATAATAAGATTCATATTATACTGAAAATTACATTTACTTCACTTATATGGAAAGATATAGTAAAGTAATTAGAAATAAATCACTTCAAATTATGCATCTTCTTACAAGTTTGTGCTTGATTACTTTTTAATATGTGACAGAATTCTTCAGCTGTTCTTCCTTTCTCGTTAGTGTATTCAGATGTGATATTTCCTTTCTAAGCATGTATGCAATTTGTTCAATATGGAATTATAAATTTAAGAAAATTAGATTTTATGTTCATTAAGCATAATGAACATAATGATAAAATAAAGTATGACTTTGAGTCTTTAATGATATATGAACTTGAAAACAAGAACTCATTTTCAACTTTATTTCTGTAAAGTTTTTTATCAAAGAAATTGTCAAAGTTTTTGAGATTTTTCTTCCTCTTTTCCTATCCCAGCAAGAACATCCATATCATAGCCGATAAGTTATACTCTTATAATAGCAAAATCCGTAATGTGTCTTATATAGTGTGACAAATAGTATAATTATTAATATGAATTCTACTATCACCAGTGTAAACATCATGTTTTATGAGACAATATAAAACATATTATATTAATTAAATATTAAAATATAATAAAACATAATAGAATAGGAATAGTACCAACCTGAGTATGACCGACCACAGCTTCTCTCAAACTGGGTACTCCTGAAAGGTGGGCTGGGGCTGAAAGAGATTAGACAGTGAACAAGGAAGGAGGCTAAGACAACATAGCTGATCAAAGCCCCCAAGTTTACTAAGATTCTGAGCTTATATAGAGGGAGGAGGTCCATCCCCCACCACTCCTTTCTTGATGCCCTTAGCCAGTTGAAGGTGTCCTGCAGGATGCTGTCTCAGGAAGGTCTCAAGGGTCTCAGCAGGTAGCAATAATGTTTTGGAGGAAAGCAGTGACAGGTGTAGACAATAGAACCTGCTTTGTAAGTAGGAAGGTTCCACCCCAGGTGGTCGGTCCTGTGCTTAGTGGCAACAAGGTCTGAATCAGCCTACTTCAAGGCTGGGGGAGGCAACAACAACCACTTGTTCTAACAAGACTATTAAAAACATTTTTTTCTTTTTTATTCTTTAATCTTTTTTAACAGTCCAGTTGTCTCCTCTGTGTCTTCTCTCTAAGGGTCCCTCATTCCATACCTCCTCCTATCTCCAAGAGGATGTACCCAACCCCCAGCCCTACCACACTGTACAGCCTCACTCCTTAGGACCTCAAGCCTCTCCAGGGTTAGGTGCATCTTCTCTCACTGAGGCCAGACCAGGCAGTCATCTGCTGCATATGTGCCAGGTGCCTTATATCAGTTAGTATATGCTGTAAGACTGTTTTTAATAAAAACAAATTTAGAGAATATACAATACTATATTTTGATTTTATTTTTTAGTTAGTGAAAAAAATTTCATGCAATACATTGTGATTAGACTAACTCCTCCCTTTACTCCCCTCAGTCCCTTTAGACTTGCCTTTCCAGCCTTTGTGTCTCTCTTTAGAAAATAAACAGGTATATAATAAATAATAATAAGAGAAAATAACCCAAAACTAAAGAGGAACATGACAAAACAACCTGACAAAAAATAGAATTAAACAAAATTTATCGGAAATGCTTATAGACATAGAGACACACAGTCTCCCACATAGGAATCCCATGAAAACCTAAACCAGAAAGCCATAATAGATATGCAAAAGACCTGTAAGGTAGGGGACTAAGGTCCTGACTTAACCTTACGAAACGAATCACCTCCCCAAAACAATGTTATATTCCTGTGTATTGGCCATATTCTGGTGGAAATCGTCCTTGCTCTTGAGAGTAGTTTGTTGCCCCTGTGTAATTAACTTAGAGAAAACTAAGTTTTCATTTGCAAGTGGCTAGCAGTTGGCTTCTGGGTTAGAGATGGGTGCAGATCACTTCTCTTTAAACTGTAAGAGCTCATCTGCTACAGACTTATGTAGACCCTGTTCATGCTACCACAGTCTGTAAGTTCATTTATGAGCCAGTTGTTATTTCTATAGTTATTTCTAGAAGGCCTGCATGGTTAAATCTTTGTGTCCTCAATCCCATCTGGCTATTGTACTCTTTCTCCCTCCAGGAGACCGGAAGGGAGGATTTAGTGTAGACATTTCTTTTAGGATTAGGTATTCCAACGCTTACTTATATCTATGGGTCTCTGTAATGTTTCTCATTGAGTCTGGAAAGGAGCTTCTCTGATGATGGCTATACAGGACTTTGACCTATGATTATAACAAAATATCAGTAGGAGCCATTATATTGCTAAGTTCCCTTAGCAAAATGGTAGTAATTATTGTTTCCATAGGTTCCTGACCAATCTGGTTTCGGGTCTGAACCACCTAAAGACTATATAGTTTTGTCTATATAGAATCTCATAGAATTGTCTTAAACTATAATCAGATATTGGTTGGTTCATCCTACATGTTTTGTTCCACTATTTTACTGGCATGCATTTAAGTCAGGTTACTGTTGTAGATTGAAGAGCTTTTGTAGTGTGAAGAGACACGCATATGCCAGCTAATTTTGATATTCCTTGACTATCTCAATAGTTGGTCACTATTAAACTTCCCCAGGACTATCACACACTCCACTCTGGTGTTCCTGAGTTAATATCTTTTAAAATCTATATTTCATCTCTGCTACTCCAGACTCAATTGGAGGAATAGCCCCTAGGGACACTGTCCCAGAATATTACATGTTGGCTGGACTTTAAGTCTATTCTCTTTGCTCCCCCATCATGGCAATTTGCTTGTTCTTCTCCTTTTCCCACTCCATCCCTTGCCTAAGCAATCTAAAAGTCCATTTCTCTGCCCAGTTATTGGGTGTATGGCAATTCTTTATTACCAATAGAAGACAGCTGGAAGTAGGGACCCTCTGCATTTGGAAGTGTGGCTTTTGGAAGCCTAATCTAGACAACACATTAGAACCAATTTACCAAAGCATCCTATAACCAAATGACAGGCAGGAAATTCCGAATTTTGAACACCCATTTCAAGGGCATGTGCTTAATAGTGTTTTTACTATTAGATTTAGTTCTTGCAGATTCTTCCATTTACCACTAACAACAACATAAGTTGAAAGTCATCATCATGTAGTTTTTCCATGAAATAGAAAATCCAAAATATCAGAGGCAGTAAGAAAAAGAACTAGGTTAATAACTGAAGGAAAATTTAAAGAAATAACAGCAATTTCAAGATGTCTGAAAGAGACTAGTCTAGAAGGACTAGGATACTTACTCTGTGGAGAACTCCATATGTAGGTAGCTATTAGATTAAAGTAAGAGAGGTTATAGTTCTCATTGTGTGGGCTATATAAAGCTGTGCTGTACTCTTGGTAATTAAATTTAACAACTTAATGCATAGAGGTATGTATATTATTTCCCTACAATTTTATATATCCTTCATATTTCTTCTACCCCTTTGTTTCCTATCAGTCATTTTCCACATTTCTTCTTTTGTTTTATTTTAATTTTCTTCTTGACACACTGATGATGACCAGGGATGTCTCTTTGAACATGAAGCTCTCCAGTGAAGCCAGGTGGGCTTAGTGTTGGACACACAACTGAAGACCACAAACTTTCCTTCTCTAGAATTTGTTACGAGCCAGTAGTTCATCAGAGAGTAGGGCCCATGAGCTCTTTTCATGGCCATGACTGACTATTGACAGGCTATATATTATACATGCTAAGTTCATGCTAACTTAGTTGCTGTGAGTTTATTATTACTATGTTTGTGTCAGCATGGAAAGCTACATTTCATAACTGATGTCCTTATCTTCTAGCTATTTTTTTCCTTTAATTTTGTGAATATATTATGGGCATACATTTACATTTAACTCCATTTTCTCACTCCAAGTCCTGAAAAATGTTCCCCTTTGAATATGAAGTATTATAGTATTAAATAATCTCTTACATCCAGTTTGAGCTATCCTATGAGTGTTGGGCCTTCCACTGGAGCATGGGATTCTTACCAGTGATACATTTATTAATACACAGTCTACAGATATAAACACATATTTATATGACACTTTGACAACTTTACTATTAACAAAAACAATTGACTGCTCTAGAATCTCCAAGGCAATGGACATTTCACCAGGATCATATCAGAAGGCATGAGAATATTTCCTGTGAAGAAGGTTCAAAACCAACCAGAATGTGGCCACTTACACTGTCAGCTCCGTCTTCTACAGTCTCTCTCTCTCTCTCTCTCTCTCTCTCTCTCTCTCTCTCTGTCTCTCTCTCTCTGTGTGTCTGTGTGTGTGTGTGTGTGTGTGTGTGTGTGTGTGTATAGTGCCTTGTTTATGTCTGAGCTTTTAGCCTTCATTAGTTCACATGACTGAGCAACTGTGAGTCACTGCATTCACTGTGGCTCACAAAAAAAAATAAAATAGCACAAAATAAATGTCTCTGTTTAAATATTTATGTTTCACTAGAGATATTGACAGGAACATTTGTGGGAGTTTGTTTACAAGAGCATAGCCAACTTACCAGATGATAATACTTTAAGAAAATATCTAAATCCTCCACTAGCAGCTATTTGAATATAAATCTGCAGGGAGTTATGAGGCCCCGTAAACTCCTCCTACTTCTTTGACATAGTGTAGACAGGCCAGATCTTGGGCAGATTTTATGGAAGGAATCACAGGTGATGTGAGTGCAAGGGTGCCATAGCTATACCTTGCTAGGAACTTGACATTCAGTATCCTTTGCTCCTCCAGCTTACGTAGCTTTGTACCTCCAACATTAATACCATTTATGTCTCTTCCTTCACTCTCCTCCATGGGTGATGGAGGGAGTGACATATAGATCTATGAAAGTTGAAGAAGGGATATTAGTGCTGGGAATGTTTAAGGATGGAAGTGGCAGGAGAAGGAGAGAAAGCAAGACAGAGTGGGAGGATCATTTAAGTTCACGTTGTATGTAAGAGCCAGAAAGAAATCTGATATATAGTTAAATAATCAAAATAACAAAATTAAAAGAAAAGCAACAGCAACAAAACAAAACAAAATTTGAATCTAGCCATACTCTGTGGACAGACAAAGGTACTCTGGGAGCTATAAGTTATTAAGTGAAATTGTCAATGCAGAGAAAGGACTGCTTGGAGGTAACCCAGTCACAAAAGAACACACATGGTATGCATTCACTGATAAGTGGATATTAGCTCAAAAATTCGGAATACCCAAGATACAATTCACAGACCACATGAAGCTCAAGAGGAAGGAAGAACAAAGTGTCGATGGTTCAGCCATTCCTAGACAGGGAAACAAAATATTCATGGGAGAAAATACAGAGAAAAAGTGTGGAACAGAGGCTGAAGGAAGAATATCCAGAGACTGCCCTACCTGGGGATTCATCCCACATACAGTCACCAAACCCAGACACTATTGTGGATGCCAAGAAGTGGATGCTGAGAATAGCCCGATCCAGCTGTCTCCTGAGAGGCTTTTCCAGAGCCTGACATATACAGAGGTGGATGCTTGTAGCCAACCATTGGACTAAGCATGGGAACCCCAAAGGAGGAGTTAGAGAAAGGACTGAAGGATCTGAATGGGTTTAGAACCCCATAGGAAGAACAACAATATCAACCAACCAGATCCCCCAGGACTATCAGGGACTAAACGACCAACCAAAGAGTACACATGGAGGGACCCATGGCTCCAGCCTCTGATGTAGCAGAGGATGGCCATGTTGGGCATCAATGAGAGGAGAGGCCTTGGTCCTGTGAAGGCTCGATGCCCCAGTGTAGGGGAATGCCAGGGAGGGTAGACAGGAGTGGGTGGGTGGGTGGGTGGGGAAACACCCTCATAGAAGCAGAGGAATAGGGGTAAAACAAGGGATTTACAGGGGGGAAACTTGTAGTGTTCCTGCCTGCACGCAGACCGGCGCCTTGTCTGCATGGGCAGAACACCTTGGGGTGGGTTCGCACTCTTGCCTGCTGAACCCACTGTGGATTCGAACTGGAGGACGAGAACTCCTGAGAAGGAACAGGGCTGCAAAGGAAAATATTGGGCCTTGACACGTGTCTCTGATCAAAGCCCCTATCTTTAATGTTAGGACTGGCTTAAATACAAAGAAGGGTTCCCAGCATGCCCCAGAGTCTCCTGAAGTTGCCACGAAGTTCTCGCGATGATGGGGGGCAGTCCAGGCGACAGTGGGCGGTCCTGCGACGGCGGTCCGGCGGTGGGCGGTCCGGCGGCGGCGGTCCGGCGGTGGGCGGTCCGGCGGCGGCGGTCCGGCGGTGGGCGGTTCTGCGACGGCGGGCGGTCCTGCGACGGTGGGCGGTTCGAGGACGCTGTGTTCTGGCTGGTCTGGTGCGCTCCAGCTGCTGTGCTCTGGCGTCCCTGTAAAAGGCAGGACCCAACAGAAACTGAAAGGAAATAGCATTTGAAATGTAAATAAAGAAAATATTCAATTAAAAAAAGGGAGATAGAAAGAGAAGAATTTCACCATGCAAATGTATTCATTGATACTGTTATTGTGACCAGCTTTATTATATAGCCATTTCTAGATAAAGATTCTCACTGCAGACTTACTGGTGTTCTGGCCCTTACAATCTTTTTACCTCCTCGTCTGCAATGTTCCTTAAACCATAGATGCAGGAGCTTCGGTGTATACGTCGCCATTGGAGCAGGGCTCCCCACAATCTGTTGATTTTTACACTGTGATTCCTTGTGCCTTTCTGTGATGTTCTCTAGTTGACCTCAGTTTTTGGAGCTGGGAACCAAAGATGAAAGAAAGCATGCATTTGTCTTTCTGGGTCTGCTCACCCTACTTTTTAAATAAATCCAAATAAAACATATTTAACATTAAAAAAAAAATGGACTACTTGCCAGCAAGGTTTGTCAACTAGGCCCATGGAATCCCCAAAGACAATGAAGCCAACTTTCCTTGTTATTGTTTACTCACCAGAGCTAGCTGGTAAGACCATGCCAGTGGGATCTGGAGAGAAGGTTTAGTGGTTAAAAGCAACAATTGCTCCTAGGTTCAATTCCCAGCTCTCTTATGGTGCTTCACAGCTATGTGTTATGCTAATTCTTGGTCACCCAATACTCTTTTATGGCCCTAGTGGTCAACATGAACATGTGGTCCACAAACATATGTGCAAGTGAAACATGCATACACAATAAATGAATATAAGTAAATCTCATGAAAATATAAAATAAACATTATTTCTAAAAACACTGTTAGACTTGATTACAATGCACTGAAGAATCAGTCTGGAATTGAACTGGAAATAGCGCTCCTTTGAATACTCTTTATAGTCCTAGAGGCTGTTGTACAGGCGACTAGGGGGGGAATTAACATCAACCAGCCAGTAATATTAACCACCCAGGCCACACAACTTCATGTCATGGAAGAAACCTACTGCTTCCTGCTTAGAGTCCACCCGACATGGGTGGGGAGTATGGGGGGTTGTCAAGGACTTTGTTGTTGGTACTATAAATCCAGTAAAAGCCCATTATTAAGAAGGTCACAGACACTTGTCAGGGAAACTACTGTTGTTGCTTGGTAGATGGACATGATGTGTCTACAAAATTATCCTTGAAGCAATTATGTTTATGCTCATAGTACAATACTGTTATAAACTTGGCTCAGCATTTTTACAAGGTTTTTAGCAGCAGTCCATGCTTACCTCACAGACTTACATTTAGCCAAAGTACAGAGAATAAATTATTGTCCAATAACCAAATGTAAAAAAATATATATCTTTAAGCAAATATTTAAAAAATAAAAGAAATAATAGACAATTGGTAGCTACCATGTTATCGTATATATTATTATGGTCAATACACTAACTATACTTTTCTGTTCTAAACAATACATTTTTTAAATGACAATAAATTTCTTTTTAAAAAAGAAAAAGCAATTTTTCTTTGCTGTTATTGTGGGCATATAATTTAAAATGATAAATTCTGAGAATTTTAAGATACTCCTACAAATCATTTTAAAGTATTATTTAATAAAAAGAGTTATAAGAGTAACAATAAATATATGAGCATTTTTATTCAGAAGAAGATGGTCTTTACAGCCGTGTAAGACATGAGCAGTTGAGAGGTGGGATGGTGGTGTCAGGATGACAAGAGCTGGGTCTTCCCTGTAGTATCCAGACATATCTTCATTTACAGTTAGCTAGAACCTGACAGAATATATTTTCTTATCACTGCAGAATTAATGAGTAAATGTCATCAACTCATTGGTCATAATTCTGTTATATTAGCAAATTTAGCTGCTAGAGAGAAAGAAAAATATGTTTTCTATAAACTCTGACAGAATATAAGGTAGCTTTGTCAACAAATAGTTGGCCTTTGTCATTTTAGATATGTATGGATATAAAAGGTAGGTACTAGCCTTTTCATGTTGGGACTCCACATTTTATTTATTTATGTTAAAAGAAAAATGTTTATCTCCGTATACCATTTAAGCAATAATAATTACCTCTAAATAATCAATTTGTAAAGAAATCATGAAAAGGTACATGTTTTAAGGAAGAACATTATAGCACGTGTTTTTAAGTAATTTTATATGTACAATATTTTAGTAAATAAAATATGGGCACTGTTGTCCAGGGATGTTTCTATTTTGATAACATATGGATTCCCATTTCCAGTCACAGTTGATGTTCTATCATCATTTCCTTAGGCTGTCAGTCTGAAGGCTTCGTTTTTACTGATGTTCTAACCACAAATTGGCAGGGTTAAATCACAGCACTGATAACCTTTCAATCTTTTCCTTTCAACAACTTCCCATTATCTCACAACAAGAATGTTATCTTGAGAGCTGTAATTAATGCCTAAAAGACACACTAAATTATGCATTTTCATCCTAGCTGTTTAAATGTTAAAAACTCAACGTCATTTAAATGTCCTATGTTTTTCAACACATAACTTTGATATCATTAGTTATTTTTAATCACCCATTTACAAATATTATTGTCGGGAACCAAATTTTAAAAGCCCAGTGTATTACACAGCTGAATTGATGTGCTCCCACACTGAGTGCGTAAAATCATCCATTTGTAATTACTCATGTCTATTGTTTTCGTGGATGAAGTGTCAGTGTGCAGAGTGAACTTCCTCCATCGCATTTATGTGTTACAGACTTTATACACAGATTCATTGAACTTGAGTTGTACTTACAGTGTTATTGTTTTCCTACTTAACAGTAAAAAAATATATATATAATTGCCTTCCCAGCACTCTACTGATTCCAGCACAGTAAATTATTGTCACTTGGGGATGAAAGCTCTGTAAATTAGTCTGGAGAGCCACAAATGGGAATTTTACTATAAAAAGTAACTTCTAGTTTGTTTTTTCTTGTTCCTTTTATAAAGAGTAAGTATTTGTGAAATTAATAACCCTAGCAATGACTCCAATAATGAGGGAAAAGGAGCCTTAACTAATCATCTTCTATAACCAGGTAAAGCCTCTAGTAGAGGCCAATCTGAACTATGAAGTGAGTTCCAGGTCTATCTGCGTTTCATAGATGTATTCTCTTATATATTTTGGCTGTGAGCCTAGCCTTTAGTAGATTGATACACCAATCCAGACAAGAAAACTTTGACCTACAATTTTTTTCTGCCTACTAAATGTTCTGAGATGGGAACCTTGCATAATCTAAATCATAGAGACCAGAGAAACTTCACCCAGCAACTAATGAGAGGAGCTGTAGCATTCTTTTGTGATTCCTGAGAGTGGGAATGTGTATGTGTGGAAAGTGGTGGTTGTCGGAGGTGGGGGTGGGGGTGGTGGTCTTCTGACTCTTTTGCCTGCTTGTGGGATATTGTTCTTCCTATTGGCTTGCCTCTTCTGCCTTGATATGATGGCATATGCCTGATTTTATTGTATGATTTTTTTTTATTTAATGATCTGTCAAATACCCAAGGTAAACTAGATGTTGCAGCACTCTGGGAGCTAAGCAGTAGGATGACCTCAAGTTCAAGGCCAATCTGAACTATGAAGTGAATTCCAGGTCTATCTGCGTTTCATAGATGTATTCTCTTATATATTTTGGCTGTGAGCCTAGCCTTTAACAGCTGAGCCATCTCTCCAGTCCTAGATGTATTCCCAATAAAGAAAGACAACCAACACATAATTCTGTAAGGCAAGCATAACTATTTCAAGAGAACAGTATTATGTCACAGGCATGTCTAAAGGCTTTAAAGGAAAAGCAGAGAGACACTACTTTAAGATGAAGACAAAATTCCTAGAGAAAATATCATTTTAAAGATGTCTTAAACCTTTAGACTTACAGTATGAATAGAAATTCAGTAGGATAAAAAACAAGCATTTGTGCTAACTCATTCTGATTGGGAATGCAGAAGAAGCTTAAGCAGGAAGCTTTAAAGAGTAAGGACAGTCAAGGACCAGTCATTTGCTGGTCATGAATCATGAAGAAGCACACCTTTAGTCCCTGCACTTTGGAGGCAGAGGAAAACAGATTTCTGTGTGTTAGCGATCAGTCTGGTCTAAAAGGGGAGTTTGAACTAGGGATAAATAGTGGGACACTATCTCCCCAATCCAAACATAAACAGGGTGGGAAATATTATTTAGGGCAAATAGAATTGCTTAAAAGTGGTAATAGAAACAGAAAAAAAATAATTACTTTTGTTCATTAACAGATGAATTATTTGATTATAATATCAAATAACAAGATTGCTTGCCTTCAATGCCCAGTTGTAGGATAGAATAAACAGTGTGCAAATCATGAGGCTTCTCTTTCCTTTTAAACACCTGGTCTCAAATGGTCACATTTAAAAAGGAACAATTTGAGGATCACATGACATATGACATTTCTTAGGTTTTCCTTCTAGAAGATAAGTGCTCTAACCATGTTTATTTTTGTTTGTTGAACCAGTGCTTGTGTTTTGACTTTTTAGTGAGCCCTGAAAGTCATGAAGCAACTTGTGTCCCTGAAGAGAAATGGAAGCTGTAGAGAGCAACATGTATGTTATAGCCACATGGAAGTGAGAAATAAGTTTGCTTTGATAACTAATTGTAGGAATGTTCCATTTTTTAAATAATTAATATAAAGTGCTGGTTCTGAGGCTAAGAATACTAATATATTTTCCCTTTATGTATTGAATTCACATGAAACAGTGCCTTGATATGAATGTAGAACTTGCTACTATTGTCAGTGAAAAAGATTAAATTTGTAATTCACATTGCAATTGTTTTTATTATCAGGTATCCACTGATAAATTATCGAAGATATTTACTAAACAAGAATTAAAAGGGAATTATTAAAACAAAAGTTGTTCTTTAAGTAGCCTATTAGTCATACCAAAAGAGAAATTAATAAAAATTTAATACTGGTCTGAATAGTGAACCAATTCAATCTTATAATAATGAAGAAATAAACACTTACCTTAATAAATAAACACAAATCACATTGAAAGAATGAAGCATTAGTCTATGTTTACAGAAGAGATTATTGGAAAGAGTTTTTCTCTAATCAGCTTGATGAGCTAATCAGAAGGCTTAAGTGGAAGCAAACCCCTTAAATAAGCATTCCACCAACAACACAACAAAGAGCAAATTAAATAATTAAATTGTGATTAAGAAATCCAAACAAGTAAACAAATGCAGAACATTAAATAATTGTTACTGAAAGCAAGAGTTGGTATAATTTCAAACAATCAATGCAAGATATGAAATGTGTGATTTGGCTCAAGAAACAAATTAGGAATTACTGTGAAGGCCCAGGAAAGAAAGTTTATAAAACAAACAAACAAACAAACAAAAGAAGCTCAGAACTGAACTCCTCCAATGAGACTGAGCTTTATAAGACTCTCATCACGTGGCGGTGCTGCAAGCTTGTTCTTCCATGGTGCTGTTCAGTACAAAATAAAATTTCAATTTCAAACTGATCTTGCATCAATCTTTCCTCTGTGGTTTGATTATTAAAATTATGGTTTATACAACATAACAGATATAACCTTTTACCAAAATAAGTGTAGTCCATTGAAATCATTAATAAATTCATTGAAGGAAGAATGTCATCATATATCTATCTTTCTGCCAGTGTTTCACAACCTTGTTTGACAACTTGTTCTAGAGACTAAAAGAAATTGGAATCATCAACCAGAGGCCTGAGAAGTCACCTATTCTTGGATTCCCATTTTCTAAAAAGAATATACGTGTATAGACTTGGTAATTAGCCAGGCACTAACCAAAAGTGTCCTGTTTTCTCTCAATCCTGGATCATACCCTGGAATGAAAGAAGATCATGTTACTTATGACAGCAAGTTTTAGAGATTAGGTGCAACCTAATCTAATCTAGGCAAAATGAAAAGTATAGAATAAATTTATTTTTATGTGTCACAAGAGATATATGATTTTAAAAAGGAAGATAGATTATATTTCATCTACTTAATAAAAATTGCCTCTGATTTCATAGAATGAATGAGTACAGAGTACAAATAAGAAACCAAGATAGCAATGACTCCAGTATCCAAGTACATGCTTAACATAGTTTGAGCTACCTGAAGAATTTCCAGTTTTAACCAAGCCAGTGTTTTATTGATCTCATTATATGGAGCTAATTTGTTCAGGGCATAATCATTGAATATTAAAATAAAAAGATAAAGTATGGATTCTTTTTAGTGAAAACTTATGTAATACTTCATTTACTTGAAGGGAATGATGTGGGAAGAAACAAAAATCTCTATGCTCCATTATGGTGGTAATGAATATCTTTGGACTTTTCTGTACATATATTTTAATTGTCCCCCTTTTCTGAATTTTCAGAGCTACCATTTTAATACTCCAATAGCAAAGAACAATGAAAATTAGTTCCTGTTGAATATCAATAAAATATTGGAGGATTTTTCTCAATTATTATAAAACACTGGTTTGGTTAAAACTGGAAATTCTTCAGGTAGCTCAAACTATGTTAAGCATGCACTTTGCTACTGGAGTCATTGCTATCTTGGTTTCTTATTTGTACTCTGTACTCATTCATTCTATGAAATCAGAGGCAATTTTTATTAAGTAGATGAAATATACTTAAACGTCCTGTGACTAAACATTTATATCTTCTTGCTAGTATGCTGTGAAAGTCTTAAATATGAAGAAACAGTTTATTATCAGCTGTATACATATATCAATCAACTAAATATCTCAGTTATGTAAGTTTCCATATTCCAAAGCAAATTTTATGTTGAATTCTAAACAAAAACACATGCTAAGCATACATCTCTCATACAAATAAATTAGAACGAGTAAATATTTTAGAATTCTTCCAACTCTCTCCTTCTGACTTCCAGTTCAGGTCTCTAATATGCAAAACACAGATAACAGAATATTTTAGCTAGAATTGTTGTCTACGGATTAAAATCCAAGTTCTTTATATAACAAAGAATTTTTGATTCAGATCTTTTGATTATGCAGTCACCTGAATCAAATACATAAGGTATTGCTTTACTTCAAATCCAATATTCAAGTAAGAGGCGGGGAGTAGTTGGCCTAAGAGCTCTCTGGACGAGCATCCATCCATGACGTGAAAGAGTTATGTTTACTCTTTGGACCAAGATTCTTTTATTACAGGTTTTGTATTTATATAAAGATGTTCTTTCTTTTGGAGTCATATTCTTTATCTAAATCTGTAAATTAGATCAAGAATTTAAAATCAAAATTGGCATTCTGTATGGAACCCGAGAAACTCAACTCTCTCTTTTATTTAAATTTGGTGCCACAAGACTGAGTAACTCATACAATTTGAGTCTCTGGGGTTCTGCTTGGCAGTATTTTTGACAATATGATTCTCACAAATGGTTTCGATGTACAGGTCTTAAATTACAATCAATCCTGTTTTCCACCCTAAGTTATTTCTCTGAGCAGACTAAATTATATTTCCTTTTAGCCAATACAGCTGATGTGGGATTGAATTTTTCTCATCTTATTTTATCTCATTTAAAAGGTTACTTAAATCAAATTGGATCAGAAATAGGAACTAAAGATCTTTAACATATACTTAATTTGTGGTTTTCTTTACTATGTAATGATGTATGTACTTACTTATTTTCTAGAAAAAAAATTAGTTTATTTCATAAGCCTGTTACATATTTTCCATAAAATTTCAGTATTTTTGAGCAAACTCAGAACTACATTTGAAAATCATCTGTTTCTTATGGCTATGACGAATTACTTTGAGTTGTCAATAAAAGCAAGTAGCTCATGGAGTTAATGGTTCACACTAGTATGTCCAAACTTTTGTAGGAAAGTATGAGAAATTTATTGTGTCTTGTTTTGTGTGCTGAAGAAGATGAATGACAACTCTTCCAAGCTCTGCATCAGTCTTCTCAAAGTCGTCATTTGGTCCCATCTATGTTTCCTTTTATTATTGTTTGGGGTAGTTATTTGAAGTTTTATTGTTATTAATTTGTTATTGATTTTTCAAATCACAACCCGCTGTTCTGATCCCAACTTTTTTTCCTTGTAATTTAAAAATGAGGAAGGATTCAAAGTTTCTAAGAATAGTTTGCTCTACAAATTTTTGCTCTAGAACATTCCAGAGGGGCCATAGCTACAGTGTTAAAATTTGCAAGGCAATACACGCAAACAAACAAGCATCTTCAATCCCTTGCTTATGTCACATGTCCATGACACAATTCAGATTTGATAAATACAGGATGGACTATTCATAGGGTGTTCATAGGGAAAGACTTAACATTTTCAACTGGAATAAGATAATAATACAATAATAAGATATTTATACAAGATAAATGAAAAACAAGATTGTAGGAAAATGGATGGAATTGGAAAATATTATATTAAATGAAGTAAACCAGTGTCAGGAATGCTAAGAATGCATTCTCTGTCTCATATGTGCATCTAGCTTGTAGCTGATAGAGGTGATCATTCATTTCATGTGGGCCATGAAGCTAGAAAGGGGCCCATGGGAAGACAGAATTAAGGGAGCAAATGAGAAAGATATAAAACCAATGAAACATGAAAGTAGAAAGGGGGTTATTGGGGGAGCAAAAGTACAAGTGAGGAAAGGTCCTGGGAATTTAGAGAGAAATGCAGAATTGGCAGGAGCACTCAAAATAAATATACATGGGTCTGTTTTTTTTTTTTTTGAAAAGTAATAAAAATGGAAGTAGAAACCCGTGTCTTTGGTTCAAGGTGAAAAGTACTATGTTGCTGAAGAACCATAAAGAGCTGAATTTAACTCACCAGTATTCCTGTAAAACCTGAGCATGTGTCCACACATCAAACACTCACACACAGAGTGAAAATAGCATAAAATATATTTTGAGAGAATGTAATTACCAAACCTTCTATTACATAATCCATCAATTCTACAGAGATATTTGTCTCTGTTAAATACAGCATTTCTAAATTTACATTTCTTAGTATTGCTCTTATTTAACTAATTTTAAGAAGTGAATTAAATGTTTTTTTCCCACCTACCCTTTCTTTTAAGAAATGTACGTAATTATTTTAGGTTTAATTAAAATATCTCACCTGATAAATACTAAACTATTGTAGTACAATCCTGCTGTAATTTGGGTTTTGTAATCTGGGTTTTGTTTTTTCTTTTCTTTATTCTACTTAACAAAGGTTTGTATACTGAATATAAAAATAGTGTTTCAAACTCCCAATGAATTATTATTTATTGTATTTTCAACAATGCAGCTAATGTAGCTCAATATAGAAAAAAATTATTAATGTTATAAAAATTTCAGTTTAGAGGAGAGAACATATTAGGTTTCTTATATTTAGCATGCATTAAATCTTTTCTTGCTCTAGAAAGTCTCTTACATATGGACTATGGATTCTTTCATTCTCTGTGTATACTGTACATCCCTCAGTTATTAATGTGAAAGGAGAAAAAAAATACTTGATTTTGCAAAAGACCGTGTGGTAGTTATTCTCTGTCTGACTAAATCTGGTGAAGTTTAAGAAAGATCTCACACCTTTTTTGGTCGTTTTAATCTGCGTGGGGTCACTGCTTCAACTTAGGATTTTTAAAAGGAAGATACAGGTACTCTTCATGATGAACGAATGAATCCAAGAATAGTTTACTAATATTGAATCATATACTAGGTTTTAATTCACAAGAACATGCACAGTAATTTATTAGACTATTCCATTAACCATGAGTGTGTTTACTGTGTTGTAGAAATGTTGTAATAGTGTCATGATTGAACTTTGTTTATTTCATAAGCAGAAAAAAAAGTTTCCAATTCTGGAGTACGTTCCCTCGGAGCATGTAATTAGGTGAATGGTTACAGGGGTTTTGGAGTCCTCAGTGTTTGAGCACAAGCATGGAAGTAGGAAATGCATAGCTCTTAGATCTTGATCATCACTCTGGACACAGGAAGGGCACACTAGGAAAGACAAAGGTCTGAAACTTTCAAGCTTTCGCCCAGTATTCACTGTAACCTCTGAGAAAACCATACTTCCTAGTCCTTTCCTAAGGGTCCTACCAAACTGAGTTCAAGTACTTAAATATATGAGCCTATGGTAAAGGTGTGGCTGTGGAGGGGCGAGGGCACACTCATCCAAACCACTAGAATTTCATTGGGAAATACTGTGACATAGTATTTCCTATTTGCTATTGTTTTATGTTACTAATTACATATATTTGCCTAATTTAGTCTTTGTGAACTAAATATTCCTATATATATGAAATTTTGGAATTAATAGTTGGCATTAATAGTTTGGCATTAATAGTATATTCTTTTTTGAAGAATATACCTATTTTTCCTGGATTTATTCCAGCTGCAGCCGCCAAACCCAGACACTATTGTCTAAGCCAAGATGCTCTTGCTGACAGGAGCCTGTTATAGCTGTCTCCTGAGAGGTTCTGCCATCACCTGCTAATACAGATCCAGATACTCACAGCCAACCATTGGACTGAGTCTGGGACCCCCAGTGGAAGAGTTAGGGGAAGGACTAAAGGAGCTGAAAGGGTTTGCAACCACATAGGAAGAACAATAATATCAACTAACATGACTCTCCAGAGCTCTCAGGGACTAAACCACCAAACAAAGAGTACACATGGAGGGTTCTATGGCTCCAGCTGCATATGTAGCAGAAGATGGCCTTGTCTAGCATCAGTGGGAGAGGAGGACTTTGGTCCTGTGGAGACTCAATGCTCAGTAGAGGGGAATGCTAGAGCAATGAGGCAGGAGTGAGAAGGTGAGTGGGGGAGCACCCTCATAGAGGCAAAGGGGAGGGGGAGGTGGGATGGGTGTTTGCGAAGGGGAAACCGGGAAGGTGGACAACATTTGAAATAAATAAAATAACCAATTAAAAAAAAAGAAATGCAATGACCTTATAGATTGGTTACACTCCATATAGTGAATTTCTGACACCTCACACTTCATGCTATCTATCTTGTCCTTCAAATAAATCATGGAATGGAAAAACTGGAGAGTAAAGTTTGCTATTATCAGGACACTTATGTGGTTATCTCTTAATCCTATTGATCTTACACTCTAGTCATATGTGCTGGGTAGAAATCAATAGTGACTGATTAAAACTCCCACCAGTGGACGGAGTAGTCTGGTTATTTCATTCTGAGTTCATTTTCATAATAAATCCACGTTCCTGGTGGATCTGTTGGTTTTGTTACTTTACAAACACTTTCAGCAGTGAGTATACAACAGTGTAGATAGTTCAAAATTCATTCATGTTATAGTGAAATGACGAAGCTTATATTCCACAAGGTGAAGCCTTTGAAAAGGAATACCCACAAAAATACTTTTTATTCTTGTTCATCAAGAACTTGTCTAAAGTGTTCTTCAAATATTATTGTTCATCTGTCATCAATCAATAGAAGTATACCAAATAAATATAATCATAAATGAGTAAACAGATGTGCTACCCATACATACATCCAGATACATTTAGAAAACTAATATAAGGTAATATGGTAAAAATATTATAAGCCAGGGGTTTTGGATTTGGCAAGTAATATTAGAATAAGTATTTTTTCATTAGAAGACATAAAATTAAATCTATGTTTCACAAACTAGGACAGGATATGGATTCCAGTAGTAGGGAAGTTGTAAATAGATTAGAATATAAGAAGTTGTTTCTAGGTTAGAAGTTCTCTATGCAGCAGTACCTCTCTTTTACTACCCAAGAGCATAGTAGTCCATACATGAGCTGTGCTATGCACCTTACTTTAAATAAACTTATTTCTACTAGGAAAAAAATGGTTTATGACTTAGAAAATGCTTAAATTGTTGGTCTGGAAATTTGTTATAGGAGCTTATCATCAATGAAAACATTAGAAATTATTGGTAGTTATCAAAGCATTCAATTGCGTATTAAAATAAATACTACTAATTTAGTTTTAAATTTTCAGAAAAGAAAGTTGGAGGAGTGGATCAGTCATTAAAAGCACCTGCTGCTACTGCAGATGACCTAGGTCCAGTTCCCATTACCCACATGGTATTCACAGTTGTTTTTTAACTCCAATTCTAAGAAATGTAGTCCCTTGTTTGTTTTCTATAAGTACCATGCAGACATGTTTCACATGCACACATGCAAACAAAAATACCAATTCACACAAAATCAAATATAAATAAATATTTCAAGAATAATCTGTCATTCCATCATTAATATTTAGGTTGTCTGGACATTCAATTTGCTTTAATTACTTTTGTTGGTAACTACCTAATAGAAGAACTACAGCCAGATGTAGTGGTGAAAACTTATAACCTCAGTATGCAGAAAATGGAGGCTATACAGTCAAACATCCAACAGTAGCTTGAACTATCACAGAAAATTACAATTAATAAAGATGTATTAAACAAAGAATTAAAGTTACTGGTTTTAATTTAGAATTTATTCCTCTAAATATGTTCTTAGAATTTAAACTTGAAAAGATGAAGCTTTTGAACTTGATGGAATTTTCAAATTAACGCGTTAAAATAAACCCTTGAAAGAGATGCTAAAAGCGCTTTGCTGAGGTAAAACTACGAAACGTGTGAAAAAAAACCATTCTCTGTCCCAAAGCTTTCATATTGTACTTTTTTAAGGCAACATAAATGATTGCTCAATAACAAGTCTTAGATGATAAAATTAAAGCAGGCAATTTTAAAAGGGAAGAAATATGCCAGTTAGTGTATGCTCCATCTAACCATCTATGAGTAAACAGAATCATAAATATTAAAGCAACAATTAGACCAAGTATTTAAATTGAACCACCAAAGTTGTCTGTCTCCGATAAAATAGAATCATCGCTGACCCAAAGAGACTGAAACGAGCTGCACAGAGGAATCTGACTCCCTTTGCTATGGATTATTTTGAAAGAAGCACAATGAGTGAGCACGAACAATGGGAGAATGCATAATGCATGGGAAGATGAACTGTGAATAATAAATTTTTAAACTTAAACAAGAACCTATTTCTCTCGAGGCTCCAGAGTTTGATCAACAAGCTAAGCCATGTTTTAAAATGCAGCTTGTAACCTACCAGACCAAAAGAGTTGAGAGAATATATTTCTGATATGATAAGAATTAAGAAGTCTCATTCACTGGTTATATTTCTCGGGGAGCTAAGCTTTATTCACTAATGAATATTTCAATCTAAAGGGAGATGTGTCAGTAAAGTGAAAACAAATGACAGCTCTGGCTCCACAGACACAGGGATTTTTTTTTTTATTAAATGATTGAGATGGCCTATGGTCTGTCCAATTTGACTAAATGCTCAATTGCAGCACCTTGAAACAGAGTCAAACCTTTCCTCTAGACATAACATTAATTTTCTATTTTTCACTCTAATTTAGAGCATGAAAATGTACACAAAATCTAAACAGTATCTTATGAAAGATCATATTTCACAGCTCCCTAGACATGGCATGATTTTAACAATACCAGTGAGATAGACTGTATTTATTAATTCACTAGTAGTTTCCATTAAAAGTATTCAAAAATGGGGAAGCAATTAAATGTTTTTAATTTGAAAATGAAATGAACAAAATGACTCAAAGGATAGACAAAGAAATTCTTTACTGTTATTTTAATATCGTGCAGCTTTATGGAGACCTACATCTGAGAAACTCAATGAATCCACGTTCTCTTTGATAAATTTGCTTGTTCAAATTCTAAACTTTGAAAACTGCCAGCAGAGTGCATCTTTCAGTTGGTGAGTCACAATATATGAAAGAAACATTTAAAAATTAATATATGCAGATATTCACTCAAGATTTATAATAGTTTCCACAGTTTATTCCAATCTATGAGAAATTACTATGATTATTTAATTTCAAAATGATATATATTAGACAAGGTAAGATTACTCAGGTACTCTTTAATGAAAAAGTAAATATGATATTTAAGTGAGACACTACATATATCCAAGGAGATTCTAGTCTGATGCAGTTAGCAGAGAAGTAAGCATGTGTTGGGCAAAAGTATAACACGAGATTGGTCTTTTGATTGAATATAAAAGTAAGGTTTTAGTAGTGCTTAATATAAAAATCAGTCTAGACTTTGGAATCTTTGGGACTTTTTTTTTTTATCAAATAAGGAGAAAAGAAGATCTAAAATGGTCCAAATAAAGAGTATTAATTCCACATGGGATTTTAAAAATGTAGAGAAGCTATGTGATGGGAAAAGGCAACTGGGAACAGACAGCCCAGTGAACTAACTAGGACACATCAGTCCCGAGCAAGTATGCAGAGCTGATCTGGAGAGCAATGGGAAGACACTGGAGATTTGCATTTGAAACCCAGGAATCTAGTGCATAATTGAAGTGGTGACTGGAGAAGAACTAAAGCAAGAAACATCAAGCAAGCCATATTAGAAGATGCTGCAGTCATTCACTTCTCTAAAAAGATCACTTGCTCTACCTTATGCCAGCAAACTTCAAAGTCTAACCCCCATATTCTTGAGGGTGGCTGAGACTAGGTCAGTGACTGTCACGGTGACATTTAAAGAAGGACATTGTATCTCCTTCTTTATGTTGGTGTTTGCACACCATTGGATCCATTTACCACTGGGTCCATGGGTTAAGATTCCCATTTTACTTATGAAGGTCCATGGTGAAGTTCATTAGTAAGTGCATAAAATGCTTTTTACATCATGTATTATTTATCTCTAACATATTAATATGTACAGAATATGTGATATTTACTTTTATAGTCTTCAATACAAAGTGACATGTAGACACAAAACTATTTTAGCTAGTACCTAATTGTAAGATTATTTTGAACAGTAATTTGTATAATCACTGGAGTTATGAGCTGATATCAACACCGGTTTTGCTTTGTTTTTACTATGTCACAGAATTTACTTGAAAGATTTATTGAAGAAAAAATAATCTAGTAGATACATGTAGCCTGTCACTTTGTTGAAACTGGTAATTTACAAGACTATACTCGAAGCATGCAAGAGGCCAAGGAAAGAGAATTACACTTATAAAACCAGCTTGTGGTATATACTATCTTTATTTTAATTTATTACCTTTATTTTAATTTATTCTTGTCTGAATACCTAGAATATGGTTATATATATAATCTGTGTAATATATCTGTGACCCTGATACTTGTAAACAGGATAGGAGATGCAGACAGGACAGTTCCATAAGATTTTTGCCCGCCCTGTGTTATACATTAGTGAAAAAGAGATAGCTTTTTTTTTTTCCCTAAATGAGAAGGAAAAATAAGAAGTAGCAACTGAGTATCCTCTTGACTTCATATTCACACCATAGAGCAAGGGCCCATAGTTGAACCCATGAACCTGCACACAAACACAATTATGATATACAAAACCACATAATTTTACAAATATTTGAGGCTTCAAATAACACACCACATATGTACAGTGCATATTTACTATTTTGACACCCCCTGTTGTATATCATAAGAATATTTCAAAATTAGAAAGAACATTGAGAAACTCTAATTTTTTTAGAGGACTTTACAGATGGTAGTATTCTGATTATAGAAAAATTTAAGCGCTTCCATGCAAGATTCCTCAGTTGAGAATTCTGTTTAGCTATGTACCACATTTTAAATAGGGTTATTTGGTTCTCTGGAGTCTAATTTCTTGAGTTCTTTGTATATTTTGGATATTAGTCCTCTATTTGATGTAGGGTTGGTAAAGATGTTTTTCCAAACTGTGGGATGCCATTTTGTCCTGTTGACAGTGTGCTTTGCCTTATTGAAGGTTTGAAATTTTATGAGGTTCCATTTGTTTATTGTTGATCTTAGAGCATAAATCATTGGTGTTCTGTTCAGGTAATTTTACCAGGTGCCCATGTGTTCAAGGTTCTTTCCCCACTTTCTTTTCTATTAGATTCAGTGTATTTTTTTTTTTTTTTTTTTTTGTGGATGTCCTTGATCCACTTGGACTTGAGATAAGAATGGGTTGGTTTGCATTCTTCTACATGCTGGCCTCCAGTTGAACCAGCATCATTTGTTGAAAATGCTGTCTTTTCCCACTGTATGGTTTTAGCTTCTTTTTCAAAGATCAAGTGACCTTAGGTGTGTGGGTTTATTTCTGGGTGTTCAACTCTATTCCATAGATCTTTCTGCCTGTCTCTGTACCAATAATATGTGGTTTTTATCACTATTGTTCTGCAGTAGAACTTTAGATCAGGATGGTGATTCCCCCAGACATTCTCTTGTTGAGAATGCTTTTGCTATTCTGGATTTTTTTTGTTGTTCAAAATGAATGTGAGAATTGCTCTTTCTATCTCTGTGAAGAATTGAGTTGGAATTTTGATGAGAATTGCATTAAATCTGCAGATAGCTTTTGATAAGATGGCCATTTTTTACTATGTTAATCCTGCTGATCCATGAGCATGGGAGATCTTTCCATCTTCTGAGGACTTCTTCAAATTCTTTCTTCACAGACTTGAAGGTCTTGTCATACAGATCTTTCACTTGCTTGGTTAGTGTCACACCAAGATATTTTATATTACTTGTGACTATTGTAAAGGGTGTGGTTTCCCTAATTTCTTTCTCAGCCTATTCATTGTTTGAATAGAGGAAGGCTACTGATTTGTTTGAGTTAATTTTATATCCAGCCACTTGGTTGAAGTTGTTTATCAGGATTAGGTGTTCTTTGGTGGAATACTTGGGGTCACTTAAGCCTAAGTTCTACTTAAGAGGGGGAATAGAATAATCATGGGAAGTAAAGGGTGGGAGGAACGTGGAAGGAATAGAAGATGGGGAGAGGAAAAGGGAGGACAGGATTACATGTACAAGGAGACAGGGAAGATGTACAGAGGATCAGGAAATTGAACAGAGGTATGTAGCAATGGTCAGTGGGGAACCTGGGGTAGCCAACAGAAATTTTCAGATGCTGGTAAATCTATAGGCTCCCAGGACTTAATGGGGATGACATTAGCTGAAATACCCAGCAAAGGGGAAAGAGAATCTGTAGAGACAATATTCAGAGTTTAGGCATGGCCCCCAGTTGAGGGATGGGCCCACCTACCCTTCTCAAAATTTTAACCCATAACTGCTCCTGTCTAAAGGACAAGGAGTGGAGCAGAGACTGAAGGGAAGGCTATCCAGAGACTGCCCCAACTGGGGATCCATCCCATCTGCAGACACCAAACCCAAACACTATTGCTGATGCCAAGAAGTGCTTGCTGATAGGAGCCTGATATGGATGTCTCCTGAGAGAGTCTGCCAGAGTCTTACTGATACAGATGCAGATGCTTTCAGCCAATCATCAGACTGAGTAGTGGTTCCCCAAGGGAGGAGTTAGAGTAGAACTGAAAGAGCTGAAGAGGTTTGCAACCCATAGGAAGAGCAACAATATCAACCAACAAGAACCACCAGAACTCCCAGGGACTAAATCACTAACCAAAGAATACACATGGAGGGACCCACGGCTCCAGCCTCATATGTAGCAAAGGATGGCCTTGTCTGGCATGAAAGGGATGGGGGCCCTTGGTCCTGTGAAGACTTGAAGTCCCCGTGTAGGGAACGCTAGGGCGGTTGGTCAGGGAGGGGGAGCAGTCTCATGGAGGCAGGGGTAAGGGGTGTGGTGGGATGGCAGGATTTTGGAGAGGAAACTGGGAATGGAGATAACATTTGAAGTGTAAATAAACAAAATAATCAATAAAACATTTTTTTAAAAAGGAAAAAAGAAAAATTTCCAAAGATGGAATAAATTGCAAAGCACCCATTTTCCCCAAGAAAATACTGTTTGGGTGATGTTACACTTGTGTATTCCAAACTGTGGGGACAGCTTTTTCTTTTTGATTGATTTTGCAACTAAATTAATAATATATCCCAAGATCATCTAAAGCTGAAGACTCATTATGGTTTACTATTGTATACTCAGCTTATGTAAGCTTAATTTGACTTTAAGAAGCAATGCAACAAATCTCCTATGCCTCAGATTTCCCATATAGTCAGTTTTTGTACAATCGAAGCTCAATGCTTTGTTTTAGTTCTAAACTGTGTACCTTTTCATGTCCTGACACAGAATATTGTATGTGTGCATACCTATGTGTGTGCACGCATCTGTGTGTGTGTACCTGTGTATGCCTCTGTGTGTTGTCATTGTTAATTTTTGTTGCTGTTGTTGTAGTAATCATTTGCTGATAGCAGCCAACATGTTGAAACTAACTTTAAAAGAAACAAATATTCAACATAATAGCTATAAGCAACATATGAATATGGCTTACTAACATCTATTTGTGGTTTTAAGTGGTATTGTGGGCTAGTAGTTATTGTAGTTATAGTAGGTATTGCTAAAATAACTTCTTCCCCTGTAAGAGTATGCTAAAATTCCTGTAGAAAAAAGAAGAAACTATGAGATTCTAGAGTTCTTCATGACAAACCAGTTCTCATGCTGACATTTAAAATGTCCAGATTATTTACTAGGTTTAATTAAGACTGAAGATCCCTGTGCTAGATTGCTGCCTCTTAATCACAATATTTAGTGTTGCAATAATAAAACTTTTGTCAAATTTGGTTTCAAGTATCAGGAATTACAGATTTTGTCACATATGTGTTTTGCTTCCTGAGTCATTGAAAGTACATAGGATGCTTGAGATCTTACCTTTTTTACAGAGTAGTGTTAGATGCAGGATGTATGATCTGTTGGTGCTGATACTCCAATTCCCCAGTAAACTACCGGTATATTTGCCCTTAGAGGACAGGAATAGGCTAAGCATGTACATTCCAAGCCACTGGCCCAAGTTATATAACTTATCAGCTTTGGATCTTAACTGTAAACTGCAAATTGCAGGAAAATGCTCCAGTTAAAACGACTTGAAAATCCTTCAGCTATAATCGCCTTAGCAAAAACAAATGTGTGGCTTAGCAATGAATCTTCCTTCTTTCCAGCTAAGATGTTAACCAAATAATCTCCCAGCTGACAAAAAGAAATGAGAGAGAGAGCCTGGTCTCTGATTAGGCACTTAACTTTTTGAAATACATCTGATAATATTCATATTCAGCACAAATCTAACATGAAATATGCAGAGCTTTAATGACAAAGAATATCTGTCGTGCATATTTATAAATCTGTTGTATATTATTTAAATGCATCAATAACTACACATTTTTCATTATAGTACATGCATTCATTTCCTGATAGCTGGTGGATGCATTTGTGTCGCTTCCACTATTATTTAAATCCAATTTCCATATCTATCCTGATATGTAAACATGCTACCCTATTAATTTAACTTCAAGATTCCAGCTCACTAGACAGCTTAATGTTCTTGTTAAGAACTGCTCTTTTTCTTTGTAATAAAGCTTCAAATTTATGAAATCTTGTAGTAAGTATGAATATATATTTACTAATGAAGTGAAGCTTTTAATATATGAATGCACTCAAGTCCTTCAAGCACATACTTAATGAAACATAGAGTTACTAATATACTAGAAAAACTTTGAGAATTGGATTAGCTATGTGAGTGCAGTTTCAACATTTATGGGGAAACAACACTTGTCTGTGAGATTAGCTGAGTCTATTCTTGCCTTAAAGATATACACTTAAGTTGTGAAATTATGAATTTTAAGAAGGAACACATGTAGAGCTAGAGAGTAGGTTCAGCATGTAACACATTTATTGATTTAACAGAGTTAAATACTGAATGTGGATTGAGTATTCAATACTGACATAGTGGCCCACCACCATCCATAACTCCAGTTCCAGCAGATGTAGTCCACTATTCTCAGTGGCATACACACCAAGCATTCATATGCTGTGCATACATATATCCAGGCAAAATATCCATAAATATAACATAAAATAAATAGGAATAAAATATTTTCAGATTGATAAATGTACATTTTATTAATTGGGAATGAGTAAATATTAACAGTATTATTATTGTACAATCACAGGCAAAACATGAATTTGATGGTGTTCATTGCTAAGTGTGAGAGAGTCCATAAGTGTGTATAGTGGCTCCAACCCTGTATGGGGTGGCAGATATACACAATGACTATCCACATTAATGACTGTATATTTATGTAAGAAATCTGCTGAGTGTTTCAAAAAAAAAGTAAATTTCAAATCACAGTAAAAAGTAGACCTTTTTATTCAGATGTTATGCTAAATACATTTTCATCATATATCAATTTGTGTCTTGGGGAATGCAATCATGATACTTTATGTATCTCTCTGAAGATAAAAAAGGCTCTATTCAAGTTACCTTGTATATATATTTATACATATGAGCAGTGAACTTTGTAGTAATAATAAAATGTAAAATATGTCTGATGTTAAAACAAGGAGGTTATAATGAATACATTTGCATTTTAAAACTGAATAAAGTTATTTCATTAGAAGAAATGGCTTTCTAACACTCACAGAGCCTAAGTAAAGGCATAGATCCCTCTAACTCGAAAGTCCACATCACAGGACATACAGCAGTCAGCCAACTGAAGGAAAATATTTTACAGTAGAGATTTTGGTGTAATATTAATGTTACCATGTCTTTATGCTCATTCTATAGGTTTCAGGAATCTACTATGTCTTTACTTCATTGATTTTTATATTTTTGTTATCAGAGAGCTGATAACTGTATGGGTATATTTTTCAATGGTTACTTTCTTTATTTACATTTCAAATGTTATCCTCTGTCCTGGTTTCCCCTCCAAAAAACACCCCCCCTCCCCCTACCACTGCTTACCAACACACCCAGTCCTGCTTCCTGGCCCTGGCATTCCCCCACACTGGGGTATAGAGCCTTCATAGAACAAAGGGCCTCTCTCTTCCCATTGATGTCCGACTACGCCATCCTCTGCTGCACATGTATGGGTCCCACCATGTGTACTCTTTGGTTGGTGGTTTAGTGCCTGGGAGCTCGGGGGTACTGGTTAGTTCATATTGTTGTTCCTCCTATGGGGCTACAAACCCCTTCAGCTCCTTGGGTCCTTTCTCCAGCTCCTTCATTAGGGATCCTATGCTCAGTCCAATGGATGGCTGAGCGCATCCACCTCTGTATTTGTGAGACGTTGACAATTCTACTCTTCAAAAATACATGTACAACAAATATGTTTTTATTATTTGTTCATGTTAGGTAATTGCAGTGCTATTTATTTTATAGTGTTTTCAAGCACCTTATACTGACAATTTAAAAATCAGCCACACATATTTGCATATAAGAATATAACTACACAATTGTGAATAAAATTATAACCATTTTCTATTAACTTAAAACAGTACAATAAGTATAAATACACATACTCTGTCTATGGCAATCACTTTTATCCACACTTACAAACAGCACTAATAGCTCATTTAAATTTGTTACTTAGCTGGATGTAGCTTGTTTAAAAATGTGATGGTTTTTACATGCTGGGTCCAGGGTATGGCACGATTAGGAGGTATGGTCTTATTGGAGTAGATATGTCACTGTGGATGTGGGCTTAAGACCCTCACCCTAGCTGCCTGCAAGTCAGTCTTCAACTAGTGACCTTCTGATGAAGATGCAGAATTCTCAGCTCTGCTTGCATCATGCTGGCCTGGATGCTGCCATGCTCCCACCTTGATTATGATGGCCTGATCCTTTGAACCTGTAAACCAGCCCAATTAAATGTTGTCCTTTATAAGACTTGCCGTGGTCATTGTGTCTGTTCACAGCAGTAAAACCCTAACTAAAAGTAAAGTGTATGCACATACTATTTTATTTAACCAAAGGGTGAAGTGGAAAACACGCACAAATGGCAAAACTTTTCCTACTGGATACCTGCTATGTTTTATTTGTTCTTGAGTTTACTAACATTAATTATCTTTATCTTGTTATAGTCAGAGAGCATCAAAAGTGGGGGAAAAGCTATCAAAACACAACACGATAGAGTATCATTTAGAGCTTCACACCTTGTAGTCAATATCTCACACTTTTGTCATTCTTTCATAATAAAAACAGTAATATTTTTCTCTTAAAGTAACCCTGAGATTATTTTAAAAATTTATAACTTTCTTTTTCTTTTGTATCATTTCTATGAGCTTCTAAGCGGTTCACTCATGTTAATGATGCTGTGTTCTATTCATTTATATACAACTGTACGGAAGCCCTGAGTAGGGGAATACTCCTCTGTCAAGGAAGCCAGGTAAACAGTCATAGAGGAAAAACCTGACAGCATAATTCCACACCCACATCAAATGTTACAGTGTAGGAAAATGGGTAAAAACTAGCATTAATTTAAAAAATATTTGGTGTTATAAATTTTAATCATGTGTGTGTGTATGTGTGTGTGTGTATGTGTGTGTGTGTGTATGTGTGTCTGTGTGTCTGTGTGTCTGTGTCTGTGTGACTGAGTATATTTACCTTAGTTCAGGAACCTCAGAGGTCTAAGATCTTGTGGAGCTGGAATTATAGGACGTTGTGCATTGCCCAACATGAGTGCTGTAGATATAACTTTCTTCTTCTGCAAGTATGTATACATTCTTTGTGGCTGAGCCATCTGTCTGGCCACATAATACGTTTGTTCATATTCTTTTATTTTTTTTTTTTAGATTATATGCACTTAATTATAAGTAGTGTGCAAATAAGTCATGTGGTCTAAAACATATTAAGAGAAAACTTATTATTTTGATTTGAATCTCCTCATTTCCTACAGAGGATTTATTTTTGTAGATTTATAATATGATTTTCGGGAAGGACCTTCCACCTTTTTACCAATTCTTGAGTTTTGTTACCTTAGATGGGAAAAATGATAATTCTGTAAAAGACTATGCCTTCTCTTTGCATTTCCAATGATAAAACAGAATACTGCCAAAGCCCTTCCCCATGTAGTTAAAAAAAGAAGTAGAAGAAATTCTCATATCCAGACCTCATTGGAAGTCAATCAGAATCTTCTTCCAAATAAAATATTCAGAAAATGTTCTTATCTTTAAAAGTATTGTCATTGTTCATTTCAGTATCTCATTTGTGTTTCATTATTATCCTGCTTGATCTGGATCAAAGATAGTAGAAATCCCACATCAGTATCAGATTATAGTGAATTGCTGCCTGACATCTGAATTTCCTTATACCTAAATCATTACTTCAAGAAATAAAAGCATTTAATTGAAAGTTCTAGGTGTATTCTGACTATATTCTATCTCTTAATCATTGTAAATACTATAATATTTCATTTTAAATATATGATAATATATGATATATAGAAAATATATGATATACAGACACATGGCATGCTATGCTTTATTTATTATATATTCAATAATTCTTCATCAAACACTCATGTGACTGATATGCGTAAAGACAGGAGGAATAAAAGATGTAATCACATTAAATATATTGAAGGGACTCTGATAGTTTTAATGGGATGCTTCAAAAGATATTTCTAAAATCTAATTTCTAGAAAACTTATATTTAACATTCCATATACAAAATATTTTTGCAGGCTTAACTCTATTAGGAATTTTGAGATGAGATCATCTGGCATTACATGGAAAACTCCTCAATTTAATGGTAAGTGTTCCTTAGAAGAAATGTATAGATGAAATGAGTCAAAGAGAAAAATATATACGGAAATAAGAGATACAGCTACCAGGGCTAGTGGCAGTCATAAAACACTGGCAGAAACAATGAAAGAACTTCTACAGACTCCGCCAAAACAGTAGTCTTGCTAACAGTTATGTTTGATTCTACCTGTATTGCTGTAACATACCTTACACACCGAGAGCCTAATAACTCTCTCCCCTTGAAGCTGTTTCTGTCAGAATCTTTTATCATAGTGACTAGAAAAGTAACCAGTATAAAGACTTTAGCATCTAAACTGCATAAAGTTTATCACTGAAAGGAAGCAGTCAGACCTCAGCAGCTTTATTTGTGAAGTCTAGATTCCAAAAGGATAAGCAGATCATGATTTTGTTGTTTTGTGCTAAAGTTTGTTTAATAATTTTCTATTGTAGGTATGTTAAAGTAATGTAGCTCCTGCCTTAGGAAATAATTGTGTTAGCTAAAAGTTCTCTAAAGAAGCATACCTGTGGAATATGAATATATATATATATATATATATATATATATATATATATATGCTAAACAGATAGAGTATTAATTTTTATTAACATTCCAGGAAAAGTTATCAGTGGAAGTAAGCAGCTTTCATCAACACAAACTTAGGATACTTCCACCTTAATCATTATTTCCTCTGGAGTTTATATGATGGGGATTTATTTTAGAAAAAAATAGTAAGAAAGAGTTAAGATGCCAAATATATCTGGTAAAAAAGTATCACATATAAATTCTATTCCACACTGATAAATTCTGAAACTGGTCATTCTTCTGAACCGAAGGTAACACAGTCTTACAAATGTGTTTGGCCAGAATTTTGTAAGGCAGGGTTTATGCGTGATACTTTGAGAGATTTTCAAATGCAGTGTTTGAAAATTAAAAGTGAGTTAATATCCATTAGTCACTTCAACAACTACGAAGTGTTACATACCTATTTGCAGGTTTTTTTCCTAGGAGTTTTGAAATTTTATGAATGTACATAAAATTACTAATTAATTTTCCAAGTACAAAATAATAATTGTCTTCATTATTTTTCCAAAGACAAAGTAATTGCAGTTGAAGTCATTATATCATAAATGATTCACACATTCAATGTGAAGATGAAAAAATAAAATTCCAATTAACAAAATTTACAATTTAAAGGTGCTAGACATTAAGTAATCTCATGTACACAATTCCTTTGTAGTTCTAATTTAAGTACCACTAAGCTTTTACCTACAAGGCAATAAAATCATACTATACTTAAATTCATCTTTAAATATATGATTAGTACTAAGAGGATATTTGAAATTCTTTATAGTGTTACCATGAACAAAATGTACTTCCATTAAACCGTTGACCTTTGTATGTGAAACAAATGTAAAGCATGCTTTCCTCCCTAAAAGTTAATTAAATTTATTGATGTATGTCTTTATAAATAGTGTTGTTTCTGATACACAATCAGTAATCTTAATGCCCTATTGAGTCATATAATACCATTAAGTGCCTCATTTAAACAGACACATTAAAAACTCCAGTGTTTTCAGATGATACTTAAATTAGTTTGTTTCTGATTTTGAACAAACCAATAAATGTTAGAATGAGATAAGAAACATAAAGGTGTCAAAATGTATTGTTATTTTAAATTTTAATGTTGATGGCTAGGTTCAATACCTAATATTTAAATGTTACAGTAGACATTGTTATGAATGCATTTTTGCAAAAAAGAACATAAATGACAAAAATATCCTCGGGAACATATATACTCCTCATCTTTTAAATGTTGATGAAAGGGAAACATTGTTTTCAAGTGGTGACACTGTACAGGGGGGTCAAATTCATCCTTTCTGCTTTCATTTCTAGCCCCTTGGCCCACAATACAAATTTCACCTCAGCAGTCCCAGAAGATCATGCTATGTATTACATCTCTGTATTGGATTTCTATTCGAGATTCTTCCTTCACCATTTGAGGATAACAACCTGGAAAGCTGCCGTGTTAGCCTCTAGTCAAGATGAATTTCTTAAACCTTCCCTTAATAAATTAAGGAAGTCATGACAATAATGCAGGGAAAGGATTACAAAGATTACCTACCTACCGACTTAATTGTATAGAAATCTACATGTCTATGCAGACTACAGATGTAGAATAACATATAAATGGGTCATGGTAAAGAATCAGACAAAGTTAAAAATATATCGTAGTAGTGTGTGTTTATATTAGGCCCATTATATGTTTCATAAGAGAATACTGACAGAGAAGTTTATTATAAAAAGAACAAATATATCAATATTTCTTGTTTGTGTATTAGCATGTGGGTGAATTTTTCTATATTTTTATCTTCTTAAATTTGGTTCTCTGTCCAATTAAGTGTCACTGATGAGAACAGAATTTTATCTATAATGTACCAAGTATCAGGTATTCATAAAAATTTTGACCATAGTATTTAACTAATTTTAAAAAAAGCTGAGTTAATAATAACTAAGTTTTAGCACTATATGCATTAGTAAGAAATAAAGAACTAGTAAAGCATGTTAAAGACATAAGCATCCTCCAAAAGAAAGTGCATTGAAAGCCAATTCCAGAGATCCTTCAAATTTTAATAACAGCATTTTTCCACTTGGGTAAAAACAACCACAGTGCATGTTAAAGGAGATAATTAAGCTACAAGACATGAAAAGTTGCTTTCATTCTAGAGTTACAAGGATGGATCCATAATCAAAAATCAATGAGTGTCATATATAACAGTAATAGACTCAAAGAATAGAACTACATGACCAATAGGTCAAGTGAAAGGCTAAAACCAAGTTCAAAACCTATTATAATGGAAGAGCTACAAAGAGTGGGAATTGAGTAATACCTCAACATAATACATGCAATGTACTATTAACCTATACAGGAATTAATATAATATTAGGTGGAAAAATAACAAAAAATTTCCAGTAGTATCAGAGCAGAGCAAAAATATATCCTTACACTTTAACATTCATGCAATATAAACCTTAAATTTTTAGGTAGATCAATAATACTGGAAAAAGAAAGAACAGCTATACCAGCTCATTCCTTTGAGCCATTTGCTTGGAAATTTTTTCTAACCATTTATTCTAAGGTAATAACCATCTTTGATATAGAGGTGTGTGCCTTGTATGGAGGATGGATTTTGGTTTTGTATCCATTCTGTTATTCTGTGTCCTTTTATTGGGGAATTGAGTCCATTGTTACTGAAAAATGTCCAGGACCAAAGATTGTTAATTCCTGCTATTTCATTGTAGTTATTGTTGTATATGTTTTGTTTCTTGATATTTTAGTTAAGGGGTATTCTTCTATGTATGCTAGGTCAGAAATTTATGTGGGAAAAAAGATGAGAAATGAAATATAAAAGAAAAAGGACAAAACCTTGAAAAGAAGTCAAATTATGCCTATTGACAAACAGTATATTTCAGATTATAAAACATTCTAAATACTATACTAAAAATTTTATTAAAACTAGATAATAATTTCAGCAAGAAAGCAGGATATATAATCAACACACAAAATTCAGCGACTTTTCTATATGTCATTAACAAACATGCTAAGAAAGAAATCAGGAAATCATTTTCATTCACGCTAGATTAAAAAAAAAAGAAATCACTGCCAGTTTCTTTTCCAATTTCTATGTTAAAAGACCAAAGAATGTGAACTTAGACCATTTCAAATGTTAAACAGCTTATTCTTGCTCAAAGCTCAAGGTACAATGTTGTAGGAGCTTGACATGGTTAATCAACTGAATCAACAGTCAAAAAAGAGAGCAATAAAAATGCTTCCTCTTATTTCTGATCAGGATCCCCAGAAAGGGCTTAGTCATGTGTACCTTAAAAATACAGTGAAGGCCCGCACTGATAAGCACAACTGAGGTAATACCCACAAGCGTTACCACATGGTCATCATCAAGATGATTCAAGATTCTATCAAGTTGGCAATTCACAGAAACCTTCACTGACACCTAGAACTGAAATTAAACAAAGAAAGTGGAAGATTTTGACAATGAAAAACACTGAAGAAAAAATTTAAACAGGACATGAGATAATATATCTGCCTTGTTGACAGGTAAGAGAAGTAATAACATGAAAATTATAGAATTATAGCATCTTCTTGAAACCCCAGCGACAATTTTTACAGAATTTTAAAATAAAAAAGTCTGAATGGGCGTTGGATCACTGAAGACTCCCATTAGTTAAGAGTAAGCTGTCAGGGCCCAGCCTCGACACAGGATCGGAGTTCTGAACTCCGGGATAACCTGAAGGTGCATAATAAATATACACAGACTACTTTTGGGGTGCAAACTGACAGACAATTTTTCAAGGCTTAAAGGTTCTGTCTTTTCTCTCTTCCTCTCTTGCTCACTCGCTTGCTGTTTGAGGTGGCACACATTGCATTTTCCTGTAAACTCTGTTCCTCTTCTGTGCTTTCTTCTTTTCTTGAACTCCCACACTCTTACACACCTCTGTGCGTTTCCCTTTCACTCTCACACACACTCTTCACACACATTTCTCACACATACACCACATGCACTCTCCTTTCTCTCTCTCTCTCTCTCTCTCTCTCTCTCTCTCTCTCTCTCTCTCTCTCTCTCTCTCAATACACACCTCACATTCTCTCTTCACTCACTCTTTACATTCTCTTCTCATGCTCTCCTGCCTTTTTCTTGCACCGGTCTTCTAATGATACTCCAAAAGCAGGTAGAAAAAAGACATTTTATAATCATTGCCAAATCAAATTCGAAAGACTAACCACGTCCCACAAAGAATTAAGAATTACAATTGTTCCCCAAAGTTTCAAGATTTCCCTATTCCCAGGCCTGTAGCCATCATCATCATCATCATCATCATCATCATCATCATCATCATAATATTTGCTAACTTATTATTTAAACTTTAACTTTGACTTATTATACCTCAGAGCTCAGAGTTCCGAGCTCAGCTACTTGCATATTCTCGTGAATCTCTAATAATAAATGTCATGTGCAAAGCTGCCAAGCAATGGCCAGAAAGAATCAAGTTAACCCTTAACTCAGTAGTTCTACTAGCTTTCTGCTTTTGTACATTGCAAACAATGACTTTCCTAAGAATCTCTGTGTTTTGACTTAATTAATATTATATAATTTTATGTATTCTGTACTTTCTTATCCAAGAACCACTGTCGACTGTTGTACAAAACTTCTCATAACTTCAATAGTTTTTTTTTTCCTTTCTTTGAGGTCCCAACGTTCTCTTCATTTCATATTCTAATAATTTCTTCAAACTTTCTTTGCAAGTCAAGCATCAATCTGGAACTACCATTGTGCTGATATTGCATTGTCTCCAAGATGAGAACACACAGCATGTACTTGGGCCATTAGGACTGTGCTGTGCTGTGTGTCCCTATGCTTCAATTTTTAATTGTTTAAGAATCATTATTACATTAAGGAACATATAGTTTCACAGAATTCACCATAGCAGAAGGAAAAAGAAGCAAGAAAGTCAGATATAACAGAATAATTATGTACACCAAGGCCAACTGAAAAGCAGTCACGCATAAGTGAAATCTATCGAGCTGTTGTCCAGGGCTAATATTAGGAGAAATGGAAACAACTGTTTTTTGTTTCTTGTTTTTTGTTTTGTTTTTGTTTTTGTTTTTGTTTTTGTTTTTTCATAAAGAGCTGCCACAGGCTACTGAGACTTCTCCATCCAAGCCTACTGCAGGCAGTCCCTTATTTCAGATGGTGCGTCCCCTGTAGGAATTTGTCTCCTAGTTCTCAGGGTCCTAGATGCCATCCTTTCCACCAGGAAATGCACTGGGCTTCTGAGAAGTCTATATCCACTCCTACTGCTGGCAGTCCCTGTCACTGTATCCTGTACCCAGTAGTAATCCAGTGCAAAAGACAAAATAAAGCAAGCAAGCAAGCAAACAAGCACACAAAAACAGCAAATTTCAAGAAGTATCATACCCATTTTAAAGCTGTACTAGGTAGAGTAATAGAAACAAGAGCATAGGCACACACATGCCTTACAACTCACACATTGAACTGCAAAAAAGTACAAGACCCAAAACTAACCTCACACACCACTACCAAGAGATTTTCTTAACCAAATGAGTTTCATCATCAGAAGATGATGAAAAAGTTGTACACCAACATGTGCAAATGTCTGTTCAATTTAAATTTTTGGTTAGTTTAATTGTATATAGAGTCATATTAAAGACCATGCTATTATTAATTATATATACTTGAAAAAACGTGTATGAAGTAGTGTGCAAGAAAAAAATCATTGCAGTTAGAAAACAAAAAGATAAGTTTAAGAGAAGCTATGGAGTTTCTGTTAGTCATAGAATGCCTAGTCTAAATATATTTTCAAGAAAACAATGTTTTCCATTTGTATTGTCAATTGACTCAAGACGAATATTTTGCTGGTTAAAAATAAATATTCATGTATCGAAATCTGTTGACATCATTATTTCTTTAACTTAACACTGATCTCAATGAAATTATTCCTATTACTCTTACTATGTTTCCTTTTGCCCACTCCAAAGTCTTCTATTATGTGTATGGATGATTATAGGTGAACATACGCCATAATTGAGTTTTTAGCTTTATGCATATCCAAACATCTGTAACAAATTGATTCTTTTCATATACAATGTGTATTTCCAGCTTTCTTCAGTAGGTAGATAGATATAAACAGACAAGTACATTTCTACTTATTAAGACCATTCAATTGTAGTATAATAATCTAGTCTGATATTGTGTTGCTTAGATACAGAGCAATTCCTTTGTATTACTCTTCAGTCAGATCTTGGTTCACTATACTTTTAAACTCATCAGTTGAGAGACAAAGGAAGAAGGACTGACCACCTAAGCTGCTTGTGTTATAGTATGATGTCATGTTTAAAACAGAAAAAAAATAAATAAAAGATGAATCTATTCAATCTAAAATATCCAAATGTTTGAAAGTGATTAATATCATTCCTGTATATTTTGACTATAATCTTTCACATTACAAAGCTGTGCTATTTTCCTGGGTAGTTTTCTGTGTAAAAATGGTTTCTATAATGTATTTATTTATTTAGTTTTTCATTATTATAGTTTAACATTAAAATTTAGTTCTTGTATTTTTTTTCTTATTGAGTTTCAAGCTTTATATCTAATGAAAATACGAGATTTATAATCAGAGCCTTTTATTTCATGTTTTAAATATTTTTCATTATAACTATCATTTACTGTTTAAATACTCTGTGTAAGATGTTTAATTTTTGCTGAATCTCAGTATGGTTATCAAATTATAGTAAATATGATATTTACCATGAACTTAAATATATTCCCTAATATTTCTCCAAAGAAAATGAAATAATTTTAATTTTTCAGCAGTAGATATACTCCTTCCTCTTTCCCATATTGCAACACCTTTAATAATCAGGATAACTTTAGGAGTTAAAACTGCAACAGTCTTTCTCATTTTCCTACTTCCCTTGAGGTAGCTTCTTAGCTATTCTCTTCCTTATCTTACCTCCCTTAAGGCAATGTTATAACAGATTCTGGCAGCAGTTCATAATTGCTATGAAGTGCTTGACTCCCTCCCGGTGACTGTCAGGAAAACAATTGAACATCTTCTCCTTGAATATGGTAGTGCTACAAACTAGCTCTTTACTTTTGACAACACTCAGTTCCAAATCAGTGACTTTTTCAATTATTCTCATTCCTTCGATTTTTAATTCTTTTCTGCTTGAAAGCATGGTTGTGGGTGTCTCAATTGGTGCTTAGAATTTGTACAATGAAGGTGGGTTTATTTTGAATAAAATTTTAGTAAAACCTCACTCTTTAACTATGTTGTAACCATGTTCAAAGATTAATTATGGTTACCTAATTAAAAGAAAGAGTGATGAAACTTCAAATTTGTATCTATTTGCTCATTAAAAAAACTAGGCTCTAACCATTAAGCACATAAAATATAGGGACACATATTCAAGTGTCTAAGTCCTTCAATACAGAAACTTGTCACACACACACACACACACACACACACACACACACACACACACACATTTCCCATTTATTTATTCATGGATTGCTCTATGTTAACTTTGAACAGAATTGGCAACATCTTCAAAAAGACTTTGAGAATGGGAGCAGTTAGTAACTGTGTGAGATTATTGGACCAAACTCATTTTTGTTTATATAAAGCCATACTAACAGCTTCTAGGGACAAAAAGTTTGTCCATTCCTGGAGAAAAGTCAGGAAATATTTATGACTCAAATATGATTGACAACAGTCTAGCAACATGGATTTAGATTACCTTAAATTTCAAATTGGAAAAATGTATTTGATCAGAACCTCTAGACATTTTAGTGTTCTGTAAAAAGCCCTAGGGATGGAAACTCTCATCTACAATGAATAACCCAGGAGCTCAGTGAGAAAAAAAGGACTTTTATGGGACAGACTGAAGTCATAATGGTACAAAAATGGGGAATGTTTATGATAGGTGGGTCTGAATGTACAGAGCCCTACTTCCTCAACTCAGCATTTTATTTCTTAATTTCCTTTTTCTAAGTATCCAGTTAGATAAGTTTACTGATTTGTAAATCATCTCCGTATTCACATTCACATATTGTTAGCACATTAGCGCCTGGATCAGGCAGCAACACGTCTTTCTCTAGTTGTAAAATCATGTGAACTTGTCTGGCCTATTGCTATTTAACTGAAGCCTAAGCATGGTATTGATATCAGCAAAATGCTTTAGTTATAGTAGAAAGAACGGTGAATGAATTTTAAAGTCACAGAGTAAATCACAAATCAATAAACATGTGTGAAACTGAAGATGACATTGTATAGGCAATCTACAACAAAGAGTGAAAAAGGTTTAATATGTTTTAACTTTTACTGTATGTAATTTTTTGCTTAGTTGTTGACTGAGAGTAGTCAAAGCATGGAAGCTAAAACTTTTATTTTATTTGTCTTTTTAGTCACAAATGAAGAGAATGGTTAACAGAAATATATATTATAAAATTCTGATCCAAAGACCAATAAGATACCTGGGTGTCCCTTAGTAGAAGGTATTATCTCCAAGTCTGATAGCCCGAGTTCATTCCCCAAGATCCACAATGGAAAAAGACAATCCACACCTTCAAGTTGTCCTTTGATCTTCTCCTATAATAAATACAATACAAATGTAAAGACTGAAAACATAAATTTCTGAAATTGTTTACCTCTAAATTTGCCTGTGTGTTAACTAACAATCAAGTGGATGCATTCTGTACATTAAAATTATCTTTTTAACTATTTAATGGTTTTCTTAATCAAATAAAGCGGGATGCTGCAACTGAAAATCAGTGATTGTCTAAAGAAATGCCTCAAGGGTCATGTGACTGCTTTCTAGCATTCATTTCTCAGCACTCAGGCAGGTGGCTCACAAGCAAATGTATCAGCAACTGCCTCATACCCATCATCTTATTGTGACCTCTCCAAGCATCTGCACTTACACATTCACAAACATTCCATACAGAAGTACACATTCTTAAAGATGAATAATTATTAAAAAAAAAAAAAACCTCTCAATGGAACAAGCCAACATTTATAGATGCTCATTGAATACATTTGATAACCATTAAATATATATTCATAATTAGGCACATGTTTATGTTTTCCCAGTTATATATCATTTTTGAGTTCTGGATATTACAGATGCTTTCAAAATAAAGTTTAATAAAATTGATTTACTAAATTTAAAATTAACAATATGCAAAATATTTTTCATTTGATTCATTCATCTTAAAGTTGGTTCTTTTAAAAAATGTTTTATTGGTTATTTTATTTATTTACATTTCAAATGCTACCCCACCCCTGGTTTTTAAATTTTTGTTAAAGGTGATTCTGCTTCATATATTCATTTAGAAAATATTAGCAATTTTATGATTATAGGAAATATGAGAACTTGAACATAAAGAAAACTTCAGATTAGAATATTAGTTTTAGATTACAGAATAGAGGATATAGAATATGGTGATATCATATTGAATACATAGTTAGAATATTGTTTATAAAATTTTGGCAGCTCTTTAACATTTAAAAATAAACTTTAAAGCTTTAAAAACACAATCATTAAAAGACACAAATTCAAGGGTGTTCCTTTTCCTTCAGGACCGTTCGTATCTTAAAATTTCCAAAGGATACCTGTTTGTAAAAATACAGCAACAAGGAAATGTGTAGCCTAATCAACATTTGAAATTATTGACAAAATTAGCATTTTTGTTCTTATGCTGTTTTATGGGGGACAACTAAGTAGCCAATGGTCATCTTATAGTGATTCTCCTGCCTCTGCCTTCAGAGAAAACATAAATTCAGGCCAAGATCATGTGCAACAGCTAAAGTTTTAATTTTTTAAATAACTACAATCTTGGTCTGGAGGCCCAGACCCATAATCTCAGCTACTTGAGGAAAAAACATACAAGATTTATAAACAAAGACCAGCCTGGGGAATTCGCTGAGACCCTTCCAGAAAATAGAATGTTTTACCAAAAACTAGGGAACAGTTCAGTGTTTATACACGTGTCTAGCATGTGGCAGTCTCTGAGGTCTGTCCTGAGTGTCACAAAAATACAGGATCACTTCTGTGGTTTTCATCTCTGCACTATTTAGATAGTTTAATAAGGTCCTGGGCTTTAAACTTCCTAACTAAGGATAATATTCCAAGTCCACAATATTTAAAAAGAGGGATAAATATTGGGAGAAGCTAATCAGAAGGCATCTACCATCAATTGTATCAGTAAATACCATTGGCAGTAAAGGGCATGGCTAATCTTCTGGGGATGATTTTAGGGGCAAACCAATATACTTAATGGTTTTCCAGCCCAGCACTAATGAGGTTGTTTAAGACTTTCTTAATTTTTAATGAGGTTTTAATTTTTAAAGAAACAGTGCCAAGGTTTAATTATACTTCTTTGCCCATAGATGCAGTTTTCATCCATGAGTTCAGCCATATCTCCTGCAAGACTTGCTCTTTCTTTTTCATAAACACGAAGGAAATTAAGCCCAGAGAAGGTACAAGTGACTGTCTAGAGGTCAGAGAGATCATAGTGGAATGGCTGTACAACAAACAGAGCCATGGTGTCTTTTTTTAAGCCTGTCTACAAACTCAAACTTAAACTGCTTGGGTTTTCTAGAACAACAAAAGTTTTCAGTACACAGTTATGTTAAGTAGAAAAAAGTATCTTCCTAATTTTTTTCTTAATTTTATTTTTTTCCATTAACCTACTTTCCTATGAAGAATACTGTCTAAAATTAAATTCTTATATATTTAGAATTTGGTCAATTGAGAGACATGTAATGCCTGGACACTCAGTATTGATTCTTTCTAAACTGAATTGTCCAGACACTGCCCTATCATATGTCCTTGAATCAGTATTGCAGAAATCCAATTGCCCTCCCCTTAACCTCTTTCACAAAGGCTGGTTTTAGTTATTGTGTATATGAAGCCTGCAAAATAGCTGTGTCCCCCTGGGAATCATGATAATGGAAATTAAACAAACACAGATACTGAAGCAAGCTTAACCATTCAATGTCACTAACAGGAATGGACAGACAGCTCTAATTTTTATTGTAATTAGCTCCTCCTGTTTGTCCTATTCAATCTCAAAGTTCTAATTATCTATTTACCTTGCAAAATTGTTAGTGATATATTATCTACTTGCTATGAAAAACTCTCTATTGATTGAAATCTCTTGGCAGAAAAGCATGTAAGCTAATATGTCAGCAGTGCTTTCCAAAAGCAACGGGTGCTTTTCCCATTGATTTCTCAACCTTGGGGGAAAGACAATGTGTTTTTCAACATGCTCCAAGATATACCCCTTAGAGAGAAGACTATGTTAGTCTAAAATTAATATAGTTCTTAGGTACTCTAAGTAGATATCAAATTCACTGTATACTTTTGCACATCAGAAAGCAATAATCTGTATAAAAAAATAAACACATAGAGAGTGATGTGCACATTTTCATGCCTTACACTTAGTCTATAATCACATACAAACAGCAAATAAATCCTTTGATACATTTTTTTTTTTGGTTTTGCAAGATTTGTTTCAAATTAACAGCTGAACTGTTATTCACTTTACTTCTATTCATGTAGACTTAAAATAGGCACCGTGCATTTTCTTCTGATTGTTTAAGGACTGAAAGAAATAATTTTTATCTAAGACATTGAAGCCTCATGAGCAGCAGGTTTCAAAGAGAGGACCCTACAAAGCCGAGTTCGTGTTCTCTCAGCAATAATCTTTTCTGCTTTTCCTCTTGGAGTGTTTGCTGAAAAACTTGGAGGTGTTAAATAGGAGAAAATTGGCAGAGCTGTAGGCACCTTTGTGGAGCCTCACAGAGGCAGGAATGAACTGAGAGATAGTGGGGTCTTAGGTCCCTAATAAAGGGAAGAAGGGGTGAGCGCTTGAAGTTCAGCAATAGCTTTCCCCAGGCTCTCAAGTATTATTCTTTCCATGCCTTCAAGGGAAAGTGTCAAGTTGAAGGCAGCTGAAAAGAACAGTTTCACAAGTCTCACAGTTGCAAGGAGTCTAAAGCTGGATTTCAAGAAGTAACCAGGGACCTATGAAACAGTGACCTTTGAACTTAATGGGGATCACCATGGTAGTTAGCAGCTATTATCAGTGGCTTTTCAAGATAGACAGAAACTTCCAAGAACTGAACACCAGCCCCAGTTAGGGTCGATGGTAATAATTTACTCCTGGCTTAAGTCTCATAGAGGTTAACATGTTTCTTCTTGTGTGTGTGGGGGGGGGTTTGGGAGGTGGATGATTCTGTCAGACTCCATCAATATCCTGAAATGCTAAGGAATTTATCTTATGACAATTTTATGTTCACATGACAAAAATATGAATCTCTTTGCCTGAGGACTTTGTCTACCAAATCTCACTGGTCCTTCATTAATGGGAAAGAAAGGCAACAGAGGAACATTAATCATTCTCTGCTCACCTAGAACAGACCTAAACTATTGACCTGATATTTAAAATATCTCTTGTATTCATATGATGAATACTTTTCCTAACTTCCTAAGTGGGATAACACATCATTTTTCCCTGATAAGTGAGAGATTTGTTAATTCATCTTCTTTTCAATTATCTTTTGCTATATGTTTCATTTTTCATTATATGAGTATGAAGTTATATGGTCTATATATGAACTTGTGAATATTAACACAGTGCCTGATGAAGCAAATAGAGGGTCTTAGATCCTCTTGAAATAGAGTTACAGATGGCTGTGAGCTTCCTGTCCTGGGTGCTGGAACAGAACTTGGGTCTCCGGTAGAGCAGGACATTGCTGAAACCTGTTGGGGCATCCCTCCTCCTTCTCTTTCACCAGCTTCCCTCACACTTGGTTTTGAGATTCTTTTTGGACTTCCCAGATAAATTACTCTCAAACTCTTCTTTCAGATTTGTTGACGGAGAAACCCAAATGAAAATGCTAATTCCTTGCTTCTATACTTAATGCAATATATGCGTTGCAATTAAAGTAAGTGAAAATAGACTGGAGAATAATGGGAGAAAGAAAGCAGTAGAAACAGGTCAAGAAGACACACTAAAGGCTGGACTGGTAAAACCAACTTTGATCTTTAATCATCTTAGAACTTCTGTTAGACAATAATAAGGGAAATAACTGATCTTTTTTAACAGTATTCCATCTGTCAAGCTGTTATTATCGTCTGAATATAGTGGTACTGTTTGGGGAAGTAAAGACTTTAGGAAATGTGGAAAGAGTACCTGCTGAAGTGTCAGATCTTATGTATGATAATTGATCCATCAGGCATCCTGATTCTAGATTAAGGTCTCAGTTTCTTGTTCTTTGTGCTGTGAATAAATAGCCTTAGATCCTGCTGCTCTGAACAGTGCAGTTTCAGCTACAAGGTCTTCCATACCATGGTAAACTATTTGTCTGTGGCATAAAATAAATCTTTTGTCTTTTAAGTTACTACTAGTCAGGTACTTGATTATGTTTAAGAATGATAACTAATACATGTATATTCTGTAATTGCTTTAGGTTTTAAATAAACTTGTGAAGTTCTAAGTACCATATTGCCAGATATTATTTCACCTTGATTTTAGCTACTGCTCAGTGTTCAACCATCAAATCATTATCATCTCATTAAATGCTACTGATGTAGTAATTAGCAGTAAATATATGGGTTACTCAATTTTGATGTCTATCTTGAAAACTTTTAGGCCTTATGTCATTCTACTGATGTTATGGATAAGATATGTCTTGTATTCCCTCAAATCCAAGTTGCAATAGCCTTGGTTGTCTTGATCCTAGAGTTCACTCCACGACACAGATAGATCAAACAGGTAATTTATTTCACTGGTCCTATAACTGGAGCCTCCCAGCCCGGAGCGAGGTGACATGACACACAGAGTTCTCTAGTGTAGTTTATAGAATGGTGGGCTCCAGATGTTCTTGCTCGCTAACTAATACTGAAATGCTGATGATAACTTCCAAAGTGTTACTGGGAGGGGAGTTCCATGGTCTTGTAGCAGATTGATAAGGGAACACTATGACACTGAGGCAGGAGTGGGTAGTCAGATGAAAGAGGCAGGGGTTAGGGGCAAGGGGATGGGAGCTTGTGAAGGGGAGACTGGGAAAGGGGGATAACAGTTGGAATGTAAATAAATAAAATAGCACGCGCGCGCGCGCGCGCGCGCGCGCGCGCGCGCGCGCGAGAGAGAGAGAGAGAGAGAGAGAGAGAGAGAGAGAGAGAGAGAGAGAGAGAGAGAGAGAGAGAGAATGTTCAGTACCCTTAGTCCTGNGAGAGAGAGAGAGAGAGAGAGAGAATGTTCAGTACCCTTAGTCCTGAGGGAAATGCAAAACAACCCTGAGATTTCACCTCACACCAGTCAGAAAGGCTAAGATCAAAATCTCTGGTGACAGCAGATGCTGACAAGGATGTGGAGAAAGAGGAACACTACTCTATTGCTGGTGGGATTGCAAGTTGATACAACCACTCTGGAAATCAGTCTTGAGGTTCCTCACGAAGTTTGAAATAGTTCTACCTGGACTCAGCTATACCACTCCTGGGCATATATCTAGAAAATGTTCCAACATATAACAAGAACACATGCTCCACTATGTTCATAGAATCCTACTTGATTTAGTGAATGGTGGTTTTGATGTGCTCTTGGACTCGGTTTGCAAGAGGTTTATTGAGCATTTTTGCATCAATATTCATAAGCAAGATTAGTCTGAAGTTCTCTTTTCTGGTTGGGTCCTTGTATGGTTATCAGAGTAATTGTGGCTTCATAGAATGAGTTAGGTAGTGATCCTTCTGTTTCTATTTTACAGAAGACTTCGTAGAATATTGGTATCAGGTCTTCTTTGATGATCTAGTAGAATTCTGCATTAAATCTGTGTGGCCCTGGGCTTTTGTTGTTGTTGGGAGTTTTAATGACTTCTATTTTCTTATGTGATATGTGTCTGTTTAGATAATATGTTCTTGATTTAACTTTGGTATGTGGTATCTGTCTAGAAATCCATCCACTGTATCTAGATTTTCCAGTTTTGTTGAGTATAGGCTTTTGCAGTAGGATCTGATGATTTTTTTTGAATTTCCTATTTCTGTTGTTATGTCTCCCTTTTCATTTCTGATTGTGTTAATTTGGATAGTGCCTTTGGACCCTTTAGTTAGTTTGTCTAGGGGTTTATCTATCTTGTTGACTCTCTCAAAAAAGCCGCTTTTGGTTTTGTCCTCAGTACATATACATCTTTCAGAATATATGACCACATGTTAAAAAGTTTATAACAAGTTTACACAAATTAAAATAATAAATTGAATAAGAAGTTTATAATAGTGAATACTTACATGCATATCCATTAGGAGTAATTATCTGGCTAAACATTCATCACCTGTCATAGCTCCACAGAGTCACTAAAATTTAGAAACCATAAGTTACTAATGAAATATTGTATAGATAAACCCGTTCAATAGTTTATCTTCTGTCCTAGCACCTATAATAAATCATTAGGTCCCTATTTATGATACTTTGTTAATGGTTTTACAATCTCTTAGAATGTTCTCTGAGTAGTAGAAAGTCTGGTTACCATCTAGGAGCAATTAACTAGTGACCCATGGGAGATTGACAGATTTCTCATTGCAGTTTTGACAATCAGTAGCAGTCCTACTATAAAAGAGTGTAATAAATACTGATATAATTTTAAGAATTCTTATGGGATCATCATTAAGAAGTAAGAAATCATCTATTTGTATATATATCATCACTACAAGAGTACATCTGCATAGATCTGCAGAGATCTTCTCAAAAGGGTGGGCTAATGCTTAGTGATTGCCATTTATGATTAATAATAACAGGAAAATGCATATTCACATCAAGAGTCTTTCCTACAATGATTTTCTCCTGGGCCTTGCCTGCTGGAGTTCCATCATAGATCATAATCTAAGGCAGTCATCTCAGGACGATCTCCTTCTGGATATTAGCTTTTCCTACAATGGCTCCTTAGAGTGCTAAGTCAAAAGAAGAAAGTAATGATGAAGACAAGCAGTGAAGAACACTGGTTTCCTCTAGTACAAAGACTTCACAGCATTATCCCATTTATTTACACACTTTCTTAATTCAAGGGCTTTGGAGAGTAGAGTCATTCCTTGAAAAGATTTCTTTACCTAAAATTCTATCAAATACAGTTAAATGCATCAGATGCAACATGGAGGAGATGGAGAAGGGCCTCAAAGAGCCGAGGGGGTTGCAGCCTTTTGCTGGGGTGGGGGAGCAACAGTGTCAACTGGCCAGAACCCCCCAGAGTTCTTGGGGACTGGACCAAGAACCAAAGAGGACACATGGAGGAACCCATGGCTCTGGACACATAGGTGGCAGAGGATGGCCTTGCTGGACAACAGTGGGAAGAGCAGCCCTTGGGCCTGAGGGGGTTCAATGCCCCAGTGTAGGGGAATGCCATGGAGGAAAGGCAGGATTGGGTGGATGGATGGGTGGGGAAGTAACCTCATAAGAGGCAGGGGGAAGAGGGATGGAATTGGGGTTTTCCAGAGGGGAGCCCTGGAAAGGGGATATCATTTGAAATTTAAATAAAGACAATATCTAATAAAAGAAAAAAATTAAAAATGTGTAAGTAACAACACATTTGCAAGGTTAATAGAGGAAAGGACATGAATGCCTTGTACATGTTCCTGGAAGGACCAGGAGGTGCTGGGGTCCAGGTGACATCTATTGCCACTCTTTTCCTTTTTATCTAGTCAGCTTGTCTACCTCATATCTTGTTTCAGTTCCTGATATTTGCTTTCCCCAGTGATCCCAAACTTTCTGTTTGAGCCCAAGCATTCAGTTTTAACCTCAAATTTTATTTTCATGGTAACATGATTCCTTTACCTCACTAGCAATATTATTGAAGGAAAAAAATGTACCTAGAATTGAATTCAGTTCAATTTATAATATCTAATGATTTAATTTGTGAATTTCCTATTTTGAGAACTCTCAAAGCCCCTCGTCTCATTTTAGTGTGCTGAGTATTTTGTAAGTATTTGATAAGTCTTTTATTGAGCCAATTGACACCATGTATTGGATAGAATGCTATTTGCTCTATGTTGGTTCTGACTATATTTTAATTCAAAAAACAAAATAAAATAAAATAAAATAAAACAAATATAAGGTTTCAATGAAATATAACTTCCAAAGTAGCAGATACTGAATGGTCAGAGGAGAATTACATTAAGAATGGGGCATCTAAGACCAACTAATCTTTTTGTTATGGGGAATATAAAAGTTCTCATTTTCTATGCTGACCTTTTATCCATATAACTGTTTCTTCCATTACTAAAAATAAAAGATAAATTTATTTAAACATTTAGTTTTCATGACTCTAGCACCCTCTTTCTTTATATATTTTTATTAGATATATTCTTCATTTACATTTCAAATGATATCCCCAAAGTCCTTTTATCCTTCCCCTTCCCTGCTCCCCATATTCCACCCACTCCTGCTTCCTGGCCCTGGCATTCCCCTGTACTCGGCATATGATTTTCATAAGACCAAGGGCCTCTCCTCCCATTGATGGCCAACTAAGCCATCCTCTGCTACATATGCAACTAGAGACACGGCTCTGGGAGGTACTGGTTAATTCATATTGTTCTTCCTACTATAGGGTTGCAGACCCCTTTAGCTCCTTGGGTACTTTCTCTATCTTCTTCAATAGAGGCTCTGAGTTCCATCCAATAGATGACTGTGAGCATCCACGTCTATATTTGCCAGGCATTGGCATAGACTTGCAAGAGAGAGCTATGTCAGGATCCTGTCAGCAAAATCTTTCTAGCCTATGCAATAGTGTCTGGGTTTGATTGTTATATATGGGATGGATCCCCAGGTAGGGCAGTCTCTGGATGGTCTTTCCTTCCATCTTAGCTCCGAATTTTGTCTTTGTAACTTCTTCCATGGGTAGTTTTTTCGCTATTCTGAGAAGGAATGAAGTATCCACACTTTGGTATTCCTTCTTTTTGAGTTTCATGTGTTTTGCAAATTATATCTTGGACATTCTAAGTTTCTAGACTAATATCGGCTTATCAGTGAGTGCATACCATGTGTGTTCTTTGGTGATTGGGTTACCTCACTGTCCATTTGCCAAAGAATTTCATAATTTCATTGCTTTTAATTGCTGAGTAGTACTCCATTGTGTAAATGTACCACATTTTCTATATCCATTCCTCTGTTGAGG
>NC_034597.1:84353903-84361367 GCF_900095145.1 Mus pahari | reverse complement strand
GCCATTCGGTATTCCTCAGTTGAGAATTATTTGTTTAGCTCTGTTCCCCATTTTTTAATAGGGTTGTTTGACTCTCTGGAGTCTAACTTCTTGAGATCTTTGTATATATTGGATATTAGCCTATATCAGATGTAGGATTGGTAAAGATTCTTTCCCAATCTGTTGGTGGACTTTTTGTCTTATTGACAGTGTCTTTTGCCTTACAGAAGCTTTGCAATTTTATGAGTTCCCATTTGTCAATTCTTGATCTTACAGCACAAGCCATTGCTGTTCTGTTCAGGATTTTTTCCCCCTGTGCCATATCTCTAGCACCCTCTTAAAGTTAATGTTATAATGACTATTCTCATATGTGAGTGTTTCTGTTTGCATGGTTGTGTTAGAGAATATAGGTACATGTGAAAGCCAAATGCATCAGGTCCTCCTTGAACAGGGACTAAAGGCAGTTGTGAGGTTACATCTATGGACATAGGCTCCTCCACATTGGGCAAGACAAGTTCTGAATGCCTGAGCCATCTCTCAAGGCCAGAAGACTTTTTTGAGTATTCAGACTGTTGGATGCATGCTTCAAAGCTTTTAAAATTAACATCTTCTTACCACATAGTTGTGGAAGATTCAAATTAAACTTTTATTAGATGATAAATGTAAGAGCTAATATGTCTTACTCAAATTAACAAAACATGTGAAGTCTTTAGAAATAAAACATGGAATACACAGCATCACAATTCATTCTTTATTTTTATTTCTCTTTCAGTTTCATCTTTGTGTTAAATTATTAAATGCTTGTGAGGTTCTATGCATTGGAGTCTGAAAAATAAGAAAGTACATTATATTATCATTGTTCATTCCACTACCAAGACTATTTGTTTGTTTGTTTGATTGATTGACTGTTTGTCTGAAACACTAGACAAAGCCATGTAAACTGAGAATAGGCAGAATTAAGAATTGAACTGTTCCAATTATGAGTTCGTTGCAAATATAAAAGTGTAGGTGTGTGGGGGAAGAACATGTTTGATGTTGGGTAGGAAAAGTGGGAGGTAGTGAAACTTCTGGAATTTTCTCAAGGGTTCAACTATATGCATATGATTTTGTTTCCTAGCCCCTTTGTTATATGCCCATGATTCTTTCAAAGGATGAACCAGATGGGATCTGGAGATACATATCTAGCTGACTTCTTAACTCCTTCTCTTCAGTGTACCTTGCCCTGTTCATTGTGCAAACTATAATAAATATTTGATGGCGAAAGTTCCAGGAGCAAGAAAACCAGCCAGCAAGAAGTCGAGAGTCAAATCTCTGGAATAGTAATTAGGGACAAAGTCCAAATACAATGCACAACCTGACAAAACACTAAAGAAAGTGCTTCAAATAGAGGTGAGGTGCAATTTCTTAGATAATCAACAGTGACCTACTTAAGACTGTAAACAGAAATAGAAAGTGGTGCTGAAAATTTGTGGCATTTTATATTCAAAAATCTTCATATGTAACTAAATTAGAAAAGTGTATACTTTGGCACAGTTTTCATTTATCCTTTTCATTGAACAGTTTCATTTGACGCTTGCACCACTGCACACTCAGGCTTCTCCAGGTGCTTGACACCCATTCTTTGAAACTCATTCTTAGATAAGTACATTCCCCTACTACAGCAACCTGCTCCCAACACTTTCTAGATTTAGAAATGTGTAGATAATACAATGGCTTTACTTTTGATCTCTGATGAACTGATTCCTCCATAAAGCACAAATGGTAGACCCTTCACATTGTCATGATTTGCTCCATATTGAGTAATATCAAATTATGCGATATATGTTATATATTTTTTACTTTTATTATTAAATTATTTTATTTACATTCCAATAGTCGTCCCCTTTCCCAGTCCCCCCTCTGCGACTTCTTCACCCTTTCCCTCCTCGCTTCACTTCTGAGAGGGTGCTTCCTACCCACCTCATGCCCACCACTATTATTCTTTACTGGGGCTTCAAGTTTAAACAGGATAAGGGGCATCTCTCTCACTGAGGCCATACAAAGCAGTTCTGTGCTACATATGTGCCAGGGTCCATGAGCCAGACAATGTATGGCAGTTGGCTTTTGCCTTATTCTTCAGGAGCTCTGCAGGCTCTGTGCTAGTTGGCATTGTTCTTCCTATGGGGTTGCAATCACCTTCAGCTCCATCAGTCCTTCTTCTAAATCATTTTTGTTTCTTTTTTTTAAAAAAAATAAGGTATTTTCTTTATTTGCATTTCAAATGTTATCCTCTTTTTTCATTTCCCCTCTGAAAACCCCCTATCTCATCCCTCACTCTCCCTGCTCACTAACCCACCCAGTCCTGCTTCCCTGTCCTGGCATTCCCCTACCCTGGGCATATAACCTTCACAAGCCTAAGGGCCTCTCCTCCCATTGATGTTCCACAAGGCCATCCTCTGCTACATATGTGGCTGAGCCTTGAGTCCCTCCTTTTGAACTCTTTGGTTGGTGATTTAGTCCCTGGGAGCCTTGGGGTGGGGGCACTGGTTGGTCATATTGTCCCTCCTATGGGGCTGCAAACCCCTTCTTCTCCTTGAATCCTTTCTCTAGCTCCTCCATTGGGGACCCTGTGCTCAGTTCAATGGATGTCCACATAGGTTTCCAACTTCAATCCAATGGTTAGCTATAAGTATCTGCATGTATTTCAGTCATTTGTTGGTTGATCCTCTCCAAGGACAACCTTGCCAGGCTCGTGTCTGCACACACAATGTGGTCTCAGTAATAGTATCAGGATTTGGTATGCTTGTATGGGATGGATCCCAAGTTGGGCCAGTCACTGGGTAGTCTGTCTTCCATCATCCCCTCCATTTTCATCCCTGTATTTCCTTTAAAAAGGAACAATTCTGGGTTAAAATTTTTGAACATGAGTAGGTGGTCCCTTGACTCAGTTAAGCGGCCATGTCTATCTACTGGAGGTGGTTTCTTCCAGTTCCATCTCCCCACTGTTGGGCATTTTGGCTAATGCCATCCCATTGAGTCTTGGTAGCCTCTCATAACCCAACTCTCTGGGACGCTCTAGAATTTCCTAACCCCTGCTCACTAACCCCGACTGCAGCAAAGAGATTCACTCTCTTGGGCATCCCTCCAGTCTTTCCATGCCTGATGCTGTCCCCCCTTTCCCCCTTCCCCATCTCCTCTTCTACCCAATTTCCTCTGTCCCTCTGTCTCCCATGAATGTTTTGTTCTGCTTCTAAGTGACTTTTGGGTATCCACACTTGGGCTTTTCCTCGTGTTAAGTTTCCTAAGATCTGTGAGATGTATCATGGGTATTTTGAACATTTTTGCTAATATTCTTATCAGTGAGTACATACTATGCATGTCTTTTTGGGTAAGAGTTATGTCACTCAGGATATTTTCTATTTCTATCTATTTGCCTGCAAAATTCATAATGTCTTTGTTTTTACTAGTTGAATAGTATTTCATTGTGTGAACCACAATTTTTTTATCCATTATTTGGTTGAGGGACATCTGTGTTGTTTCCAGCTTCTAACTATTACAAATAAGCCTGCTGTGAACATAGTGGAGCACATATCCTCACAATATGGTGGATCATCTTTTGGGTATATTCCCAAGAATGGTACAGCTGGGTCTTCAGGTAGAGCTATTTTCAATTTTTTGAGGAATTGCCAGATTGATTTCCAGACTGGTTGTACCAGTTTGCACTCCCGTCAACAATGAAGGAGTGCTCCTCTTTCTCCACATCCTTGCCATCATGTACTGTCACTTGAGTTTTTTATCTTATCCAGTCTGATTAGTGTAAGAGAATCTTGGGGTTGTTTGATTTGCATTTCCCTGATGATTAAGAATGTTGAGCATTTAAGTGCTTCTCAGTCATTTGAGATTTCTCTGTTGAGAATTGTCTGTTTAGCTCTGTACCACAATTTTCAATTGGTTTATTTGTTTTGTTTTATTTGTTTTTGGAGTTTGACTTCTATATACCCTTTTCATAAACCTATTACTTGCATTTAGTTGGGTACTTTTATCTAAGGCTAAGAGAAAGTTCAGTTGGTTTATATTTGTGGAATGAGTTAAGATGAATTTTCCAGTCAATATGGGCAGCTGTTATATAACAGATTTAGATCAAATGATTCATAAATGAAGCAGAATCAGAAAGCCCAGATGTGTGATTCAGTATTTTCTGTGATGAGTAAAGGATTGTGCAGCATAAACAGACACTTGTATCTGTATGAATATATGATGAATGGAACAGGGTATTTGTCTCTAACATCATTTACCTGTTTACCTGGGGTGTGTGTGTGTGTGTTTGCATATTTTTATAGATGTTAAGATAGAATCTCAGTAGTCTCAGACCGGGTGGTGGTGGCGCACACCTTTAATCCCAGCACTTGGGAGGCAGAGGCAGGCAGATTTCTGAGTTCGAGGCCAGCCTTGTCTACAGAGTGAGTTCCAGGACTGCCAGGGCTAGACAGAGAAACCCTGTCTAAAAAAAAAAAAAGATGTAATCTCAGAAGCTTTCCTTTGTAATAATGTTAATCATTTTGGGATAAGATTTGTCTTTTGCCTGAAGCTCATGACAGAAACACTGTTTGCTGTCCAGCAAGTTCCTGGACCATTACTTTCTGCATGAGCCCTATATATTCAAAGGGCCAGAATACCTGTAAGTAAAATTTCCAAAAGCCTCCTCCTGGTAAAGTAATAAGCCCGGTTCATTCATATGGTATACTTTAGGCATGTAGGATATACATTGTAATAAACACTTCTCTATTTGAAATACTATGTGCTCCCTTGTAGTACCTTGACTGACATAGGGTACTATCATATACATTATGTTGTTCCAGGCTTTCTGTTAAAGCTTTTGCATGTAGTATGTTTTTTTTTTTAAATATAAAATTCCATTGAAAATAAATTTGTGAATGATATGAAGGCACCAAATAGTTATTTAGATGTGGATATTATTTTAGGTTAAGGAATTACAATTTTGATAATCTGAATCTATTTTATCTGGGAATGAGATACATTTTATTATGTAGTATTCTTTATTGTATGCAAAACCCTAAAGGTATGATATTCACAGATATCAGATTGAGAAATCTCAGTCTATAGTATAGTATATCACTATATATATACTATATAATATATATATCCATATATATGTATATGTATATGTATATGTATATATATATATATATATATATATATATATATTTGACAAATCTGATTAAAGAAATTTAAAGCTTACTTGTCCTTGAAAAATGTGAATTTCTACTGCCTAAAAATAAACGTTGAACTTAAAATAGCACTTATGCAAAGCAAACAACTTCTACTAAGAAAGAAAATTTTATACACTCAACTTCCAAACTCAGATATACAGATATTAATTCCCCTCAGTAGAAAAAATCATTAATAAAAAACACAAATACTTTATTGTAGATGATGGAAGATCAAAGAAGAGAAACAGATTATGCAAATCAAGTGGTATTTTACTGTGAACAATTAGAAATCCCTAGTGTTTCCTCTGAAGTATACATATTTTATCTATAATAATAACATCTGGTGAATTATTCATTGAAATTTAATTCCAGAGAGATTTTCTACTTTTTAAAATCTTTCACTTAATAACATTTGCCTTCCTAATCTATATACTATTTCTTATCAAGGAAGCTGTGTGAACATTATTTTTGGTGAAAATGCCCTAAATAAATTGGTTTAAATAAAACACAATTAATGTGAAAAATAATCGAAATCCAATTATTATAAATACAGTGACCTAATTTTAATGCAGTGATTTTTATTTGGCTTGAGAGCTCAAGGAGCTGTTTAAGTATAAAAAGAGACGAAATTTTCTTAGTCATCAGTTTAATAATATTAAAAAGAGAACTAAAAATGTATATGATACATTCAAAACAAGGTTATTGTTTATCTTGTGCTGGTGGCTATTGCTTGGTGTGAGGACAGTCTGTTGAGGTAAATTTCCGACCCACTATACCCCAGCAATGAAAACCCAACTCAATTAATATGAATACATGCTATGCCCTAGAATAGGCGAGCTACTGCTCACTACATCTATGAGACCCCTTAGGACTTGCGCTTTCTCCAGGCCATGTGAGTCTGCTCTGCTTTTCTTCTTCCTCCTCCTCTGTGTCCTCCCCCTCTTCCATTTTCTCCTTCTTCTCTCCCCCTCATCTTCCACTCCACCTTCCCTTTCATCTGCCTAATCATCAGCTCTCCTTTATTTTACAAATTAAGGTAGGAAGCAGGTTTACAGGAAATCACTTGAGTGCTGACTCATTCCCTATTCACCACCACTCATAGGAGAAGAGAATTAACATCAAATGTAATTAGCTCCAAGGCTATCCACAACAACAGACCTTACCCATTTGTACACTCAGTGGGAGGCTTTGGAGCACTTGCTTATAAAAGCAATGACTCCATGAAATACCTTCCCCTTGGAATACAGGGATCTCCCTAGAAGAGGAGACAAAGATTGTAAGAATCAGTGGGGTTAGAAGATATCAAGGAAACAAGGCCTTCTACAAACAGAACAAGGGTTTACGTATCTAGATTTACAGAGACTGTGGCAGTAAGGACAGAGTGTGCGCAGGTTTAAGTCAGATCAGTTCCCAGTTATGAGAGGGGAAGGAGAAGTCCCCGTCCATAACCCAGATCAGAATGTCTTCATTTTATAATCAGAATGTCTTATTGTTCGACTCTTTAGTTCGTATCATGTTTCTTCTTAGCGCCTGCCATTTATCTTGCAATTACTTAAAACAAAACAAAGCAAAAAACATTGTTAATTAATATATAAATACATTACTTTCCCCCTTATTCTTCCTTCCTGTAGCTTCTACCACTTATATGCCCTCTAGCCCTCTAAGTCCTTCCGTGCCCCTACCATTCTCAAGTTAATAGTCTCTTTTTCTTTAAAGTTAATTTGCACATATTTCTATATGTGTGTATGGGTGTTTGTGTATATATGACATGATGGGTCCATTTTTGCTGGTGGTGTATATATACTTTCAGAGCTGACCACTTTGAATAGCTTAACTCATAAGGGAACTCATCCCTGAGAGAAACTAATTCCTCTCCACAGTCACCAGTTGCCTGTAGTTCTTTGTTACAGGGGTCAAGTCCCCTCCTATGCATTAGCATGTCATCATTCATGTCTTGTTCATGCTTTCATTTCCAATAGAGATTATTTCACAGCTGACATGCTGCTCTTCGGCCTCTTCCAATCTTCCTTCGATCTCATCTAAGTGGTCCAAGAAAAATAGATGCGGGTACTATGGATTACATCTCTCCAATAAATTTGGGCCCCAACCATGTGTTCCTGCATTGTGTTTAATGGTGGTTTCCTTTGAAGTTTTTCATTTACTCTGAAGAGAAGTTTCTTTAAAAAGTGATGCAGCTACACTTATCTGTAGGTATAAGAATAAGATTCTAGCTGCATATGTAGCAGAAGATGGCCTAATCGGCCATCACTGGGAA
>NC_034597.1:84352785-84353765 GCF_900095145.1 Mus pahari | reverse complement strand
AGAGGCCCCTTGGTCTTGCAAACTTTATATGACCCAGCACAAGGGAAGGCCTGGGCCAAGTAGTGGGCGTGGGTGGGTAGGGGAGCAGGGGATGGGTATAGGGAACTTTTGGGATAGCATTTGAAATGTAAATAAAGAAAATAATAATAATAATAATAAATTATATATTAAAAAAAGAATACGATTTTAAAACTTAGGAAATATACTGGTCTAGAAGATTGGCATAAGTGCATGTCCCCCCCCCTTTTTTTTAAAATTATTTCATTCTGTTTTCTTTTCTTTTTTTATACTCCAGATTTTATTCCCCTCACAGTCCACCTTCTGACTGTTCCACATCCCATACCTCCTCCCCACCCCCTATCTCCATGAGTATGTCCCAACCTTCCATCCTACCACACCAAACCTCTAAATTCCCTGGAGCCTTTGGTCTCTTGAAGGTTAGATGCATCTTCTCTGACTAAACCCAGACCCAGCAGTCCTCTGCTGTATGTGTGTTGGGGGCCTCATATCAGCTGGTGCATGCAGGCTGGTTGATGATCCAGTGTTTGAGTGATCTGGGGGTGGGGGGAGGGTCCAGGTTAATTTGGACTTCTGGTCCTCCTACAGTGTTGGCCCCCTCCTGAGCTTCCAGCTTCCAGCTTTTCCCTAATTCAGCCACAGCCTTCAGCAGCTTCTCTCCACTGGTTGGGTGCTAATATCTTCATCTGACTCTTTCAACTGCTTGTTGGTCATTCAGAGGGCAGTCATGATAGGTCCTTTTTTTTTTTTTTTTTTTTTTTTTTTTGAGTGCTCCATAGCCCCAGTAATAATGTCAGACCTTGGACCTCCCCTTGAACTGAATCCCAGTCTGGGTCTGTCGCTGGACCTTCTTTTCCTCAGGCTCTTCTTCATTTCCACCCATGAAGTACCTTGTCACAGTGGAGTCTTTAGATCTTGTTCTTAGAATTTATGTGTGTGTGTGTGTGTGTGTGTGTGTGTGT
>NC_034597.1:84349872-84352375 GCF_900095145.1 Mus pahari | reverse complement strand
TCTGCATCAGCTCCTGCTTTCTGACCTGCTTGAGTTCCAGTCCTGCATCCTTTGGTGATCAACAGCAGTATGGAAATGTAAGCCAAATAAACCCTGTCCTCCCCAACCTGCTTCTTGGTCATGATGTTTTGTCCAGCAATAGAAACCCTGACCAAGACAGTGTGTGTGTGTGTGTGTGTGTGTGTGTGTGTGTGTGTGTGTGTGTATGTGTGTGTGTTTGTATGTGTATGTGTATATGTGTGTGTGTGCGTGTATGTTTAAGTCAGGATCACTACTCACAGTCTAAATTGGTAAGTAGGATAATATCACTTAAATATTTGTTTCACTGAAAATGGCATAATATTCTATGACAAACCATTTGAAGAAGTTATACTTAATTTGAAGATCAGGTAATATGTAATCTTTCAAAATTGATCCTCTGATTTAACATTAACATGGACTTAGGGGTGTTTGTTGTTTCTTAAAACAACCATTTGCTTTAAAATTGTTCTTAATTTGAGGCCCCTTGCATATAGTTTATTTTGCGTCCATCTTACAGATGCAGATCTGTTCATGCTTTCTGTCACAAAGCTTATAGTTTAAAAGCACCACTATTTATAGTTTTTATAATTTTGTGTTTTGTCTACAAATTCATGATTGAATTTTCTTTTTCTTGTCCATATTCAACACATCACCAATAGTCATTTCCCTTATACTCTTTCAGCAATATGACATAATATAAGAGACTGTAGGATATGTGCTATTGACAAATAAAATCAGCAATTATTTTCATTGTAAAATTGCATCAATAGTATATGACTGACAGTTTTATTGTATATTATTGTGCAAAGAAGTCAAGTCCTAACTTTTGGCCTGATGCAATGCCCCATTCCCATTTTAAGTATACTAACAAGTCTGTGGGTAATTTTATTAGCCTAGAATTTTCATTTTGTGCTATTAAGGATATTAAAGGATTCTCAGCTTTAACATCCCTTTGTAATTTCAGAAGCATGCAATATTTGTCTTATAATTTTAATAATGACAATTGTTTTAATTACTTTAGTCAAGTCATGGATGTAGATCACTGATTTGTTTGTACAGTTAGTACAATAGTCAACACATTTAATTAGACTTTAGCCATTGTTCTACATTCTATATCATGTTATTTCACACAACATTAATTTAATGGGATCATTTTTTAAAACTATGAGGATTAAAATTTAGGGTTAGTACTTTCAGATATTTTCTTCCTTACTTTCTAAAAGTTGTATTCTATGCATTACAACATTAACATTTATGGTAAAGGCCCCTTAAATAGCAATCCTCTGAACTTTAAAATGACAGCAACTTTTAAATTTTATTTTCAAATGGAAATTTAATAATCTTGTAATACAAGAAGGTTTTTTATAGCTATAGTAATATTTATTCACACATAATGTTTTCATGATAAGTAATCATATTGGTGTCTCTTTATGCTAAATCTATATGTTGGTAGAAAACAAATTAAGTTTTTTATTATTTCATCTTAAAAATGATAAAAAAACTTATTGTTAAACAATTAACAATAATTGTTTCTTTCTGGTGAAGGAATACTTAAGATACACAGAGATATATATGCTGCATCTAAAGAAATAGTGATTTAATACCAAAGGCTCACATAATTCAGGAATGCCAAACATCTAATGTTTTCAAAGATATTCTTCTAAATCATTTTTTGGTACAGGGTAATTTTTTCATTAAATTATTTTATTTATTTACATTCCAAATGTTGCCCCCTTTCTCACCCTTTGCTTCTGGGAGGGTGGTCTCACTCAACCACCCTCTCCCACCTAACCCCCACCAATATTCCCCTTCCCTGGGGCATCAAGTTTCTACAGAATTAAGCACATCCTCTCACACTAAGTCCAGACAAGGCAGTCCTCTGCTACGTCTTGGGGGGACAGGGGAGCCCAGCACATTTATGCTCTTTGGTTGGTAGCATTGCTTCTGGGAGCTCTGGGTCTGGTTAATGGACCCTGTTTTTCTTCCTATGGGGTTGCAATCTCCTACACCTCCTTCAGTCCTTCTGGTAACTTATCCATTGGGGTCCCTGACCATAGTCCAATGGTTGGCTGTTAAGTATTTGCATCTGTCTCAGTGAGCTGCTTGCCGAGCCTCTCAGAAGATAATCATTCTAGGCTCCTGTCTGCAAGCACAACATGGCATCAGTAATAGTGTCAAGATTTCATGGCTGTGTATGGGATGTAACTCAAGTTTGTCGGCTCACTGGATGGCCTTTGTTTTCCTTCTCTGCTCCATTTTTGTCCCTGAATTTCTTTTAGAAAGGAACAATTCTGGGCCAAAATTTTGAAAATGTGTAGATGGTTCCATGTCTTAACTGGGGACCATGTCTATCTACTGGAAGTGGTCTCTTCAGGTTCCATCTCCTCACTGTTGGGCATTTCAGCCAAGGTCATCCCATACTGGGTCCTGGGAACCTCTCACATTCCAGGTCTCTGGGACTTTTAAGATAAAACAATGAATT
>NC_034597.1:84312942-84349387 GCF_900095145.1 Mus pahari | reverse complement strand
GGGTAGGGGAGCAGAGGTGGGGGGCGGGGTATAGGAAACTTTCGGGATAGCATTTGAAATGTAAATAAAGAAAAAAAAAAAGATATTCCCCCTGTACCACACCACGTACATGAGCACTGCTGCGTATTTCCATTCATTCTTCTGACCCTCTTGTCTCCCTCCATACCTGATCTTGCATACATTTTACCTTCCACTCTCTGCTCCCACCCTAGCCTCATCATGTGTTTGCCTTGAAGTAGTATGGGTGAGACCCTCCCTATTGCCCTTCACGACCTGCCGTAGCCAAGAGAATTGATCCTTAAATCCTGAGTGTAAGAAACCTATCCCTGACCCCTCACTGGCTGTAGCGCTTAGGAAAGTGAACCCTGCACCTCACCTGGACAACACAGTACAGTTGTGCCTGTAGGCAAAGGCAAAGGGTATCTAGCTCTGATGGCCTGAGACAGGGAGAGAGCTAGCCCAGCCCCTCAGCTGCTGAGCACTTGGGATTGCAGCACTCAGATGGCAGCAGTCTATCATCCTTGAGTGGCACCTCAGCAGAGTTGGCTCTGAAGGCACTGATGTGGGTGAGCCTGCTGCAATGTCATGAGAGAGGTAGAGCTAACCCTGCTTCCTGTCAATGGTGGCAGTGGGTGGCCTAGCTGGATCCATGTTGGAGCTTGCCCTAGTGGGTAGGTAAGGGGATGCTAACAGGTGGCTTATGAGCTTAGGTATCATTCAGGCCCAGGTCTAGCTGTAAATTGGCCCATCTCAAAATATGTACCTTTTGCAAATAGGTTTGGACTGTGAGAAGATTAGTCCTGTTGTTGCCCAATTGCAAGAGCTGCATAACACAGAGAAACAACAGGTAACTGGGAAGTATTTCCATGAGTATCCAATATTGATGATTTCACAGAAGCTAGAGATCTATAACTAGACCAATGTCTCATTGCAATGAACACTTACAAATGAAGATATGTGAAGAGAGGAATACACTGTGGGGCACGTTATAGCACAATATGTTTCATGATGTGGTGTTTTAAATGGTGTGTGTGTGCGCGCGCGGGTGTGCGTGTCTTATTTGGGGCAGGAGGCTTCTAGGGCTAACGGCAAATCCCATAAGGTGATGGGGTGATGAGCATGATCAGGATGCATGAGGTAAAATTCACAAAGAATCAATAAAAAGTACAAAGAATCAATATTTAACCAAAATTCAAGCCCTAGATATATTTCAGGAATAAAAGATAATTCTCTTAACATCATCTCAGAATAAATCAAGGACCCAGTTGACCACAATCTACCCATGACTACCACATGAGTATGTCATGAGGATTAGTATAAAAGATTTCTCTAAAACTCCAAAGAAAGTCATTTTTGATTTACAGCCACCATATCACCTCGTCCAATTCTTCCCACACTTCAATAAATTTTCTTTAAAACCTGAAGCCTTCTATTTTCCCAAAAATTACATAAGGAAATATCAGTCAAAGTCTAAGAAGGTATCAGACAACTACTTTTCAAAAACTTCATATAGTCAAATATAATAATGTAGTTATTATGTATTCTATAGAAGAAAATATCATTTTTATTTAAAAAATACGAATAGCTTCCATTTTAAATGAATTAATGTGATGTCAATATATCTAAAGAGCTATCAAATCTAAAATTTGGCCATTTACACTGTGATTTTATTCCAGTAGACTCGCATTTTTTTCCACAAAGCTTCAAGGAGGTGACATCACATACACTTTAAGTTGTTTATTCTGAGCTTATATATGTATTATACAAATGCCAATGAACTCCTTAGGTAATCTTATTGCGTATCATTTTCCCATGACCTGTATAGTTAAAGTTATGGGCATGTCCAATGTTTGTATCTGTAGATGTTCATTCTTTGAATACTAAGTACCTGATGTGTAGGTCAGTTGAAGAAACTAGAAAACAGTTTCAAACCATGACTTCCTCCTTTATCTCAGTGCTAGCCATGACCTGTTAGTCTGTCCTCATTTCTGTAATGTGATATGTTTTTTTTTTTTTTTAAAGAAGGAGGATTTGGACATTCACAACTTCATATTTTGCATATCCAATTAAAACTGGGCTAAGGATCTATTTAGCAGAGTCCAATTACTGAGTAATCTGGAGGATCCTTATGCCCAGCATAATAGCTACCCAATTATGAAGTCTATAATGAACTCTAGAAATGATCCCTGAAAGTACAGCTCTAGTTAGGCAAAGTAACTGCAGATTATTTCCTCTAATGACATCTGCCAGTTTATATATAGATTAAACATAGGGACTCCTTGCTGCACAGTTCACTTCAGCCTCTGAACTTCTTTTCATATGCTGTGCCTTCTCCTAAGGATCAGTGTATAAATAGCCCAAACCATGTATGTAACTCTGAATGCCCTCTGATTTGCATGACGATGAAGGTTACTGAATGTCACACTATATTTTACTGACTATGTTTTATTACTGTTAGTCCTCTACCCAGTTAATTTTCATTTCTATGGGTATAAATGACACGTACCCCCATTTGAGATATTTCTCATGGAAAAGACATATCCTTAAAATTAGATGGGTTGTAGATAAATCTTACCTGGGTTTCCAAAGTTGAATGTTACACAATATCATTTTTTCTTTCTTCACTAGCCATTAATACATTAGCCAAGAAAATTTCAACTTCCATCTGGTCCATTCTATTCTTTGAAATGCACATTTCAATTTTAGATTTTAGATTTTTTTCACTTCCCTTTTCTTGGATTTCCTAGGATTCTTTATTTCACCAATTCTCTAAATCTGTATTTATTTTCATTAAATTTTATTGCCTATTATTACGTCTTCTAGGGATTTTGTAAACTTTATGTAATGAATGAGAAGAAAGTCTCTCTCTCACACACATGCACACATAATTTTATTTTCTTATGTATTTCTTATTTATTTTCTCATTCTTATCCCTTAACATATAGATAAACTATTGTTTCATAGGGGTGAAAGACAACAGAACAACGGTAATTAATATATAGTATGAAATGTTTCAATAGTTTAAGATTCATTTTGGCATATTTTCCATCCAACCAAAAATGTATCTCAAATTATTTTATAAAGTAAATATTATATAAAACTATACAATTTTGAATAGTAATAGTAAAATCTCTTCTGGGTCTCAGCAATTATGATACAGGTCATAAATTCTATTTCTCCTCAGCTATGACATAATTGTGTTCAAAGTTATATCAGATACCAATCCACACAGAAAAACTTCTGCCCACAATTTGCCCATCTTACAAGGTGTGCAGGAGTAAAATTGGAACAGAAATTGATGAAATGACCAACAATGAATGGCCCAACTTAAGGCCTATGTAACAAGAGATAGTCTACACCTAACACTTTAACAGTATTCTAAAATACTTACAGACGGTAGACAAGCATAACTATTATCTGAGATACTTCACCCAGCAGTTGATGAAAACAGATGTAGAGATCACAATGAAACATTGGATACAGCTTGGAAAAACCATGTGGCAGAGGTTGGGGTATGGGAGGAGTACTGCAGGAGCCAGAGAAGTAAAGGACACCACAAAAAAGCTATAGAACCCATCCTTGATCGATAGGAACCCACAGAGACTGAACTCCAAGAGAGCACACATGGGATGGACCTAGACACTCTTGCACCTAGGTAACCTGTGCAGCTTGGTCTTCATGTCGGACTCCTAGCAGAGGAGCAAAAACTGCCTCTGCCTCTGACTCTGTTGTCAGCCTTTAGATCTCTTTCCCCTAACAGCTGACTGTCTAGCCTCAGTAGGAGGAGATGCACCTAACATGCTTCATCAACCATACTTGATATGCCAAAGTGGGTTGATATGGGAGGCCTTCCCTTTTCTGAGGAGAAAGGATGGATAGGGGACTTCAAAGGGAGGAATTAAGAGAAGAGGGGGAGGAAACTTTAATCTGGATATAAAGTAAATGAATTAATAAAAGAAAAGAGCAAAAACATGCTGTCAGATAAACATTATAAATGTGTGCTGTACATTAGCAAAGAGGAAACAATTTATTGCTGGGATACCACCATTTGTTTAGCTCAGTTGGGAAATATGTGAGAAAGTTCGGTTATTTATTTGAGGTTCATATACTAACAAATTTCAGGAATGTTTGCAGCACATTCAAATATGTTACACACACAAACTTGAATGGGTATTTTTCTTGTATATAGGTGTGGTCACCACAAGCATATTTGGTTCCCAGAAAAGTTAAGAGAGGATGGTAGCTCCCTGGAGCTGGAGTTACAGAGGTTTGGTAGCTTTTGTGTGGGTACTGCAAACTGAACTTGGATCGCTTGGAAAAGCAACAAGTGTTCTTAATCATCAAATCATATCTCTATCCTAACAACACATCTTCTTACTCTTCAATTTTATGTGAAAACAGTTTTAGCAATAGCTCATGATGTTTGGGGGAATATAAAACCTCACAGGGCAACAATGTAGAAGAAATAACCAATTAACCCATTCCTGGCACAGAGGCTTTTATTGATTATACTATGGTATCATGAAGGTACATTGTTGCACCATTATACAGAAATATAGTTCGAGTGTGTGTGTTTGTGTTTGTGTGTGTGTGTCATAAAGCTTCTACAGAGATTTTTTTGATAGTTTCAAATGTGTTCCATGTTATTTATCTATTTCCATAGTCTGTCTCTGTAGCTGATTTTCTTTGTGTCTGTGTCTGTGTCTTTGTCTGTGTCCCTGTCTGCCTCTCTCTCTCTCTCTCTCTCTCTCTCTCTCTCTCTCTCTCTCTCTCTCTGTGTGTGTGTGTGTATATGTGTGTGTGTGTGTGTGTTTGAGTGTGTTTGTATATGTGTATGATATGTTTTTATCCATGCCTGTGAAACTTCTACAATAATTAGCTTCCATATGTTTTATGAAAGATTTTCAATTGTCTCTATCTCCATATGATCTTTTCTGCCCTATTCTCCCCACTCTCCAAGAATTATCCTTCTTTTTTTCCTTATTCTCTATTACTACTTTATAGGGAAGTGTATAAATTTCCCTCCCTCAGCAGCTCACATCCCTGCAGTAGTTTTTCTGACCTGGTGAATATTTTATATTACAGACTTATATCTGAAATTTCAAAACTAATGCTCACAAATGAAAGAATATATATGTTGTTTGGTTTTCTGAGGTCCATATTACCTCACCAATAATTATTGTTTTCTGGTATGTCCATTTACTCTGACTTTTATAATTTCATTTTTATTAATATCTCAAATATATGACAAATATGTATAAGTGTACAACATTATATCATTTATTAATCAGCTGATGGTCATTTCAGCTGCATTTGTTTTCTGTCTATTGAGAATATAGCAGTAATAAGTATCAGTGTGTGGGAATCACTATTTAAGGAAAGGAAGACCTTTGGGTGTATGCACAAGTATAGTACCTGTCTTAGTCAGGGTTTGTATTCTTGCACAACATCATGACCAAGAAGCAACTTGGGGAGGAAAGGGTTTATTCCGCTTACATTTCCATACTGCTNTTGATCACCAAAAGATTCAGGACTGGAACTCAAGCAGGTCAGGAAGCAGGAGCGGATGCAGAGGCCATGGAGGAATGTTCTTTACTGGCTTGCTTCCTCTGGCTTGCTCAGCCTGCTCTCTTATAGAACCAAGACTACCAGCCCAGAGATGGTCCTACCAACAAGGGGCCTCTCCCCCTGGATCACTAATTGAGAAAATGCCCCACAGCTGGATCTCATGGGGGCACTTTCCTAACTAAAGCTCCTTTCTCTGTGATAACTTCAGCTGTGTCAAGTTGACACAAAACTAGCCAGTATAGTACCCTTGAACAATATGGTAGGTCTACTTTAGCATTTTATGAAATTTTGCATTGATTCCAAAGTGACTGCACATGTTTGAACTCATACTAGTATTAAATATTTTTTCTTTCCTTACATCAACACCAGCAGTTCTCCTGATTACCCTCCTAAACAAAGAACTCAAGAAGTTAGACTCCAGAAAGTCAAATAACCCTATTAAAAATGGGGTAAAGAGCTAAACAAAGAATTTTAAACTAGGGAATATCATATGGCCAAGAAGAACCTAAAGAAATGTTCAACATCCTTAGTCATCAGGGACATGCAAATCAAAACAACCCTGAGATTTCACCTCATAAGTACAGAGGCAGATGTTAGCAGCCAACCATTAGACTGAGCATGGGGTTCCTAAAAGAGGAGTTAGAGAAGGGACTGAATGAGTTGAAGGGTTTTGCAACCTTTATAGGGAGAACAACAATATCAACTACCCAGACCCCCCCTCCAGAACTCTCAGGAACTAAGCTATTAACAAAGGAGTATACATGGCTCCAGCTGCATATGTAGCAAAGGATGGTCTTGTCATGCATCAATGGAAGGAGAGGTCCTTAGTCCTATGAATGCACAATAAATGTCCCAGTGTAGAGGAATCTAGGTTGGGAGGTGGGGGTGGTGGTGGGGGAGGGAGTGTGAGGTTGGGTGGAAGAACACTCTCATAGAAGTAGATGGAGGGAGGATATGATAGGTTATTTCTGGGAGGGAGGGAAACGGGGAAAGGGGATAACATTTGAAATGTAAATAAAGAAAATGTACAATAAAAAATTTAAAAAGAGAAAATAAATTTTAAACATATTATGGAGTATTTACAAATATTAGTTAATTTTTTGATGCACTAACAAAATATCCAAATTTTAGCAGTGTAAATAGATTTTAGCATTGTAAATTGTTTTCAAACATGAAAGGATAGAAGTTCAGGATAAAGATATCATTGGAATTGAATTCTTCTTAGGCTTTCTACTTTGCTTGGAGCAAACCATTCCTTTCTTCCACATCTTCACGTGGTATTTCCTCTACATGAAAAGCTATAGTGTCAACCTGTGTCCCATCTCCTTCTATCGTAGGTCAGTCAAATTGGTTGGAGAGCCTTCCTGATACATTTGTCTTAAAAGGATTACCTCTTCAGCATCCAATCATAAATGCACTTTCATTCTAAATCATGGGTAGCTTGTGTTTCAAAATCAGAAATTACAAAGGACACAGTTTAGCCCAATAATAATCACATTATCTGACCTGGGCAGCTGACACAATCTGTACCCGTACTTGCAGGCAGCTCTGACGCTATTTGAATTTCACTCCTCTGTATCAATACTGTGATATTAATCCCTTTATTTTTATTCAAAAATTAACTATCAATGCAATTTATGTAAATCATAAAGAAATATATTGCTTCTCTCTAAACATATTCAATTTGATGCTTCTCTGTGAAAAGAATTACTTTTGTTAGCAACTTTTGTGCTACTTAAATATTATTTCAATACATTCTAATTTCAGTCACAGGAAGTATTGACTTTTGTGCTTCTTATTAAGCTACATTGTTGAAGAAAATGTCTTTGATTAAAAATGATGGCATTTGAATTAAACCATTAATGAATCAGAATTGTATGAAATTATTAATAGTGTTTTAGTGCTATTTTCCTGAATATTATTTTACTTCAGGTTATATGACATATTTAACATGTTTGATTTACATCTATTATTTGTGACGATACGTTTTACTTAAGTAAAGAGAATAGATGCACAGATAATGAATTTTATGTTGTGCATTTTTGAAATACTATTAAAAGGGATGGGATTGCCGGAAGAGCACAGGAGAATTATTGAATTACCTCTAGAAAGTGAACTGAATGATATGTGCTGATAGAGAAATACTAAATAAGTTCTTTTTATAATATTACTATCACAGGTATGCCCTGAGCTTTGATCAGGCATGTGCGTCTGACAGTCATCCCTCTAATGAAGTTTGAGATACAATCACATTTTGAAGAGGGGGAATCTTGACTTGGGGGATGGCTTTGCCAGTTAAGTGTTTGATTTACAAACACAAGGACCAAAGTTCCATTTCTAACATCAAAAGTTTTAAAACCCCAGGAATGTGTGTGGTGCTTATAAATTCAGCACTAGGAATCCAAAGACATGAGGATCATTGAGGCTTTTCAGCTAAACCAACCAGACTATAACCATACCTCAAAAACCAATGTGGACGACACCTGAAGTATCACACGCAAAGCTGCTCTCTAGCATTTGCACACCAGTGCATCCCTATACTCACCATCTCTCACACACAGACATACACACACAGTCTTACCTGCACACACGCATATGTGAGAGAGCTCACGTGCGCGCGCGCTCACCACTCGCACACACACACACACACACACACACACGCGCACACACACGGACAGAGGGAAGATAAAGGGGAGAGAGGGGAAGGGAGGGAGGAAGGGAGGAAGAGAGAGAGAGAGAGAGAGAGAGAGAGAGAGAGAGAGAGAGAGAGAGAGAGAGAGAGAGAGAGAGATTCTGTCTTTTAGTATAATCATCTCACATTCTGGGGCCTAATTCCTGCGATCTCATAAATTGCCACCTGGGTGACTATTTCAACAAATTCTGAAGGTTGGTGTTGAGGTAAAGTGAATCAAACACATAGTTCTCAGATATGGTTGTCTGTAAACTCAGATTTAAAGCGCTAGCTGAAGAGATGGCTCTATAATTAAGAATGTTTGCTGCTCTTTCAAAGGACCCTGCTTCAGTTCATAAACCTAACTCAAGACAGCTTACAACCACCTGTAACTCCAATTGTAGAGAATATAACACCATCGTCTGGCTACTGTAAAATCACACACACACACACACACACACACACACACACACACACGGCACATGTACAGCAACACACACACACACACACATACACATATATATATATATATGGTGTCCTCTTAGTTTACAGAAAACTTTTCTTCCCTTTTGATAGAGAAATTTCTGTTATAACTCAGAAAGCTTCAAGTGTGTTCTGAGTATAAACTTAGTTTCTCTTTTCACCCTATGCCCTTCTAGTTTGTCACATTCACCTGAGCCTTGGGAGCGGTTACTGGAACTCACACTGCACTCCCAGAGAGCTTGACTGACATTTGAATTTTTCTGTAGTGAGATAAACTGCAGCTCTATTTCATGCTTTGGAAATGTGTTTGAGTGCTTTCTGTTAACACTTCATAAAGCAGGAATTACTGACCCACCCCACTGCATTCTTTGGAACTTACAACCTGTTGACTTTGTTTTATGTCTACAAGGAATAAGTGGATCACTGCCTGTGCTTCCCAGTTGTGACTTGCTTTTATCTTACTCAAATCTTTGATGCAATCTTTCTTTTTGAATTGTTGTCTCATCATTCTGATGTTTGCTTGATTCCAGTGCTTTGTCTGGATTTCCAAAGCTGGATGACTTTTTTTTTTTCTTTTTTCTTTTTTTTTTTTTTTTGCCTACTCTCTGCTTTTGAAGGAAACCATTTTCTGTGCCATCTGTGTCTACAATGTACTATTTCATTGCATTGTTTCATTTCTCTCTTCCATATATTTTCAGCTTATTTTGCTTAAATAAGAAGCATGGTGTTTTCTTTTATGCACTTATTTGAACTAGCATTATGTTTCTCTTCAGTTTCCTGTAATTCATCTTGAATTTCACAAAGATTCTTAGTATGTATGTGTTTGCCTTTGATGAATTCTTGGCCTTTAGTTTTCTTGTGTACGTGTACGTTCCTTGTTCCTAAAGGCACCCATAATTTGTGTAAATCCTGCCTCTAAAAAAGAAATTGGGAGGAAATGCTGTAGAAATTTGGAGACTTCTTCCAAGAATCTGCAACAGTTGTTTCATCGGTTAAAGAAAGAAATATTGGAAGCAATAAAGTCAAAGACCTCTACTCCGGCAACTGAACAAAATGTGTATCAGCCAAAAGAGCCAAAGAGTTCTGACACACATGTGAAAAATCGACTTCTACCTACCAATTTTTTTTTCTGAATAGAAAATTGAAGAGATAGCCAGATACTCAAATAAAGACTTCAAAATCTACAGACATATAACAGTTTTGAAGAGTGTTTTGTACTGACTTCATTTTTTCTCTCAAGTTGGAGACACCTCTCTTTCATATTTTTTACCTCTTGCTCCATAACACCTATATCATATTCTTTGCTACTTAAACTCCGTCTACTGCCTATGGTCCCTTCTTACTTTCCTTGTTTCTGCTATTACTCCATGTTGTATAGTTACATCTCAGTGAAATTTTAATTGTTTCATTTTTCTTTAATCCTGAATATATTTCTCTGTCTAGTATATGCACTATATTTTCCTTGTGCATTGATGGATAAGTTTGGTTTATTCCATTTCCTGGCTGTTGTGAATAAGGTGATCAGGAAAGGTTTTGAGCAAATACCTGTGAAGTAAAATGTTTAATCCTTTGGGCATATGCCACATAGTTGCTAAATTGAGTTATATAGATTTATTTTTCTGAGACTTCTCCAGAGTGAGTTCCAGAATGAGTACACTAAATTGCATTTTCTCTAAGAAAGGATTTTTTTTTCCAAAAACAGAGTGTCTTCTTCAGAACCCCAGCAGTATTTGTCATCAATTGACACTAACCAGTATGACTGGGGTCAAATGAAATCTCATAGTTGTTCAAAATTGCACTTATCTATTTTATAAAGATAATGAACATGTTTTGTTGTTGTTTTTTGTTTTCTTTGTTTTTGTTTTGTTTCATTTTGTTTTGTTTTGTTTTTTGTTGTAGCTATTTTTATATTTTTATTTGTTCTATTGAAAATGTTCTCTCTTGGTCTTTTAATTTAGGTCATTTTTTCCTTCTGACTAACTTTTTTTTTAATTTTTTATTATTTTATTTTATTTTTTAATTTTTGTGTTCTGGATATTAATCATCTGTCAGACATATAGGTGGCAATAATTCTATTTCATTCTATTACTTCTACACTAATTTGACTTTTTGACAGAGTCAACTAAGCTGGACCCTTGGGGGCTCCCAGAGACTGAATCCCCAACCAAAGTGTGAACAGGAACTGGACCTGGACCTCCTGCATATATTTAGCAAAAGAGCAGATTGTCCTTCAAGTGATCTCCAAGAATTGGAACAGGGGATGTCCCTGAACCTGTTTCCTGCCTGCCTGTGGATTCTGTGCCTATAAATGAGCAGCCTTGCCTGGTCTCAGTGGGAGAAAACACACCTAGCCTGCAGCATCTTGATGTATATGTGTGTGGGGGGGGGCACTAGTTGGAGGGGGTTGAACTTGCATGAAAGGGTACTGGAAGGATAGGAAGGGCTGGTATTAGGTGGTAAAGTGAATAAATTAATGTGATAAAAGCATAGTCATTTTTCATATTAATTTTACCAATCCATGAACAGCATGTCTTTTCATCTTCTAGTGTCTTTCTCAGTATTTATTTTATTAGATATTTTCTTTATTTACATTTCAAATGCTATCCCGAAAGTTCCCTATACCTGCCCCCCACCCTGCTCCCCTACCCACCCACTCCCACTTCTTCGACCTGGCATTCCTCTGTACTGGGGTATATAAAGTTTGCAAGAGCAAGGGGCCTCTCTTCCCAGATATTTGAAGTTTTAGTTGTAGAGATCTTCTACCTACTTGGTTAATTGTATTCAAAGATTTTTATTATTTTATATTTTTATATTTGCCTAAAATTACACACACATAATTCCATATGTGGAATATATATATATATATATATATATATATATATATATATATATAATATGTGAAAGCCACTAATAACAGCTTAAAGGAAATTAATGGCTGGTAATGCTACCAATATAAACCAGTGAGTAACAAAATGCCTAGTACCAATTAGGGAAACCTTTTGATTGATTGGGCATGGTAGTCTTTGTGACTCCCAAGACAATATAGTCTACCTATGAGGACTACCTCAGGAGATTCACAGGGGTTGAAAGTTTGACCTTAATTTTAAAGACAATGAACACATCTGACACAGAACTTGGATGATTTGATATGGATCTGCCCTAAGAGCCTCTTTACTCCGGTCTAGCTTCCAGGATTCCAGAAAACACTATTCAAGCTGCCACAGAGAGCGAAATTTGAGCAACCTAATCCAGTTGTAATATCTTTGTTGGTCTTCCTGTGAAGTGCCATCCCCTTCGGGGTCATCAATCCTTTCTACAACTTTTCCAAGTCTCTTCTGTGTGTCTGGGAGTCTCTGATTCTGTCTGAGTTAGCTGATTGGTAGAACCTCTCAGAGGACAGCCATGCTGGGATCCTGTCTATAAGTATAACAGAGAGTCATTAATAGAGTAAGGGATTAGTGCTTGCCCATGGGATGGGTCTCTAGTTGGCCCAGTTATTGCTTGGACATTCCTCCATCTCACATTCCCGCGTTTCCTGTAGACAGGATAAATTTTGAGTCAAAATTTTATGGGGTTGATTAGTCTTCCTATTGCTCCCATGGGGTTCCTACCTGGTTACAGGAGGTGGCCTTTCCAGATTCCAGATTCTCACTGTTTTAAGACTCACCTAATGTCGCCCCCATTGATTCCTAGGCACCTCACTTATCCCAGGGCTCTAGCAATCCAGCAGATGCCCCCACCTCCCTCACCTAGCTAGCTGCAAATTTCCATTCATTCTAAAGGTCATCTGCCCAAAGCCCTGTCTCTTCCCACACTGGATCCTGAGACCCGCCATGCCCCTCCCCATCTCCTCTCCCACCTGGTTCCTTCTTTCCATCTGCCTCATAGGACTACTTTATTACATGCTTCTAAATGAGATTCAAGTATCCTTGCTTGGGACTTCCCTCTTGTTTAGCTTCTTTGGGTCTGGTGGAATGTAGCTTGGTTATTTTATGGCTATTATCAATTTACAAGTGAATGCATACCCTGGTGACAAGGATTTGAGCATCTCTTTAAGTGTATCTAGGCCTTTCAGGAGGGATTCTTCTGTTAAAAATTCTGTTTAGCTCTGCACCTCATTTTTTAAAATTGGGTTATTTGGATTGTTAGCACCTAATTTCTTGAATTCTTTATACATTTTGGATATTAGCCCTCTGTGGACAGCGGTTTTGTCCTATTAAGAATGTCTTTTGTCTTACAGAGGCATTTCAGTTTCATGAGATTTCATTTATCAATTGTTATACTTAGAGCCTTTGCCTTTGGTGGTCTGTTCAGGGACGTTTTGTTGATTGTGTTTGTTCAAGAACTTGATGGCTTTGATCCCTGGATTTTCTTGTTTTAGTATGTATTTAGAGGTGGACAAACCTTAATGTTCCTGGTGTGTCAGGCCTCTGATATCTCTGGACTTTTGGTTCCAGATCAGCTGATCTAATGAAGGTGGGCTAAGAGTTGGTGGGAGAATGGGTGTCCATAGCAGATAGAAGGTTGAGCAGGGCAGATGCACACCCTCTAGAGGAATCAACAGGCAGCGAAAATGGGTGTGGGAAGGAACTCTAAGTAGGTTTCCCTGATGAGCAGGTCTGACAAACCAAGTCAACTTACCTGGACCATTGGGGGTGCTCAGATCCTGAATCAACATCCAAAGAGCATAGACAGGCTGGACAGAGGACCGTGCACATATGTAATAGATGTAGCTTGGTCTTCCTGTGAGCCCTGAACTAGAGAGGGAGACACGTTTAGATTTGGTGTGGAAACTGTTCCCTTAACTTAGGTTTCTTCTCTGTCCTCAGTAGGAGAAGAAAAGCCTAGCCCTGTAGGGGCTTGCTATGCAAGGGTGGGGAGATACCAGGAGTTCTCCAATCTCTCAGACTAGAAGGAGAGGGAGGGTTGGGGAGGGACTGTGTGCATGTGTGTGGAAAGGTAAGGGGGTCAGCGATAGGTATGTAAAGAGAATAAATACATAAGTAGACATTTGTGATTATGAATCGTGTATATTTATAATAGATTTTTAGTATTGGTTTCAAGCCATTTTGTAATTACAATAACTTTTTACACATGTCGCCGAAGTTAAATCTTTGAATGTGTGGGTGTAGAAAGCAAGATGTTTAGAAACATATAATGAAGGTCATATTTTGTCAATTAACTTTACGTCTGTTTGAGAAATGTCTTAAAGGCACTGGAGAAAGTGCAGAGTGTGAAAATAAGGCAGGACAAGAAAAAAAAAAAAACTTCATGCATGTACCCTCATTAAACTTCATTTTCCAATTAACATTGTTCCAAGCCCTCACAGCCCAAACACCACCCAGTACACTATTCAAATTTTGAATTCATTAGTCTGCTACACAATTGATTGACTTAGAGCTTAAACACCTCTTATACTTTCTAACAAACATGTCAGGATAAATGTAAATTATAAATCTTTGATAAATCTTTGATAAATGTAAATTATCAATCTGGTAGAACTGGGAATATCAACTGTATCATTCATGAAGTGTAAAAGAATCATTTTTGTTGCTGCTGTTATTTTTTATTTTAAATTTTTTGTCTAATTTCAGCTTCCCCTCTCCCCCCCACTCCCCACCTCTTCCCCATCCACTTTCCCTCCCAGGTGCCTCCCTCCCTCCCCACTTGTGATTGCTTTCTTCTCTCTCCCAAGTGGGACTGAGACATCCTCACTTGAGCATTTCAGCTTTTTGAGTTCTGTGGACTGTATCTTGGGTATTCCATATCGTTTTTTGTTTGTTTGTTTGTTAATTTGCTTTTACTAATATCCATTTATTAATGAGCACATACTATGCATGTCCTTTTGGGTCTGAGTTACCTCACTCAGGATGATATTTTCTAGTTCCATCCATTTGCCTGCAAAACTCAGGATGTCCTCATTCTTAATAGCTGAGTAGTATTCCATTGTGTAAATGAACCACATTTTCTGTTATCCATTCTTCTGTGATGGGAGCTCTAGGTTTTTTTCCCAGCTTCTGGCTATCACAAATAAGGCCACTATGAACATAGTGGAACACATGCCCCTATTGCATGGTGGGGCATCTTATGGGTATATTTCTAAGAGTGGTATAGCTGGGTCTTCAGGTAAATCTATTTCCAATTTTCTGAGGAACCTCCAGATTGATTTTCAGAGTGGTTGTAACAGTTTGCAGTCCCAACAGCAGGAATGTTTTTAAAACAAAATCATAAAAGGCTTGATGAAGGTATCACAGTTTTAAAGTATAAATTTACAGATGTCGCAAATTATTAAAAGAAAATTTCACCTTCAGTATAATTTTTATTTATTTATTTATTTATTTATTTATTTAGGTTTTTCAAGACAGGATTTCTCTGTATTGCCCTGGATGTCCTGGAAATCACTCAGAAATCCTCCTGCCTCTGCCTCCCAAGTGCTGGGATTAAAGGCGTGTGCCACAACGCCCAGCTGTATAATTTTTAGATAGATATAATGTATCCACATAAATTTTCATTTTATATCTGTACCAGGAATTATTTAAAATAGTGAAATTGAAATGACCTAAATATATTATGAAAGAAATAAGCAAAAGACTGCTAATATAAAATTTGAAAATTATAATTTAAAGTAAGACACCAAAAATATACCTGAATTATTTCCACAATGATGTGTTGATGTCCTATTAGTCATGAAATTGCAAAACACCATCTTTCTCGATGTTGTAACTGTTATGTGTACTCAGAAAAAATACTATTGACTGTGTTCTTCTACATGCACTTTGAGGTTGTTCACTTGATTGTGCTGTTTGCTTTTGTTCATAATTCTAATATGTCAAAAAATAGATATTCTAATTATGATGCATTTCTCAAGAAGTGCCACTTACTGATTATTTAATAGGAATAGAATGTTAAATGAAGAATTTCAAGGGTTATGTCATTTTTTTTTTAACCTAACAGTTAAGTTAAAAAACAATTTGAAAAGACCTGGCAAACTCAGAAGTGGATGCTCACAGTCAGCTATTGGATGGAACATAGGGCCCCCAGTGGAGGAGCTAGAGAAAGTACCCAAGGAGTTGTAGGGGCCTGTAACCCTATAGATGGAACAACAATATGGACTAACCAGTACCCCTGAGCTTGTGTCTCTAGCTGCATATGTAGCAGAAGCTGGCCTAGTAGACCATCATTGGGAAGAGAGACCCCTTGGTCTTGCAAACTTTATATGACCCAGCACAAGGGAAGGCCAGGGCCAAGAAGTGGGAATGAGTGTGTAGGGGAGCAGGGGCTGGGGGAGGGTATAGGGAACTTTCTGGATAGCATTTGAAATGTAAATAAAGAAAATATCTAATAAAAAAAAAGAAAAAGAAAGAAAAAAAAAAAGGAAAAACCAAAACCCAAACCTACCAAACAAAAGGGATGTATTTTAAGTTGGGCAGGTTGTTGGATGGCCATTCCTTCAGTGTCTGCTCCATCTTTGTCCCTCCATTTCTTTTAGGCAGGACAAATTTTGGTTTGAAAGTTTTATGGGTGTTTGGTGTTCTTATCTCTCCACTGGTGTTCCTGCCTGCCTGTAGGAGGTGACCTCTTCAGATTCCATGTCCCCACTGACAGAAATCTTGGTAAGGTCACTCACATTGACTCGTAGGAGCCTCACCCATCTAAGGACTCTGGGACTTTCTAAGATTTCCCCTAACAGCTCTGCCTAGTCTGGTCTCAGTGAGAGAGAACACACCTACCCTGGTAGGGAGTTGACCCAAGAGGGGTGCACCCTCTCAGAGAAAAAGTGGAGGGAGGATGAGAGGACAGTCTCTCAGAAGTGGGTGGGAGGGTGGCAGCATTTGGGATTTAGATGAATAAGACAATTTAAAAAACATAAAAATTTTAAAATTTGTAGAATTATTACATAAACAACCTTATTCACAAACATATAAAATTATTATCTTGTACCCTTTTTACTTCAAACCACAGTTTAGGTTATTTCCCAACTAAATATTGTTTCTATGTTTTTCTATGAACTAATTTGTGTGTTATATCTAAGAATTTCTTCTGAGCAGTGTAAGGACATAATTCATAACACGTGTCTATTAGATTAAAACGTGTGCGATTATTAAATTTGAGGTAATAACTTCTGCCAGACTGCTCAACTGAAATCACGAGAGTCGCTCATATGATTTAACTTGTGAAATTTAAATATTGTCTATCAATACCATTAAACCTCAGCTACATCCATGAAACCTGAACAATAAGGTTTTCTGAACAGGTTCTGAATTATGAGGACATAAGTCTACATTTGTGTATGGATGGGAACATTTCATAGTGCTTCAGCCCATCTTCACGGAGAGCTCTCCTGAAGTGTTTCCATCCCATGTCTTCAGACCTAAATAGCAAATGGACTGATTAGGTACATGTGTGTGCTTGTGTGTATGGAAGAAGAGGTCACAAATTTGAAAGGCGGCAGATAGAACATAGGAGAGGATAGAGGGGCAGAGGGAGTTGTGAAAATAAAGACTTAAGGAATGAAATTTGGAAAAAATATAAATTAAAAATGTTACAAATGTCTTATTTCTTTAATTATGGCATGGATAGTATAATTGACATTTTAAATATAACTTTTTCACTGAGATTTTTTTCTATTGGATTTAGTGCTATTGCTGTAGATTTAACATTTCCTCTCTATTTATATCTTTTGTATATATATATATATATATATATATATATATATATATATATATTACTTAGAAAGATTTCTATAGGGTATATATATATATATATATATATATATATATATATATATATATATATACCCTACAAGACCTTACCAAGATTTCTGTCAGTGGGAACAAGGAATCTGAAGAGGTCACCTCCCACAGCCAGGCAGGAACACCAGTGGAGAGATAAGAACACCAAACCACCCATAAAACTTTCATATTTGTCCTGTCTAAAAGAAATGCAGGGACAAAGATGGAGCAGACACTGAAGGAATGGCCAACCAACAACCTGCCCAACTTGAATATGTATCCAAACACATATATATTCAATCTATCATGGTGATGAGATGCTACTTGTTGACAGTAAAATCCTGTTTCTTGTTTTACTTTTAATGCCATATAATTGTATAAAGATGTTATCATTTATAATTTGGATAAGAAAGGGAGAGAGAGAGATAGAGGGGGGACGTAATAATAATAATACCTATTAAGTATACTCTGTGTTACCTAATGTAAGTCTGAAGATTAGTTAAGATCTAGGAGTAATTTGTACCCTCCAGTTTGAATAATAGTCAGAATTTTCTAAATACAGACCTGATAATTACTTAATTAAAAGAAATAATAGAACATATGATATACATCATTACCTCTGTAGAGGTAAGAGGAATATCACACACGTTAATGTTTCTCTGTGTCTGTCTTCCTCAATTTTGATGTTGCCTATTATTTTTCTCTATTATAGAGCAGGTAACTACAAAGTGAGTTCTTTTTGCCCACCAGTTACAGTGTCACTCTCTATAGTTTCCTAACATGGGTGTATACATCATACCCCTTCAGCTTACGGCTTTTTCAATCAGTGCATCTTTTAAATAGAAAACGTACCTCATGGTTAGGACTGAGTGCTTCAGTATTCAGTTCAGATTCAAAATGAACTTTAATTTTGTGCTGATTTTGTGGCCCTGGATAAATTCCTCAATTTTGCTGACCCTTGTTTTACTTTTTTTTTTCTTTCAAAAGAAGAAAGGTTTTAATTGGTTTTTTTGCTAAAATTAAATAAGCCTCTTACACAATTGACATTGAAAATATGCAAATTCTACCCTGTTAAGGTAGCAAACCCTAATAGCACCTCCCCAGGCATTAAACTGATTCTAATGATGCCCTTGATTTTCAGCAACCTCAGGTACAATGTTCTTCTGTGTATTGTCTTATTAATGTGTGCATATAGCTGCATATCTTTTGTAAAATTAGTATTTCTAGTAATTTTTCATGATATTTAGGATTCCTCACTCTGTACAGAAAAATAATTCCTTTCTTGGAGTGCCATTAGAGACTTTCCTTACATCCAAAGAAGGGACAGTGAATCTTTGCGGATAGATTGAGGATTAAGGTTCATTAAGACTCATTTAGTTAGGGCTTAGTGAGTCATTTGCTTATTCAAATGATCAATAAGGCCCTTTTAAAAGACAGAGCAAACATTTTTATAGTTTTCTCATATATAAATTAGTTTCATGAATACTTTTATTCCTCAAGATCTAAGTCATTCTAAAACTTGATAATAAGATACAAGTCAATGTCAAATATCATTAGCAATGGGTTATTAGCTACCAGAGATAGATATGACATAATATCTCAAATATATGAATCTAGAAGTTGTTTTAAGGAAATTATCATCAAGTTGAAACCTACTGTAATAATTTATGATATAAGACAATTCAAGCTGTAGTATTCTTAAGAATTAAATATAGGGCCGGGCGAGGTGGCACATACCTTTAATCCCAGCACTCGGGAGGCAGAGACAGGAGGATTTCTGAGTTTGAGGCCAGCCTGATCTACAGAGTGAGTTCCAGGACAGCCAGAGCTATACAAAGAAATCCTGTCTCAAAAAAAAGGCATTAAATATAGGGTAGAAACACAATATTGACATAAGTAGAACATAGTTATGTTTCCTGCAGCATAAATATGTGCACACACACACACACACACACACACACACTCCCACACACTGGCATGCACTTTTACCTTAATGAATCCATTTTCATAAATACCCATTGGAAGTGCAGGTTGTTTGCTCTTAAGAATTAGCATTCAATTGTTATTTTATCATATATATGATATATATCATATATATGATAAAATAACAAATAGAATAACATATATGATATATATCACATACACACACATATATATATGTATATATATATATATATATATAGAGAGAGAGAGAGAGAGAGAGAGAGAGCGAGAGAGAGAGAGAGAGAGAGAGAAAGAGAGAATTCCTTTCTTTATATGTCATACACAAAGAAATATTGTGCAAAAGTAAAAGGTTTTTTCTGTAAGTTCATATATTTCACTGACTTATGTTATATATTATCTGAAAATTTCAATTCTGTATTTTTTGACAAAATGTTCATGCAATGTTGTTGCGCTCTACTTAACTTTGTTCTTAGTTGTCTATTGTAATCTATATCAAAGTCTTGAATATAACAGCAACATAAATTATTGAAATATTTTTAAAATATCTGTTTTTGTTGAGGTGTTTGTGTGATTTATGTATATATATATATATATATATATATGTATATATATATATATATATATATGCACACTCAGTGCATGTTTGTTAAATCTTAAGCTCAGAAGAGGCCCTCAGATAATCTGGAACTGAATTTATAGACAGGGGTGGGACAGCATAAGGAAGCTGCATGTTATCCCAGTCATTTGTCCATATCCCACTTGAGATCACTTTGTTCTCGATGATTATGGCATGTTTTAATTCAATGTCAAACTGTAAAGTATCTGTATTTATATCAATATAATATTCTAACCTTCTGTACATACATATAGATATTAATTTAATGAAATATGAAAACAAAGTTAAAGCAAAAGTTCAACTGTATACATTTATATAGGAAAATAAAGCTACATCCTGAAATCCTGGAATCAGAAGAAACATCAAAATTATCAACTGTGGTAATTGAAAACAAGAGAGTTGTTTTAAGATAAGAAGATGGAAGATGCATTAAACTATCCATGGTCCTTAGTGTGTTTGCCCACAGCCCCAAATAATGCTTCCCATTTCTCCATGCCCTGAGGTAATTTTAATAGTTGAAGCAAGGCACTTTCTAAATAAAAGTAACCAGGGATTCCTATACACTAAAAGAAAATATAGGTTAATGACCTTCCTTTTTTACTATTATCCATTAGAGTGGCACATTCATTATAATAGATATTCCTATGTTGAGACTTCATCCTGCACAATTCAGTTTATATAATACTTCAGGTTTGTTTTACATTGTTGGTTTAGCCAGAAAAAAATGACATATATCCACCATAAAGAACAATTCCAGTTTCTTTTTTTTTTTTTACACTCCATATTTTGTCACTCCCTCCTCCCAATCCACCCTCTGACTGTTCCACATCCCATACCTCCTCTCACCCCCTGTCTCCATGTGGATATCCCCCCCTCCCCCCCACACACACCTGACCTGTAAATTCCCTGGGGCCTCCATTCTCTTGTTGGTTAGGTGCAACATATCTGAATGAATACAGACCTCTACTGTATGTGTGTTGGGGCTTCATACCAGCTCGTGTATGCTGTCTGTTTAGTGGTCCAGTGTTTGAGAGATCTTGGGGGTCCAGATTAAGTGAGACTGCTGGTCCTCCTACAGGATCACCATTCTCCTCAGCTTCTTTCAGCCTTCCCTAAATCAACAACAGGGGTCAGCTGCTTCTTTCCATTGGTTGCATGCAAACATCTGCATCTGACTCTTTCAGTTGCTTGTTGGGTCTTTTGGAGTGCAGTCAGGCTAGGTCCCTTTTTCTGAGTGCTCCAAAGCCTCTGTAATAGTGTCAGGCCTTAGGACCTTCCTTTGAGCTGGATCCCACTGGATCCCTTGAGCTTCATCCCACTTTGGGTCTGCCCCTGGACCTTCCCATCCTTATCTAATGTTGTCTGTGACTTAAGTTAGCCTCATCCAGTCAGATGTGAATTGATAACTGGGGACATATTATCTAATAATTTCAACATAATTTCTTTACCTGCTTGTTTTCTGAACTAATACATATAAGATAAATCTACTGGTTGAATTAACTAACATTTTTCTAAGTTTTTGTTTGTTTGTTTGTTTATTTAGTTGATTAATTGGGGCACAATAAATGTTTCAATTTATTTCAGCAGGTGGAGTTTCTAAAAATTGAATGATTGCCTAGAAGCCAATGGATGTCAAAAAAAAAAAAAAAAAAAAAAAAAAAAAAAAAACCTGAATGTTGTACATGAGTGCCAATTACCTAAAACTAGTTTTATTTTCCTTAATAAAAAATTTCTACATTTCTACTAAACTAATAATGTCACATAACACCTCTGTGGAACTGTATGAGGGAAATAAGTATAAGAAAATATTACTTCCCAAAAGCTCCAATCTGGAGACTATTCTGTGAAAACACATGAGAATGACAAATGTGAATACATATGGGTTCATCACTTTCATTTGTATTACCATGCTCAAAGTTTTTGTGACCTTTTCCATGGTGGTATATGTCATTTAGCATAACGTGAATTTGTACCTGGGTCATGCTCACTCACATTTTGCTTGTAGCAAATTAAATTGCTCTCCTCTCGAAGTTAGAGTTGTACTATGTGTTTTCTATCAGATTGGAGATGTATTTTTATGTTCATTATCATTGTCATTTCTATCACTAGGATTATATTCATTTACTAATTTCATGTATCATCTAGGTGCCCACATTATGAAAATTAAATCCAGTATAATTAACTTAGTGTGATCCTTAAACTTAATCAGTATGGATAGTTTAACTATTAGTTAGAGAATAAGATTGAGGCACAGAGAATTATTTTAGTTTTAAGAAACTGACTCAAGGATTGCAAGATAAATTTGTACTACAGTCTGAAGAACTAAATAAAGCAAGAAGTTGACCTGAACTCTTGAGTAGGGAGAATCCTTAAAACACATTTATTTTCCTCTACCTCAGAGTTTTTTTTTTTCTTTAAAAGTCATAAACTGATTTTTGAGCACTACCACACATTGAACAATAATTTGCTCTTTTAAAAGTAATTCTTTGATAACAAGCTAAACTTGAATTTCGGCTCCTAGAGTAAGTTTATAAAATTGTTTTTTGCCAAAAGATAGGGGATGGTAAGGCCATAAGCTAAAACAAGATCTCTTACATTTCTTATATGAACTATACCTTCTTAGACTGTAGTCATCTAATAATGATTGTATTAAAATAACAGTTTTCAGTATAAGTAATTTAAAATTTGTGTGCGGTACATGAGACAGCTCAATGGATAAGAGTGCTTGATGCTTAGCTACCTGAGTTCTATAATCAGAATATACTTACACTAAAAGGAAAAATTGAATTTACACAGTTTATATTTTCCTCTCCACTCATGTGCCATGGTTCATGTGTGCCTCCCATGCCTGCATAAATGTAAAATGATAAAAACTCAAGAATATTTCAAATTGAATAATGATGGTCTGTATCTTTACAAAAGAATGATATATATACAAATACCCACATGTTTGGTCATATATATATGTATATATGTATATATACATATATATATATATGTATGTATATATATGTATATATATGTATGTATATATATATATAATGTCATGGTTCATTTCTTTTATCTTTATATTTCTTTTCTATATTATGCCAATATTTAAATACTAATTCTCTAAGTAAATATGAATGTTGATCCAAACCAGTGCTATATAGGCAATACTTCTTAAGTGATTTCTACTTAGCTTGAAGTATAATATAGCATTAATACACATCTTTACTAAAATAACTTGACAACAAAATAGGTTTCTATTAGGTATCACTTTTCTATTACCTACTCATTAATATCTTTGTAAGATTGGTAACTTCCTCCATATTCTTAGCATGTTCATATGACACCTCCTTATGTTATAGTAGCAATAAAGACTCATTAATGCAAACCTCCCTGTCAAGAGAATAAAATGTCTCTCCTGGTTAGAAACCTAATATTTCAGCTGAGTGATCTGAACACTTGACTAAGAAGCCACCCCAAGGCAGGCAGGCTCACCTTAAGCCAAACTAGATTTAGGTGGAACTATTAGCCTGTTAAGGAGGTGTTGTGTTTTCCTTCCCAGAATCTCTTCTGCTGCTAATGCATCAGATAATCTGGGCCATTGCTTTGTAGCTTTATAAATTACCCAGTTTTGCAGAATTATTCAAACAAGCATAACTTTCCTGTCCTCATTAACTGAGTTTTCCTCAACACTTTAGTTTCCCACTACATTTGGAACTTCTTGTCTGACATTTTTAAATTCCATGCCTACTTAAATGGCAAGAACTATCTTTCAGCTCCTCTTTTCCAATTTTTTAGACAGCTGTTTGTACCTTTACTGCCCTCAAAGATTTCTTTCAATTCATCATAAAGTTGTACTTAATTTCTGTTTGAGTCCATTCTTAAATTATTTAATTCATGATACCTAAAACCAAGATTTCCACTTTATTAATTGTTTTACAAAATTCAGAAATATTTAAACTGTCTTCTTTTCCAGAAGACACAAGCTGAGTTCGTAGCATCCATGTCAGGAAACACATAATAGCTTGTAATTCCATCTTCAGAGAACCCAGCATCATCTTCTTGCCTCTACAGGCACGCAAACACATATGGACACATATATACAGAAATAAAATGTTTAGTGATTGATAAATTATTAACAATAAAAATAACATTATGTGTGTTTCAGACAAAAACTGAGACATAGATATGCATAAATATTGGATATTTTATACATTTACTCTGTGTTTAATACAAAACTTAAATAACTATGACAGAATTGCTGGTGTAGCAAGTTCATTGTGATTTTTCTCTTAAAATTCACTTTAATATATTTCTTTGCCGTTGTCTTAGTGTTCCATACCTTTCTGCCAGTTATCTCAAAATCCTAGTCTATATAAACTTTTTCTATAAGTTGCTGCTGATCTCATTCCTTGGAAATCACATTATAAATGTTCACTCTTTCAGTTAAAAAGAAAAAAAAACTGCTGCTAACTTCTATATTATTATAATAAAAATACATTAATGGAAGCCTTTCTGAAATCCTGTATTTGGAACATATTTTTTTTTCTATTTAATCTTTCAGAATGGAAAATTAAAGCATAAAAGGAAATGTTAGATTGATCTTTTGATCTAGATTTAGAACTTATCAGTTTGGGTGAGAATACTTTTACATATGTCATCAACGTATTTATGACTAGAAAGAAATAGAGAAATTCGACAATTACTAATTGCATATTCTAAAAAAAGAACCTCATTATCTGTTATAATTTGATACTTCATTACAGCATTTTTGTGTATATTATCCTCTTTTTCATCATCAAAGAGTATCTGAAGCTCATTAACTATCTTCAAATGACAAATTACTTTCTTTCTCTGACTGTAAGTTTCTCTTCTTTATATCAGTAAGCATTTTCCTTTCAAGATTACATTTAATCTTTTTACCCTTTAAATGATTTACTTCTTAACTAACATGAACAATTTTATAATTAAATGTTTTGACACAAAAAAAGCTTATCTATTTTGCCAAAGAATATTGAACTAGATTGGCTAAAAAGATTTTATCTGTAACTGTGCAAAAATGGGAGCTCAAAAGATATAAGCGATTAAGTTTAAATAGTCTTTAATACTAATTAATACTATGCTTTAATATATTTTTAAGTTTTTGATTGAAGATCATTTTATTTATTGCCTTACTGATAGGTTACATTTTGGAGCTTATAAATAAATGTGAAGAGTATTGTAGACTATTTAAATATGGAGACAACTGTTCTTTTGTGGTGTCAGTAATGGCAATTGGGCTTTATGTTGTAATTTTTTTGCCCAATTGACTTTCAAGGCAGGAATTTATATGAACCTCACTAGCAATGTAAACAAGTAAATATACCAGATTTCATAGCGCATATCCAACATGTGAAAAGTCTACCAATATAGAACAATGAGCATTCTGGGCTGTTAAAAGGACTGTGATGGCTGGGAGTGGTGGCTCACACCTTTAATCCCAGAACTTGGGAGGCAGAGGCAGGCCGATTTCTGAATTCGAGGCCAGCCTGGTCTACAAAGTGAGTTCCAGGACAGCCAGAGCTACAGAGCAAAACCCTGTCTCGAAAAAAAAAAAAAAAAAAAAAAAAAGGACTGTGATGTGTAGACTGCCCACTTAAGAGCAAATTTCCATCTTCCATATATGGAAGCAATAAACCAAACACAGAAATGTGTTATTAGAGTGGAAAATGAGGCATCTCATTGGAAATTGGCAACTCTTTAAATTTATAACAGTTTTTACCCATTATTCTCCATTTCCCTGCATATTAAAAGGGCAGACAATATAAATTTTATGTAATGAGATATGTTAAAGTATTAGTTTAGAAGCTGTGGGGAGGTTCAGAGGTAGACTATCTTTTTAGTGTATGAAGGCATGATACTATGTCCCTAGTAACAAAGGGTAGATGAGTGGTATAGAGATCATATAGTGATCATTTGTAAAATATAAATGAGTCCAGAGATAATGTAAAAATTACATGCTTCTAGTTAATGATGTGTTTTGCATTAAGAGTCTTAATGATTTTATACATCTAATGCTACCATAGTAAAATATAAGAAAAATTTGATGTGTGTATATATATTTGCATATGTGTGTATATATGTATAAATTGTACCCCATATAAGACCATGTGAAATTAAGTGTCACTGATTAATTAAATGATCCCCAAACATTGCATTTCAATTAATGCTGTGGGATATTTTATAAAGTTATTTGATGTAAACCATATCTGAAATGGTAATAAAATTAAAAACATAAACTATCACAAGTAAATGATATAAATCTTCTCAGAACTTATTAAAATGATTAAAACTTTCAGGTTCCTTACTATGATTCTCTACAATCTCTCTCAATCTCTCTCTCTCTCTCTCTCTCTCTCTCTCTCTCTCTCTCTCTCTCTCACACACACACACACACACACACGCACACGCACACGCACACGCACGTGCACGCACACGCACACGCACACGCACACACACACACACAGAATTTCTCACATTTTTATATTTTTTGCCACAGAAGTTATAATTATAAATTGTGATAAATTTTGCTAGTAAATATGTCAGAGTTCATGATGACTAAGTATGTGGGAGAAGCCAGGCTCTGAAGGTGTGAGTAATCTCCACATTTTCTTCCTGTTTTTGTCATTAAGTTTTCGAAATTTAGAACTTCTGTTTTTCAACAAATAAATAATTCCTGGATGGTTTGTTTTGGTTGTGAACTCTACTACATTTATAATCACCTAGGTGACACATCTCTGGAGAAGATTGTGAGTGTGTTTCTACACAGAATTAACCACATTAGAAGAAGCATTTTCTCAGGCACATGGATGGAGCTAGAAAATATCATCCTATAAGGTAACCCAGGTACAAAAGAACACATGGTATGTACTCACTGATAAGTCTATATTAGCCAAAAGCTCACAATGCCTATGATACAACCTATAGACCATATGGAGTTTAGGAGGAAGGAAGACCAGGGTATGGATGCTTCAGTCCTGCATTGAGCGGGGAACAGGATGATCATGGAAGGTTGAGGGATGGTGGATCTTAGAGGGAGGGATAGAACGAGGGAGGGAAGGAGGAAGGGAGGGAGAAATGAGGGGAAAGGGCAACAGGGGAGTCAGGATCTGTTACTGGAGAGGATGGGAAGGAGATACAGAGGGTCAGGAAATAGAATAAAAATATGCAGCATTTGGGGAAGAGGAACCCGGGTAGCCACTGAAGGGTCCCAGATACCAGGAAAGTGAGAGGCTTTCAGAACCCAATGAGGATGATTTTAGTGGAAATGTACAGTGAAGGAGAGATAGAACCTGTGGAGGCCAGCTCCAGCAGATGTACTTGGTCTCCATTCGAGGGATGGGGTCTCCCACGCATCTCAAATTGTTTATCCCAGAAATATTCTTGTCCAAAGGAACGACAGATAAATTAAAGTGGAGAAGAGACTGAAGGAAGGGCCATCTGGGGACTTTTTCCAGGGATCCATCCTTTTTCCAGACACCAAACCTGACACTGTTGCTGTTGCCAAGAGGCACTTGTTGACAGGAACCTAGTGTGGCTGTTCTTTAAGGGGTTCTGCCAGCAACTGACCAATGCAGATATGGATGCTTGGAGCCAACTAACAGAGATCAGGAATCTGGGATCTCGGGGACCCTCATTGGGGAGCTGGTGGAAGCACTGGAGGAATGGTGGGCAATTGAGACCCTATAGGAAGAGCAATATTGGCTGGCTGGACCACCCAGTCCTCCCAGTGACTAGACCACCAACCAAGGGGTATAAAGGGAGGGATCCATGCCTCCAGCTTCATATGTAGCAGAGGATGGCCTTTTCTGATATCAATGGAAGGGGAGGCCCTTGATTCTGTGTAGGTTTAATGCTTTAGCATAGGGGAATGCTGGAGCACTGGGGTGGGATAGGGTGGGCGAGCACCATTATAGAGGCAAAGGGGAGGGAGAGCACCATTATAGAGGCAAAGGGGCAGGGGGAGAGGGCAGATGTGAGATGGGTGTTTATGGAGGGTAACTTGCTAGAGGGATATCATTTGAGATGGAAAGGAATAGAATGATTAATAAAAGAAAAAAGGAAAGAAAAAAGTAAAATCTTAAGTGGCCTTGAAAAGAAAAAGGTCATCATATATATATATATATATATATATATATATATATATATATATATATATATATATATGCCATTACTCTACATTCCTTTCTCTCTTGTTCAACATTTTCCTTACATTTAAATATCACTGATATGTATATGTGTATGTCTTGGTTAGGGTTTTACTGCTGTGAACAGACACCATGACCAAGGCAAGTCTTATATAAAAACAACATTTAACTGGCTTATAGGTTCAGAGGTTCAGTCCATTATCAAGGCAGGAGTATGACAGTATCCAGGCAAGCATGGCACAGGCAGAGCTGAGAGTTCAACATCTTCATCCAAAGGCTGCTAGTGGAAGACTGACACCCACAGTGACACACCTCCTCCAAACAAGTCACACCTATTCCAACAAGGCCATACCTCCCAATGGTGCCACTCCCTGGTCCAAGAATATACAAACCATCACCATGTATATGTCTCTCTCTTAGTTTCTCTTTCTCTCTCAAATCTGTATCATTGTTTGCCAAATAGAAGCCATGATCTCTAATTTATAAGGCTGTCAAACTTTAAGAACTGAGGTTACATATGTATGACATTGCATTGGATGTTTGCTTCTTTTTAAAATCTTTATATTTGTTTTTTCCTGTTGTATGAGAGATCATTTTCCTGAGCAAATTTATTTGAATTTTAATTATTCCTAGTTCATAACACATCTGCATTACATCCATGAAGATGCTAAGATGCCATAGTGGTATTTAACATTATATTGAGTAATTATTTCAGTCTATTTTGTTTATTTCTTTGATTGAGTACTTTAGCATTAAAAGAAATAAGATAAGCATTTAATATTTTCCTTGTTTTCTATTTTTTTATTTTTTGCTTTGCAAAATTCTTTATATCTTCATTTTTTTTCCCTTGATAGAGCTGCATGATACTAATATTTTGTGTTGTAGTAAATATTTAATCTCAATCAGGGTTTCTATCCCACCTCAGTTTATTTTGTTCACAGATAAAAGACACAAAACTTTTGCATTTGTAATAAGCCTTAATCAGCACTAGAGCAATGGGATATCTACCTTCTAAGCTATTAGTTTCCTGTCAATAATCCCAAGATATGATTTCCCATATTCCAACTGGCCAGACATCATGGCCAATTCTCACAATCACTTAGACTCAAAATTTATGTAAAAATCTCTTGGCCATATAGGTAGGCTTTATCCTTATTACATCTAAATTTAGATAACCCTATTATTTTAACATACATTCTTCCATGTGACTGCTTATCTGTGCTCAGGTTCCATGTGTCAATCTCCTCACATCTTCCCTGGCAGCTCTCCCACTTGGTTTTATCCCAGAATTCTTTCTTCTACAAGATGTCCCATGTCCCATTTCCTGCCTAAGCCATAAGCTATAGGCTTATTAATTGACAGGTGGTGCATCCATACAAAACACAAAATTTTCTCTCTACAATTATGTCTTTGATTTATGTAATTTTTTAAAAAAGTTTTCTTTTTGAGGTTATAACAGAGTCACATCATTTTCCCTTCCCTTTCCTCACTTGAACTTTTCCCATACACTGCTTGATGCTCTCTTCCAAAGCCATGGCCTTTTAAAAATTGTTTTTGCTTGCATACACACACCCACACATATACACGTGCACATCTCACAAACATGACCTAAACAAGGATACCAATAGTCATGCTATTATGGACAGGAGAAAAACCATGAAGCATCAACCCTACACAAAAATATTTAGGGAACAAAAGAATACTAACACTCCTCCATTGTTTCTGGGATTACAAGCTGGCACAACCGTTCAGAAAAATCGGTCTGGTGGTTACTCAGAAAATTGGACATAGACCTACCTATATCACTCCTGGACATATACCCAAAAGATGCTCCAACATATGACAAGGACACGTGCTTGCTCCAATATGTTCATAGAAGTCTTATTTATAAAAGTCCTAATCTGGAAAGAACCCAGATGTCCTTCAACAGAGGAATGGATACAGAAAATGTGGTACATTTACACAATGGTACTACTCAGCTATTAAAAACAATGACTTCATGAAAGTCTTAGGCCAATGAATGGAACTAGAAAATACCCTGAGTGAGGTAACCAAGTTACAAAAGAACACACAAGGTATCTACTCACACTTTTAATCCCAGATGATCTTGAACTCAGAGAACTCCCTGTCTTAATCTTCTGGAATCCATGGCCACTGTGTCTCAAGATCTCCATACCAAGATCCAGATCAGAAACTTCTATCTCCCAGCCTCCAGATTAGGGTCACTGGTGAGCCTTCCAATTCTGGATTGTAGTTCATTCCAAATATAGTCAAGTTGACAACCAGGAATAGCCACTACACCAGTCATGGTTTAATTCTACCTTAATAACAGAGTGTTCCACAATTAAGCATGTCTGTTTTATTGTGTGCTTTCATGTATGCATATATGTGTATGTGGACACATGTTTCTTTTGAGGAGTAATAAGCTGTTTTATTCTGTTCATTATATACAAGGTTGTTTTGTTTTATTTTGTTTTTGAGACAAGGTCTAACTATGTCCCTTTGGCCAGTCTAAAACTTTCTATATAGTCTAGGTTGGCCTTTGAATTGGAGATCTACCAGTTTTCCTTCCTGAATTGAATTCTGAACTAGTGGTGGGTGAGAAACAACCCATCAGTGAATTTGTCCTTGTATATCTTTGAGACCAGTTCCAGAGTAAAGCAATGGGAGTGTTGATATCATCTCTCACCCTAAGAGTTCAAAGAGAATAAAAATGGAGGGAGGGAGGGAGGGAGGGAGGGAGAGAGAGAGAGAGAGAGAGAGAGAGAGAGAAAGAGAGAGAGAGAGGGAGAGAGAGAAGAAAACAACAGACAAGGGAGCCCTTTTTCTTTATTCACTAGAAACCATGACTTTCACAGACAGGATATTTTGTCCAAGATCATAGAACCAAGCAATGAGGAACAAAATCATCTTAAGCTATGAAAAAAATAAACAACTCCTCACTTAAATTAATTTTTCCCAGTAGTTGGTCACTGAGATAAAATGTCATTAATATGTATCCCAGGGTGTAAATAGATCAACAAAATACCCATATATTTCACTTGTTGATTTTAGATGCATATTCTATTCTTACAATGTCAAAGTCGGCTCATCTACCTAATAGTTGCTATTTAAATTTTTCAAGTGATATAATCACAAACTATCACTTAAATGGCAATTATAAAAATAATGCTAATTACTGAGCATTTAATTTGTTTCTCACTTTGAAAGCAAAACCTGTGCTTTTTTTAAAGCACTTGCACAGAAACTCACATCACTTTGTGAGTTAATTTCTACAACATTTTGATGAGGAAATGTAATTTATTTAAGTAAAGACTCACTGAAGACCCTACACGAATAGCCTATTTATTTAATAAAGGAGTACTTCTAATATTCTTAGTTCTGTCATACTCTTTCCATGACACAGTTGAAGGACGCCATGTTCGTATGTTAATTTTCTCCCTCTAGGTCCATCTCCTGTTCTTTATCTTCCACATCCTTTGAGTATTATCAAGCAAATCGGAGCTCTCTGATTGTCTTTTGTTTCAATCTCTCCTACATCTCACATATTACACAGTAATTATCATTAACCCACTATTCGCTTATTTTTTTCCTAAAATCTGTAACTTTCTCAAATATATTAGTAATAAATTCACTTTTGAATTTTTTTCTGGATGTAGTGATCAGATTTCATATTGAAACAACTCTTCAAGTTTCAAAGAAAATGTGCTTATCAAGCAGATTTTAATGGGTGTGTATTTTTGTGTTTATAAATGGAGGCCAGAGATTGATATAGAATATCCGTCTCTGTTGCTCTCTGTCTTATACTTTTACAACAGGCTTTCTCACTGCATCTGGAGCTAAGTGACTGATAGTCTACACGGGAACACAGTCTGATGATTTCTCCTATGATTCTTTCCTAGATATTGTATTAGAAGCATTCATTAGAGCTCTACACGTTTAAGTGCATTTTAGACATTCACACCAGAATGATAATTTTACCTTTTTAGCCATTTACCTGAGATCAGATAGTAAGGGTTTTTTTTTAAATTAACATGCATTAAAATAAAATAAATCTTTGCCAACTATATTTCTAACATGATATTAATATTTATACTGTGTAAAATTCAAACTATTAAATGTAAAATTAAGGAATTTTTCAGTCAATAAATGGATAAATGAACTGAGCAAAAAAAAAAAAAAACATGCATTAACAGACAGTTCTCTCTCTCTTTTCCATTATTTTAATTGGTTAATTCTACTTTTAACTTTATGTGAGTGTGTGTGTGTGTGTGTGTGTGTGTGTGTGTGTGTGTGCGCGCGCGTGCATGTGCCATGCCTGGATATACATACATATACCACATGCATGTAAATGCTCATGGAGATGAATATGAGGCATCAGATCCCCCAGGAGCCTACATTACAAGTGGTTGTGGATGTGTGTTTTGAGTGCTGATAATGGAACTCTGATCTTCTGCAACTAATTCATTTCTTCAGCTTTTTATTTTTTTCATTTATTCTTTTTCCTCTTGTCTTCGTTTTAAAAGTATGAGTGTTTTATCTGTATGAACGTATGCAGACCTTGTGTATGCCTGGCAGCAAGCAGTCATAAAAGGGCACCAGACCTCCTAGTATTGGAGTCAACTGAAGTGAGTGGAAGCAAATGTATCTGCTATAAGAACAGCAAGTACTCTTAGATGCTAAGCCCTCTCTCCTCTTCTCTCTTCTTCTCTCCTCTGCTTTCCTCTTAAATTATTTATGAAAGTTAACAATTATGTAAAGTAAAAAAATCAACAATATGGTTGATTTGTGAACTAAACATCCCTATCTATTTGATTGTTTGTCTGTCTGTCTGTTTGTCTGTCCACCTATTCATCCATCCATCCATCCACCCATCCATCCTTTCATCCTCCCACCCACCCACCTCCCTACCTATGTAGCTCCTACTCATTGTCCTTTTGGCATTTTAAGGGTCTCGCTGTACAACACTGAATGTCCTGGAATATACTCTATGATAAAGGATGCCTCTTTTTGTCATGATGTGTTGGTTTCTTTAAGTGCAACTATGCAGGCACACACTGTTATACTAATATAAGGTATCTCTATCTGATCCGTATAGTTAAATTATTCACAAGCACAATTCCTTGATGTCTGACACAGCTTTTTTTTTATTTTTGTTTCTACTATCTGCTCTTTTAGAAGCTAGTGCTTTATAGAACTATACATTAAAACTGAAATTATTTGAAATACAACCGCAATATATGAAGAGTAAAGTCAGCAGTTTTAAAATCAATGTCTCAAATTGCAAAACAACTTAAAAATTATGTTTATCATCAATTTCTAGGTTAACTCATTGTGGATGGTAATAAAGAGCTAAGAAAATGCAATAAATATGTATACAATAATTTGAAAATGGCTATTCAAAAGCTTATAAACAGGACATTGTATGATCCTATTATCTAGAATATCCTAAATATCTATGTTGATGCACAATCAAGTAAAATTTAAAAAAACAGGTTACATTTTTATAATCTGGGATTCTTATATTTTCTTTTTCTAATATCAGTTGTAATAGATGTCTTTAATTATAGTTATTTACTATTACCACTTAGTTCATTACATAAAAGTTATTAATTCACTATATGCATATTAGAGATTAATTTTCATACCAGTTATTACTATCTAAGGCTCTGAAAAATCATTTCAAATGGTTAATATACTTTCTAACCTTAAGAAAAACACTCTTTACATTAAAAATAATACTATCAAATTATGCAGTGTTGCATATCTGGTTTCCTGCAGACATCTGCTACTAAAATTTAATTATCGAAGATGTATGCCAATTTGGAAGTAGAGAATTTTAGTTGCTTTTAATATTCTGTAATAAAGTTTCCTTTTCTGTGCATCAATACCTTTTGGGAATTTGAGTAATCGTCGGTGATAATAGAAATGGTTGGCAATGGTGACTGCTCATCCTCTGGAAAAATCTCTGGATTTAGGAATGGTAGTATCAAATATTTGAAATATAATTCATCATTAATAACATTAATGAACATTTAAAATCATATTGCTCTCTTCTAGTCTGCTTTCACCATGCTACCATCAAGGATATTCCAGTTATTATTTCTGGCTTCTCATTTTAGGTCTGCAGCTAAGAAGCATTACATTACATTTCACTTCTGTAGTGCATTTCAAATAATGAGGCTATGTCAGTAGTGCCTAGGAAGTTATTCCAAATCTGATTAAATCCTTGCAGAGACCAGCTAGCTTTCTTTTACATTTATATCAACTATTTATACTCACTTAATCCTCCCATACCTTCTCATTTCAAAATGTGATCATCAGTCTCAGAGGTATATTTTAGGGTCTCATTCCCTAAAGGAATATAGAGTTTCCCATAGTAAAATCATTATTCCAAAATGAAAAATCTCTTTTTACTCTATATAACATATGAGTACGGAAATAAAATAATTTAAATTATAAGTTCCTATTGTTGCTAAGACATAGTCTAAAAATTACAGATTCTACTTTATAAAATATTTTTAATATTTACTATTTAGTTCTTTAAATTCTCTAATTCATTTAATAATGATTTTTTCCATCTAGTCATTATGGTATAATGGACAAATAATTACAAAAATAGAGTAAATATCACATTGATTTCAATTAAAAATTATACGTTTGCATGTAAGTTTGCAAACTTACAAGGACTTGGAGCTAATTGTAATCAATCACTAAATTACTGACTTCGGTGTGTATAGTGTAAAATATACATATATACATGGATACACACACATACACACATATTATATATATATATATATATATATATATATATATATATATATATATATATACTTATATCATGATTGGCTCTTAGATTTCATGGACACTTATACTTTTTTATATTTTTCACACAGCAGGGTTACTTATAATTCAGTAGAGCAAATGCAAATTTAGGAAGGTTCTAGAAAATAGTAATCTATCATGTTAAGAATTAGGACACAGCATTGATGTCTTATACCAAATTCGTCAGAGGACAGTAGATACAGATTGGGGAAAATACCAAACAAGGCAGGAAACGTATTCAAGGTTGTGGTGGCATGGCGTGCCAATTTTCAGAAGAAGCACTAACCACATTTTTCAAAGCTATTACGCCAAATGCTGGGCCCTGGCCATCATCGCCTAGCTTTCCTTTTCCTTCCAGGTTTATGAATCTAGTTCTTCCGAAATCCCCTGGCTTCTATAAATTTCCTCCTAATTAAAGAATTGAAGAGCTGTATTTCTTTCAAAGAAAGACCCTGTTCCGCTGAAAGATCTGAAGATGAGTATGTCTGTTGTTTTGTTTTTTTTCTAATCTAAAAAAAACTATTAAAAATTTATTCTTCCTGAGTTTTTCTCATTTTTTTTTGGTGAAAATACTTCTCTGTTACTTCATGAGCCCAAATTAAACTGTTCCTTGTTCTTCATAAATAGGAAAGAATGAGAAAGGACAGAGCACAGAGTGTTTTTTTCCTGGGAAATGTACATGTCCTTTCTACTGATCTTTTCAGAAACTAACTTCCTAATTGCATGACCCTCTTAAAAACAGCAGGGAATGGATGACATAGAATCCTTTGTTATGGAAGGCTCCCTGTCCTCCTTTGACCTAATATGCCTTCTTCATATGACATGGAAAGTACACTTGGTCACTGTTTGTTCAAAGAAGACAAAGCAGAGCTTGGCTCATCTCTTTGCAATTTTCTGTTCCTTCATATTCTAGGCTTTACATAAATATACAGCTTATTAATGAAATCATATTTATCTAACAAACCATATTAGAATAACTGAGTAGGGAAAAGATGCAACTACCATATGTAGATAAACTATCAAAAAAAGATAAACAACATTGCAGTAAAGGAAAGTCAGTTCTTACCACAACAAGTTATATGTTTACAATAACTATATATCCATGTGTCCAAAGAATGCAACAGATGTCTTTCTTCATTAATCAAAGCTATTTAGTTTCCTCGGCATGTCCAGGAACTATTCACGAAAAGGTAACCCTTGCCCATTGTTCCCAACAGTCATTAAATGTTTGACTTTTACAAACTTCTTTGTGCCTTCTCTAGACCCTTCTAAAGTTCACCTTCTTTCTTAATGATAACCTACAATTTCTTGTTATTTGTGTACCCAAAGAATGAAAATATGTGCCGGGCCTGGTGGCGCAGGCCTTTAATCCCAGCACTCGGGAGGCAGAGGCAGGCGGATTTCTGAGTTCGAGGCCAGCCTGGTCTAC